>NC_137211.1:17803486-18225986 GCF_949987685.1 Ammodytes marinus | reverse complement strand
CCTTTTTTTATCCATTTTCACAAAGTTATTTTACAACAAAAATATTCAAAGGGTCTGTTTTGGTCTGAATTACCAGCTTTAAACGTTGTCATTGTAGAAAGGAGCAATGTGAAATAAGAAAAATAATTAGGAGTAGGACTTGGGTTAAGACAAAATACAGTTTCACAAAAAGTTGTTGTGGTTTCACAATTTCATGATCAATTTAATCAGATCAGACATCGTATCATTATGTGTGTGAGTTAAATTAATCCTGAACACTCTGGGTCTTCATATACCTAGAGCTATATCCCAGCCTCAACAGGGGAGTAAGTAAAGTTAAGTTTCTTTATTTGTCAATCTACATAAGGTACATGTGTCTCCGCATATCCCCTTTCAATTTACCACACTTCGGAGGGGGTCAGAGCACAGGGCCATTATACAGCACCCCTGGAGCAGTTTGGGGTTAAGTCCTTGCTCAAGGACACAATGGTAGAGATGGTGGACACTACACGTAATACCTAGTTTTACAAAATAACACCCTCCTGTCCGGTAGGCATTGCAAATCACCTGATGACATTATAAATAGCTCAATGTAATGCAAGATACTTGATTGACATGTGAACTTAAATCTACTGAGTGGAAACCTGGCTGGCTCAAATAGCCCCATTGGGTGAGTGCAGTAAAGCAAAACTATAGACCAGGGGTGTCCAAACTACGGCCCGCGCCCGCGGCCGATTTTAAAAATATAATGCAATATGGCCCTTTGAAAAAAAAAAATAAAATAAAAAAAAATTGCATTTCTTAGTGCACCCACTAGTGCAGGGGTGTCAAAACTGATTGATTGGCCCTTGGCACATTTTAAAAATATAATGTAATATGGCCCTTTTAATTTTTAAATAATCTAAATGCACTCATTATATTACAGAGAAATATGTCCCATAAAAGAAAAAGAGCAACAAGGCCATCACAGAGGACCCTGCATAATATTTTAATTTAAATTAATATTATTATGGAAAATCCATGTGTCCTTCTCCAATAGCTTCTAATTCATCTGACACAGTGTTTACATTTTCTTTCATACAAAATTCTTCAGCTTTAGCCTCTTAATTTCCCTCTCAAAGTGCACCAGATTCATGCATTTCACTTTAAAAACTTAAAAAAATCTCCCGGGGGGGGCATACCCCCGGACCCCCCTTGGAGGGGCGGGATCTCAGCTGGCTACTATTTTCACCAAGCTGGACATTAGACGTAAAAGCAGAAAACACTGGGTGTATCAATGGCATTTAACAAGAGGGGGGATGTATATTTTTAATGTGCAAGTAAAGTGTTGCCGTGAAGAAGGATTACAATTTACGAAGACGCTATGAAACTAAACATCAGAGCAGCTACATGTCCTGATAAATGTGTTATTTTTGCAAAGTGGCCCGGCCCTTCGTAGATTTTTCTGTATGTGGCCCTCAGTGAAAAAAGTTTGGACACCCCTGCTATAGACCTTTAAATGCATGACTCAGCTTAGGTGGAGCTCTTGAGCAGCATTTTGTTTATATGCTCCAGTGCGTATCTACACCGTGTTGTTTGGAAAGCAGATTAAGAACTACACCATTTACCAGTAGCTCTGATGTAATCATTTCTCAAGAACTCAAGATAAGATCTGTTTTGAGACGTTGGAGTCAAAACCTGTTTGTCATTCCTGTTGGACATCGTAAACGGGATTATGGGGAATAAGAACTGCCCACAGTTTTCGCGCAGCAAAGAGAAAAGCTCCCATGTGTTTTTGAGTGGATCAGGATTGAATGTTGAGTTAAATATCAGTTTACAAATGATCTATCTAGCCCCTCGCTATAATTTCCGCACTTGTACGGTGTTCTGTCTTATTGTGCTGATAATGAACAAAAGTAAAAAAAAACAAAAAAAAAACATTTGATGTACAGTATATTCAGTAATTTTCTGGGTCATGCGGCTGAATTGAACGTGTTTGATATTTGCATATTAGTCGCCGTGCCTCACTCTAATTACCTTGTAGCTCTGCCTTAGTACATGAAGATACAAGTTCTGCTGCTCACTGATTAATTGGAATCCACTGTAACATTTGACATTTTATAGAGGAAAACAAAGAGAGGGAAAACAAAATATCAAAATAAATGTCAAATTTGACACCGGGATTGTTAACACTGTAATCTGGTCATGACGAAACCCTCATAGACACAAAGTCTTTTAACAGTTCCAATACTTTAGACAGCCGCTGTCAATTGTTTGTTCAGGAATTAGTTCCAAGCTAGATACATAGCTCTAAGGGGGATTATCACAGGAATCTATGGTGGGTTAGTTGACTCGGCACTCTCTACCCTTCCTCATTCATACCCTTTTCATCTTCTGCAATTCATGTCATTGTCTTCAGGTAGGGCTAGTAGTGTGCAAGTGTAGAAAAGGGATTGAATACAAGTTAAAATGGTTAAAAACTTAAAGGGACACTGTGTAACATTTTAAGTAATTTATTAGCTAAAATCAATATCCTCATTCATAAATATGTCCTTATTGGTGTAAAAACACCTCTGCCAATAATCTGAATAATACTCCTGAGCGGAGAATTTCAAATATCAATATACTGTGCATTTTGTACATTGAGAGGGTAAGTCTTATGGAGGAATCCATGTTGGTTGGAATGTCATCATGTGCATTGTTTAAAATGTAGAATTGTTCTTGTCCTTGAAGGCCACTTTAGCTTCTGTTATTATTCAAAAGGGGTGGGGTTACCCAGGGAGCGTTGCATTCTAGAACTTTCTAGAACTTACTTGATGATGTCATATTACACGATCGGTCTATCTGTGAACACTGATCATATCGCCTGCTGTGTTTTGAAATGCCCCGTGTATCATACTCCGTAAAGTGGCGTTTCTCCCGGAGGCCAAGGGAAGCCAGGCTTCCCTGTTTTTAGGCTGTAGTTGTCATCCAATAAAAACATTATTAAACATTATTAACAGTTTTGGTAATTCTTTGGTGCTGTGTTGCTGTCATTCCTTCCCCATTTTTCTCCTCTCATTGAGCATTTCACAATGCGCGAAACAGCGCCCCTTGGTAAAAACAAAGAAACAAGGATTGACCAATCAGGTGAGGCTATTGTCTTGACACTGCCCTCCTGTGATTGGTCAGGAGGGTGTCATGAGGGTGCCAAGGGAAGCCACTCGGGCCTTGGCTTCACACCAATCAAATCAAAGCATCATTATCAACGTCACTGAAATTTAACAACAATAACAGTAGCGGGAGATTAGCATGTTTGCATTGTTATCATATTAGCAAGAACAGTTATGGAGGGTGGAGATTTTGAGTATTTAGTAAAAAAATATTTTACCAAACTGCCAATTGAGGAGCCATTAAAAATCTAATCTGACGGCAGGCCAATGCGTGTGGAGAGAAAGAAAGTTTATCGCACTTTCAGGGAGGAGAACTATGTCCGCACCGAGTGGCTAGCTGGTAGCGGCAATCTTCAGCTAATGGCCTTCCTCTACAAATAGTGAGTAAAATACACACCTTCTCCCGGCGCGGGTTAACTGTTCCCTTTACTGTCCGTGTAGCTATATGTTATGTTTTGTGTTATTTTATTACTAATTGTGCATTGGTATCCACTGAAGTTGTTCTGGGTTGTCTTAAGTAGTGTTGTATACACTTGGCCTAGTATTAAACGAAAAGGATGTATAGAAAGTATGTGTGTATGTCAAGCACCTAACTGATTGTGTCATGTCTCACGTGAACGTGAAACTTAAAATAGCCTATAAAACGTCCCCTGATTATATTGTGAATGAATTCGAATCTGTATTGGGCATTAAGCGACTAGTTGTGCATTCCGGTCGGGGTGGGGGGTGCATTTATAATACAATGTATAATTTAATAAAACGATTAGGAGGTGTGTGAGTGAGAGAGTGAGTGAGTGAGTGACTGAGAGAGAGAGCGCGAACGAGCGGTGTCGGACAGATTACAGGCGTGTGCAAGTCCTGGTAAAGTGACCAGGCGCTATAATAGCTCTTGTAGTTACATTAAATACAAGCTGCGACGTAGCCTATTCTTTTCTGTCCCCCACCTTCCAATAAACATGTAGATTAAAGGTGTTGTCTCACTTGGCTTCCTCAAAAAAAATCCCCAAGCCACGCCACTGACTCCGTATACTACATTTAATATTTTTTTGGTTAAAGAAAGCTGGTGTAAGACAGGAAAGTGTACATAAAAACATCAAATAAATACTACCATACCTAAAGGGTTAATTCCACCCCACTCTTTCACCAGTGCATTAACAACACATTCTATAGAAATGTTATTAACTAGGAACAATGCCACTGTCTAATAAATGTTGCACAATAAGGATTTCAACCAGTCACATTTTTACATGTGTTTATAAAGGATCGTTTTCCAAAAAGGCTACTTTTAGAAAACTGGCTGGCACATTTAAAACATACAGTATTCCAGTTTCAATGGATACATTTACAGCTTAAACATATAAAATAACACTTCCATGACAAAACCGCCGAAGTATTGAGAAATGTCATCACTCCTGAAGTTGCAAAGTAAAATACAATTACAATAACACGCTCACATACCCAGTCACTGTCAGAACATTACAGTCAAAACATAACGTTTTAAAATCACCAGAGTATTTACATTGCCTTAATTCCATCTTCAAGCACAGAAAATAAAATAGACACCTTACTACACAATCCTTGTTTTGTGGACAGATGTCAATATACAACACATTTGTCATATATCAGAATGTATCGCCTCAAACTCTGCGTTACATTAATGTACTAACCCCACAATGTGTTACATTAATATGAATCCATATACATATTGTATCTCTGTCTGTATTTTATGCACACTTTTTGATCTTTTTTCACTCTTCACAATTGTACAGCTCCTCTTTTTTAAATAGATAATTGAGCATATTTCTCTCTCAGATAATTATATTGCAAATATTCCATTTATATGCTTCAAGATGCCTTTAACCTATTGTGAAATGACTTAATTTAATTAATAATTAATTAATTCATAAATTAATTTGTTTAAAAATAGTGCTTTTTTTGTTTCCTTTGCTTCCGTTTTAGAGATAAAAAAGTTTCTGCTCGACAGCAACGTTTTATTCTCTATATGTTTAAGTTAATTCTATTTTTATTGTGTGCATGGTCTGTCCACAGTATATTCCTTGTATGTGAGAACGTACCAAAATAATTTTTATTCTGTGATCTTCTATCCAAAGATCCAGTCAGATCATTCCATAATCAGGATCTCAAACGAGGGGCGAGGAGCAACATGCTTGGAATTCTAGACCAGCAGTGTCCTTTAGAGCTGGATGTTTTTTTCTTCAATTGCTTGTTGACAGATGCCTCCTAAGGTCTTGAACCCTGGCCCTAAATAATTTAGAAAATTTAAATCATCATCCACATCGCAGAGGGACAGCCCATCCAGTGACTGGCATTTGCTGCCCTGACCCTCGTAGGCATACTCATAGGGTCTGTACACGGGGTCGTCTGCCTGGTTCCCATCAATTATCTGCAATGTCTGTGGGATTGAGGAGTCAAAAATAGATTTTGTCAAAAAATTGTTCACACCAAACATATCTAAAATACATTGAGTCACGATTTATAATGCTTATACGTATGTTTTTGCTCTGTGTGATGTGAGACAAACTCTCTCTTACCCTTCTGATTTGACCTGCAAGGCGTTGATTTGACTGCAGGCTGAAAGAGTGGCTGTACCTTGATGAACTTCCCTATTTACAGAGAGGAGGATTGTGAGCTCTTTGATAGCCCAAATATAATGTAAAAGTAGCATCCTCCCACTGCCTGATAAAGATACTGTAAATGCATGAGTAAGTGTTTAAAATGCAACCATAGAGGCTTTGTTACCGTTACACTGAAACATAAAATAATTCAATGAAGAGCACTACTGACCTTGAAGCTGTTGTTCCTGTTCGAGTACTGAAAATAAGGAAAATCAACAAATTCAGTCTTTACCTTACTATACTTATCCGACACACACTGTAGGCTATTTGTTGAATGTTTCTATATCATTTAAAGAAAGCATAAGGAATGCATGCTTTTATCATCAGAATTCACCCCATTCATAATTCAACAGAACCACAAAGTATGTACCTGTGTAGGTTTAAGTGCTTATATATGTAAACATCTACAGTATCTATGATATAATAGAATAGAATAGAATAGAATAGAATAGAATAGAATAGAATAGAATAGAATATGTCTGTTGTAATTTTAAACTGGTGTGTTTTTTGTGCAATAAAACAAAATAAACATCGCTCACCATGCTCTGCCCTCTGTTGCTTCTGAGAGTGTTACTTGGATGCTGTGAGCCCTATGAGGTCATATTAGAGTTCATTTATATAGGATTAAGCAGTAAGGTTAAATCACGGTGCAAGAGCAAGGCCAACAACTGGCCCTGCCTACTACAAACTACAGAGAAGGTTTGTTTCACCGCGCTGAACTTTAAGTGTATTGTTAGGAAGTCATAATTTTACCAAGTGCTGCTTATTGTTATTGTTAAATTATTATAGTTCTTAGTCAAACACACAAAGACTATGTCCCCCTGCTCTTTATGTGTTTTTTTCCTGTCAAAAATATGTGTTTCTCATGTTGGAATAAAATCCGGATTGTGGCACCCTCTTGTGGATTGGAGCAGGCAGTGTGCAGTCTCTCTAGAAAGCACCTATCAAAGCAATGGATCTCAAAGATGACAAGCAATGACACATTCATCAGGAATCATATGCCAAAGAAGGCACTTATGTGTTATAACAGCTGTTGCCACTAACCATGCTCTGCCCTCTGTTGCCTCTGAGGGTGTCACTTTGATGCTGTGGGCCATGTGAGGTCATGTATGAGTTGATCTATATAGGATTAAGCACTAAGGGTGCGTGAGCTTAGTAGGTGACAGCAACAGGCCCTGCCTACTACAAGCTACAGAGGAAGTTTGTTTAGTGGCGCGCGCTGCACTGTAGTCTTCTAAATATCTTTAATTCTTTGTTGAACACATAGACTATTAAAAGACTCACCATGGAAACTCCTGCGCTTTTGTAACCACCCGCGGTCTCTGCCTTTACTGGAGGCGCCTGAGAGAATGAGTTGAGGAATAGCAAATTAATAAAACATTCATACAAGCAGTGGCAAGTAAAAATAAGGACATTGTATTTTTCTCTGTGTCATCTACCAAAGCTTTTTATCAAATACTTTAAAAGGGAATTACAGTCACACGATGGAAATGCAGTCACAAGAAGACTCCTGGAATGTAAAACTTATACGTTTAGGAATCTTTCAGTAAAAACTGTGATTTATGAGATTAATGTCAACCGCCACCATCTGTCATCCTGTCAGGTATAGTTTACAACTGGATTATATAGCTGTGACTAATTTCTCAGAAGGATTAAGTACTTCACTTGCTGTTTTCTTTATGTAATTCTTTTGCATTCTTTACTGAGGCCTTTTAAAACTGAAAAAGCGTCCATGCTGATTGCTGACAAACCTAAAGCCTGAAATAGTAAACCGCAAAATAGGGGAATGTGAGGGTGAAGGAGGAGAGGAAAACAACCTGCTTGGTGCCGTTTTTTAGGCCGTCTGTTACTGTCACACAGTCTGTGGGAGTCAGGAACGAAGTAGGCTCAGCCTGGCAGAGAAGAGAGATAAAATAAATAAATAAATAAACATATATATAAATAAATAAATAAATAAATAAATAAATAAATAAATAAATAAATAAATAAATAAATAAATAAATAAATTGGAGTCACTTCCTTACTCCATCTAGTTCAAAAACACAACACACCTTGCATATGGAGCCCCCTCCCTCTTCGTTGTACTTGATCAGGCTGCCCTTTTCTCTATCTGGATCTTCCATTTGGGGGAATCTCCGTTTACAGTCACACATAAAGAGGAGTAACAGTACTGCAGACACACACCAAAAACAACACTGAGAACAGAGTGTACACAAACAAAGGTTTAAAAAAAGGTAGGAGTGAAGTTATATATTATCAATAAGGAACCAAGACCAACAGAAATTAAGTTTAGCGCCCATAAACTAACTTCAATATACAAATTATTTTTAACCATTAGACAGAAAAATAATTATTTTGATTCAATTAGTTTGTGTTCACTCAAATGATCCTCTATTAGATCTGTCTAGTGATTTGCATCTACTTGACTTAATACCAAACATTTGGATGGATCACTGTAGGTTTACTGAGCATAAACTTTATGGTTTTGTAATGTTGCCACCGGTTGCCATACTCACACAAAAATAAAAGGATTCCTGCAATGATCAGTCCAATGCCAGGTGCCCCAAGGCGGATTGAGGGCGGCCCTTTGGTCACACAAACATCTCCTTCTCCACAGTCGCACACTTTCACTTCTAGAGTATCATGTGTAGCAATGTTCTGTTGGTCTTGAATCACCAGGTGCACTGAGTAGTTACCATAAGGAAGTGTCTTCAAGCTAATTAGCCCACCTTCCAAACCTGTCGCACAATGTAAAAAGAAGTTTGTAGTGGCTCTTGTTTTTTTTACAAAGTAGGTTCTCAGATATGTACTAACCATAAACTGTAGGTACTAACCACTGTAAGGGTCTAGTTTCCATCGTCGCTCCAGAGTATTGTCATCACCCCCCAGGGAGAAGGTGAAGGGCCCACTGAAAGGATCACTGTCTAAGTCTTTGACAGGCACCATGACCTTTTCGACCTTGTTTCCACACATGATGGCGCTTTTGTTTACTAGCTGAGGTGTATTGTCATTGATATCCCCCAGGTGGACCAGGACAGTGCATGTAGCTGTGGCTTCAGGCTCACCTTGATATACACAGGAAAGGGGAAAAACACATAAAAAATCCATTATTTAGATAACCAGTGGACCATATTATCCAGCTTGTGAATGAAGAATATACAGTAGGCCTCCTTCGTACCATCATCTATGGCAGTGATTACAACTTTGTAAGTGTCGTTGTGATCAACAAAGGGTGACTCTCTATCCATTTTCTTAGTTGATGTGAGTTGTCCTGTTTTCGCATCAATGGCCATCCAGCCAGCTGGATCTTCTAACAGCACGTATCTTATCACAGAAGGAGAAATGGAAGTGGAGATAAACATATTAAGTGAAAACATTGAATTGCAGGTATCCAAATGGGTATCTTTGTTGTGTGCCGCTATCAAAATCAACCTAAGTGACAGTATCTAAAGTCACGTGGATGGCGAGACTCTTACTAGGAAAGGGCATGCACTTCAATGATTGTGTGCAATTTCTAGCTTGGCATTGTATATTTATTGTACATAGTTTAGTTTAGTTTATTTGTTAATAGTTTTGTGGACAGTCCCCTTTGATTAACCTTACAGTAAAAGGAGCAGCTTTAGCCTATTTGGCTCATTTCCAGCTGTAGTCCCCGGCCAGTTGTCAGAAGGCATACATTTGTATATGATAAGGCTGATGGTTGTAGTGCAGTGTGTGATGGAAGCTGATTAATTGTCTATTGTCTTTTTCCTGCTCCAAGGTATCAGGATTATATTGGCCTTCCCCTGTTGGTCAACTTCTGTTGGAATTTTCCCATAAGGAGTGTGCTGTTATATTCACAGTTAGTGCCCACCCAATGCATCAACAGTTAGGTTATTGCAGATATATTAATATTGAGTTATGGTTATTTGCCATTGCCAACCAAAGCAAACTTCCAGCACAGCCAAATATATGTTTGTAGTAAGTAAGAGACAGTGACACTGAAACATATTATGTTTTAACAAACATCAAACAAAGTTGATACATTATTGTACAATTTTCAGGGAATTCTTAAATGTTGATACTGCTAACTGCTTGGAAAAAAATCAGCTTAGGTTGGACTCTTATCACAATGAGGCAATAAGCTAAACAGACAGATACCTGATCTTGGATATGTCAGAGTCAGGATCAGTAACCTTTGGAGTGAACAGCACCTTTCCTGGTGGCTCCTCTTCTTTCTGGTAGATTTTAAATTGATCTTTCTCAAATGCAGGTGGATCATTGATATTAATTATCTTCATTGTGACGCTGACTGAATCTGGAATTGCGCCAGCAGTTGATTTATCTTTACAAACAAATAAGGGTTCCTCATTCTTTACTCCGATCTGCAGGGTGACATTAGGTGTCTTCTCATGATCCACCTCCTGGAAGAAACATGGTCAGGGTTTAGGTCAGTAATGGTGCAGCTCCTGTTTATGATAGATGATAACACTTTGTTGGACTTTAAGCTTGGCCTATTGTAAATGAATGACCATTATATTAGCTTCAGAAAAGCAGGATTACCTTGATGACACTCAGAATACCCTCATTGGTGTTTGGGTCAGTCTCAAGTTTGTATTGTCCTTCCTCATTCCCTTTAATAAAATAGTAAATGGCACGCCAACCAGAAGTTTGAGTGTCTTTGTCCTCTACAGCAATTCTCAAAACATCATCTTGGGTGGTCGATTCTGATACCTCACCATGGTACTGGAGAGGCAGAAGAGTTTCATCTTTAGCATCATGCATCACTCTTAAAAGCAACTTAATTAATAGAAAAGTTAAAACATACGTGCCTCCCTCTTCTTGAACATCGGTGGGTAAGTGTTCGAGTCAACAATATTGAGAGTAATAACGGTTGAGGAGGAAAGGGATGGTGTTCCATGATCGTTTGCTTGAACAATAACTTCGTACTTCTTTATTTTCTGAAAAATAAATAAAAGATGATATTTTAGATATTATATTGACAACTGGGTATGAATGTGTGTCCATATACATGCAGCTTCCCACTGGTGTAGGGAAAATAAGTGCCTGAAACTCACATCATAGTCAAAACATCCTTCAAAGGTCAATTCGGCCACACCTCCTCCCATATCACGCACAGCAATCTTGGGCTCTTGTGGGTTCTGTGAAAACATCGTGATGGTGATTTTAGAGTTAGGGTGGTTCTGCTGATCGGCGTCCGTGGCCTGAAGCCGCACAGGCAAGGACCCTTTGAGAAAAGGAAAAAAAAAACAAGTTAATGTATTATAGATAAAAAGAAGAAACAAGTACAACAGTGACTATAGGAGAGAGGCCGTCCAGGTTTGAAATTATTATATTTCTCACCTCCCTGTTTAACTCTAGAGGCCACGAGAACTCTTCTATTGAATTTACAGTGTTTGGTGTTTTCACTTTGTGTGATGTGCGATACTCAGGCAGGCAGAAATTGTTTCATATTCTGAGTCGTTTAGGCAACAGTATACTCACCCGCTGTCATATTTTCCTTCACCTTAGCTGACATTTGTGGGGGAGAAAATATAGGTGCGTTGTCATTGATGTCATCTATTTCTACATCAAAAGCTAGTGCCCTGTCCAATGTTCGCCCTGAATTTGCGTCCACGATTTCAAACTGGATCTGTGGGTAAAGGAAAAATTATGTCAAATTATTTCCAGAGGTAAATAAGTTACATTTACTGTATTTTTCTTTAGAGTGGTAATTATTTGCTCACATGGAAGAGAGGGAACTTCTCTCTGTCGATTGATTCATGGCAATAGACGACTCCAGTTTTGTCATCGACGGAGAACACCCCTTTTGGCTCCTTAGTCACACCCATTCCACTTAAACGAAATTTGTGCTCATGCCCAGGATGACTTGTCTTGTCATTAAACATCTAGTGCCAAAATTGAAACAATTGAGCTGTCATTGTTTGCTGTCAGGCAAGGATATTGACCTGCTGCCATGTTGGTGGGCAATGTTTATGAAAAAATCTCACCTGTGAAATAACTTTTGGGTACGGCCCAGGATCTTCCTCTTGTACATTAATCGTCGACAAAACCCATCTTCTTTTTGAGCGCACCAAAAGGTCCTGTTGAACCCAAAATATAGGTTGAACATATGTTTGTTATAATTTAAGTATTACAACTTTTTGACAGGACGTTGCAATTCCAAACATTAAATATTTACCCGTTTGGCATGTCTGTTGACAGCATTGCGAGACTCTACCAAGGCTGTTATTGCAACCTACAAAAAACAGAAAGCCAAGTACTTATCACGCTTAATTCACTGCTCATTTTCAATATTGTTTCCTTTTGGTGTTTAATTTATTGATGTGGTCTGACATTCCCTCCATTTCCTTCTGCTCCTGATATAACACACTGAGATGAACAGTAGTTCATTCATTTACTTTTTATGGATTTTGTGGATGTTGTAAGATAGGGGAGAGAAAGAAAAAAAAGGAGGATGAGAGAGGGAGATGCAGCAACCTCAACCCAGGCCCCCAGGATGCTGCCTTCTCCGAGCAGCCAGCATGGACATGTGGCCAACCCATTGGTATTGCATGATAAGGGGTGGAGCTTATTTTCATGCGGCCCGTAGGCAGATGTCCCTGTCCACACAGTACAAGCAGCGAACAAGATTGTGTCTCTGCACATTTTTTCTGGATATCAATCATAGGCTCATACTTATCTTTAGACCATATACTATTAAAATGTAAGTTTTCTCATTTCAAAACGCCACCTCAAGCGTTTTATTAGCCCAACGGCTTTTAACGGCTTTCAGTTTGTTTTCGCCAGGCTAGATGCTACAGAACGAGACACCCGCCTCCAGTCCGCTACGCTTGCCGCCCTCTTTCTTGATAGGTCCATAATGCCGCTACGTAATGCTTTGGGCCGCATGGAATTTCCGGATTATACTTCCTTGTTGCTTCTCTGCGCCTATGAGCAGCTTTCATAGGAATGAATGGGCGCCATGTTTCAATACGGTGTCCATTTCTTTATATGTCCATGCCTCAACCATTATAAATCAGAACTCTACATCCTGTAGCCAAATTTTCAAAATAAAGTTAGTTAGTACCTTCGATTTATAATTTGTAAAAGAGAACGACATTTAACAAAGATCCCCATAAACCAGTGATGTCCATGGTAACCATTTGGGAATTTGTATTTCTAAATATTCTAGATTCTTCCTTATCCTGGATAAAATCTACGAATCATCTTACTGACATGATACTGTACAAGATAGATAAATGCGTTCAAATAGCAAACATCACGTTGCCTGATAATTATTATTATTATTTTAAATACTGAGCATCGATTCAGAGGGCTGCAAACCAGAATACTCATTGTGACAAAGGTGTTCCGCTCCTTTAGCTTTCCCCAGCCTCTGACTAGAATGGGTGTGTATTAATAATAATAATTGATAGGTTTTATATAGCGCTTTATTGCCTAGGCACTCAAAGACACTTTACAGGGTTCCTGGTTCAATTCGTTCACACACAGTCATACCGGTGGTGGTAAACTACGAGAGTAGCCACAGCTGCCCTGGGGCAGACTGACGGAAGCATGGCTGCCATTCAGCGCCAACGGCCCCTCCAACATACAGCAATCATACAAGGCAAGGTGGGTGAAGTGTCTTGCCCAAGGACACAACAGCCATGACACAGGTGGCCGGGCGGGGATCGAACCGCCCACCCTTGGATCGTTGGCCAACCCGCTTAACCACCTGAGCCACAGTCGCTCAATAAATAAATACCTTTGCCTTTGATATTTATTTTGGCAGAATGGAAAACAAACACACTGCAAAGTAAGGTGTAACACTTGCACATCTAAATGTCAAAGTTAATACACGCAGGTAGGAGGAAATAACACAGCCAAGCCCTCAGCCATGTCCCAGTGCAATGAAGCAACTACTTAGGAATACCTTTTTTTTTAAATAACACGAAGTGCCTTAGAGCACAACTGCAAAAACCCACACTGTTCTATACTGTATTACAACACAGGGTTAAGAGTCTGAAGAGCAATTAACTTAAAGAGGCGGGCAGCCTAAAGTTCCCCTATACTGCAACCTGTATATCCAAAAGGTGAAGCATATGAACTGGTTTTTCTTGACGACTTCATCCATCTGCCTGCAGGTATTTCAACGTATAGAGTTGCAGCGACATCATATTTGTCCACTGCATGTAAACATTATGTTTTTAGTTTTTTCGAGTTTACAAGCAATCACCATCAACACAACTCTCTTGAAACAAATGACTTGTGATTAGCAAACATTCCATTTATTTTGTCCATGTTTGCTGTGATCTAATGATAATTATTATGTGTAATAAGTAGTATTTATATATATATATAGTATATTTATTTATTATTCTTTCGGACAATTCCACACAATACACAATTTTCTCTTTCATATATTCATACATTTAACTTTGTGTTGTCCGAAGGGTGACGGAAGAAGCCAAAGGCTTATCAGGTCCCGCCCCCATTTTCATCAGATTCGGATTTAGATACACAGATACACAGTTATTGTTTCAGAAAATTTTAAAAATAAAAAATAAAACTGACAATAAAAAAATAAAACACGCGGTCAATGGCATTTAGAGACCAACTTAGCAGTTCTCAGCTCAGTTCAGTTTGTCTGTGATAATGCAAAGTGTGAAGTGGCCTTGTATGTGGCCTGTTCAATTTCTTAACTGGTAGTCTAAACACATCTGCAAAAGTATTCAAAAACATACAAGTCTGCCTGCTGGCCTCTCTCTCTCTCTCTCTCTCTCTATATATATATATATATATATATATATATATATATATATATATATATATATATATATATATATATATATATATATATATATATATATATAGTATATAGTATACATAATGTAAATAAATTCAGAAAGTCATGCCTACCAACAGAAGTAGGGAAATGGTCCTCATCTTGGTCCACTCTGCTTGATATCCTCTGTCGGTGTACTCCAAAAGAGTCAAAGGCAGTCAAGAAAGGAGCTGTTGCAGAAGACAGCCCACAATACCTGCACATTGGCTGCCTTTGCATTCAACAAAGGCCCGCCTCTTCATGTGCGCAGTTCTTTGCAATGTAACATTTTAAATGGGTTGTGTACATATACTTTGTGTGCATTAGACAGGACAAGTTGCATCTCTGATGTATGTACACTTACTTTGACTTAATTTGCTTCTATATCTACAAACCTTATGAACTATTAAAAGGTAGAATGACCTATTCCCACACTTTCTGGCTGTGCTGAAAACAGGGCTAGGCTCAGGTGTACACCCCTCCAACTCTATAGCTCAGGTTACCATGTGTAATTTATGTCTGGCCTACATAACATGCAAATGTTGCTCTGTTTCATTGGTCTTTAAAACAGCTGACACTTTCTGAACATGTATCCCATATTTAGCCTATACTTTTCTTAACAGTATATGTCATGTGCGGCTGGATGTCTGTAATGAATATTTTATTTTATATGATTCAAGGTTAAATATCAACTCAGCAAATGACATATGAAGCAGATAGACTAAGAGTGTTGGTTGCATTGAATATTACTAAAATCACATTGAATATGTATTGTACATTCAATATTATGTATGTTAACAAAAGGGGCCCACCGTAGCTAGCAACATACCCATTTACAGAGCCTAGGCTCGGTATTAACACCGGATTGTATTTCAGTATGTACAGGTCGCGGATTGTGAGGAGATTCACCGATTGTGACAAAAAGTGATTCTCAGCAACAAGCATTCTCCAGAATCGCTGACTGTACCTTTAATTGTTTTTCAAACGGGGACACTTATATTCATAGTGAAAATCCCACCATATAACATGTTGCTGGTCTCTCAAACCCTAGACCAAGAAACTAAAATGTGATAATTTATTTCTTTTTTAATCTATATTGTAAGGGTCAAGACTATGTATAGTTATGTAAAATTATAAATATCTGAACTATTGTAAGAGGTGTTTTAAATTAAAATAAAACTAAAATGTTGTGACTAACAACTAAAGAAAGGATGTTAAAAAAAACCTGTGCTGTAGCCTTATGATTTGACCGATTCTAAAAATGTGTGTTTAGCTCAGATAATATCCTACTTTAAATGCTGTAAAGGAATTTATAAGATTCCTCTGTGTATATCCATGCAGATGGGACTTGTTGTTCTGAGTGACAATAGTTTAATATTAGTCAACCTTAAACTCTGGAATCAGTTATCCACTTGAAGAAAAGGCAGTGCTTTCTTCCTACGAAACAGCTTCTACCAATTATGTCTGTCAGGTGTTGTCTGATGATGAATGCACTGATGTGTAGTACTGTATTATGATGTCAAATTCAATGGAAAAAGATGTTTCAGAAGGAAAATAAATATTCCCAGAGAAAAGGCACAGCTGCTCTACTCGTCAGGGAGTGGGAATGTAATGCATTAAATATTTAATTAGAACTCACCGGCCATATGAGGAAACAAAGATAAAACTCTCAGGAAAAGAACAGGAGGGTTCCTCCCAGATGATTTATACTCTGGTTGATTTATTTGTTTTTCTTACTTTGTTTCGTCACGCAATGAGGTTAGACTAATTAACAACTGCCTTTGTTCAGATTGCAGACGATTCATTTCTGTAAAATAATACTCCGCCTTTAAAAGCGGGCATGTTGTTCACTCGGTTTTGGAATGTGACATTTGTGCTGTTTATAAGACTTACTCTCTCACAGTGTGTTTCTGGCATATTGGACCTTTATTTATACAGGTATATCCCATCGAGACCGAAGATTCTTTTGCAAGGGAGACCTGTTTTCCTTTCCCACATTACCATTCACACACACATTCATACACCGATAGCAGGCTAACTATCGACATTCCCACGAGGCAAGGTGGATGAAGTGTCTTGCCCAAGGACACAACGACACAGGTGGCAGGGCGGGGATCGAACCTCCAACCCTTTGATCATCGGCCGACCCGCTCTACCACCTGAGCCACAGTCGCCCCATAGTATTTGCACAAGCCAAAGGAAATGCCAAAAACTAATCGGTGAAGGCCAGACGACACAGGACAATCCAAACAGTAAATTCAAGGTTTTTAACCCGTTATATTTTTATTAAGTTCATAGCAAGATGTTCAAGTAGGGAGAAGATACACATTATGATCAACATTGTAAAAAGGTTGTTTTGAAAGTAGTCCAAGGCTCAACCAGTGGTATATCTATGTTATTAGTGTGTAGTTTTCACCATCTGCGCCCTCACAAACACACTCCCATATAGTCAAACACACACACACACACACACACACACACACACACACACACACACACACACACACACACTGTTATGTACACAGCTCACTCACTCACTCACTTGGAGGTCAGGAGTGACTTTTTGAAGAGTGACATATTACAGGGAGGAACAGGTGTCACCTGCATATTTCAGTAATCCAACACATTACCTGCAAACATAGTACTAACAGGAACACAATGGCATGCATTAACAAACACAGTTCCATTCACTTTAAATAGTTTGCACGTGCACAGGGCCTTTGAATTTAGTAAGTCAGATCACCCTTTGAGCAATGCAGTCAGCCTGAACTGAAAAAAAGCCAACACAGAGATGAGTAAATGTATTTGACTGCATTTGTTCACGACTTTACTCCAGAAAGTCTGTAAAGTAAAGATGCAGCCATCCGGTTTCAGGTAGCTGTGCCACACACATGTTTTCCCTGCGGCCGTATGAGAAACAAAGCTTGATCTGACAACCGTTGAAGCTCAGAACACGTCAGTGCATGACTTGCTATCTTGCTTATCAGTGATTTGTCACCAATGCCAAGAGTTTAGAAAATTTTAAAAATAAATATGTTTTTTTTTTATTTTTATTTTTTTTTTACATTGGAAGAATCCAATATACTCAGGAAAACATTCACAAGACACAGTGAAGTCAACCGTGCTGGGGTTTTCACCAAAAGTGTAATGTAGCGAGAGAGAGAGAGAGAGGGAGAGAGAGAGAGAGGGGTGGGTATTTCAGGCTGTTTTTAACCTGTAATTAAGTCTTTATGAAGATTTTGTGGCAAGGCAACTTTCCTCCTCGTCCTCTTCCTCTGTCTCTTCATCCCTGGTATTGGGAACAGAGGTCAGCAGCAGAGTGTCGGCGTGGACTTCTTCGTCGTCCGACTGGATGACAGGTGTGTCGACTCCACCGCCGCTGGTATCACTGGAACCAGACGATGTGGAGGACATGCGCGACTTTGAGCCGCAGGGAACTTCATTTTGCCCTTTCAAAGGTGCACACTCCCTGTAGACAACCTCTGCATCTTCATCCTCCTCCTCATCTTCTTCCTCGTCCTCGCCCTCTGGAAGCGAAAAACTGTTAGAACATGTTTGCAGGGTATATCTGCATCACTCAGTTTTTCGCATGTACTGTATAAGATCGATATACAGTTGGCCCATGCAAATAGATTTAGCTCTTTGTGCGTATCGTCTCAAAGCTCTACCACAAATGCAATTTTTACGGCGCAAATTAATTTGCTGAAAAGTTTGTTTATCAGCAAATGCATTATACAATTTCTGTTCCTAAAGACGGCAATGCTGTTTCACAGCTAGCTTTTACGTGCGTTGGTTTGGAGTTTTGACAAACCATAAATAACTTCTCAGCAATTGGGCCAAACTGTTATTTTCCCATCGAAGCTTTATGAGTGCAACCTATGTGTTACAACCTGCAATAGTTGCAGTGAAACACCGTATCTCTCTAATGAGTCTACTGACTAATGGTGAAACCAGATTAGAAACCTAGATTACATTACATCTTTATGTTTTCCATTAGATGCTTCAACTAAAGCAGAATGTAGAGATCACAGGAATGAACATAATTAATAATAGATTCAGTAATTCTTTAAACACTGGTTTTAGGATGCATCTTTGATCAACCCTGTTTGGTTGTACCTCAAGTAAAAAAATTAAGAAGAAAGAAAATCAGTCCTTATTCTTCAAATAGTCCAGAAGTCTAAAAGCTTCACATGTGAAGTCGCCTGCTTTTGCAAGTCTGAATGTGAAAAATGTACTTCAAGGATTAGGTAATCGGGATTAGGTAAATTGGCAGTTGGCCAATTTGGGCCCTGAGGCAAACAGTGCACCTGGTAGTGGAGATGCCGGCACTCCCTCGTCTGCTCCTGAGTTGAGGAACACGTCCAGGGCCTCCTGGTCAGAGATGTCCATCAGGTCCATCTGCTCCAGGACGTCAACGTTCACCTCCATAGAAGAGATACTTCCCATGGGGGCTGTAAATACAAGCCCAACAGCATTTATAACAGAAATACACACTGTTTAAATGTCAAAAGTACGTGTCAGTGTATGTACAGTATGTTACAACTATCGTCTATTGAAAGTTAACAACAATTACAAACAGACCCCAAAAAATATGGTTAACCAGTGTGGTGGCAGATATTGAATGTTGGAATGCTTATTAATGTAATAGGATAGGAAACATTGTGTTTGTCTTGTGTTGCTCCTGTATGTCTAAAGTTAAATTCCTCTGTAATAGGAAAATTAAGCAACAATGATACGGTTGTATAGCATCAGGTTTTATTTCAATCACAAGCAAGGATCTCCGCGGAGAGGCCACTAATCCAAACACAGGGAATTGTGTTTGCAAGAGTGAGCCCCGTTTCGTTGAAGAGAGGGATACTTAAGCACATTGCTTCTCGACAGGCAGACAGACTAATTGTACCTAACTTAACCATAGGAGGAGTTTGAGCATAGGACAATAGAAGAACAGACAGAGTAATTGTGCATAAGTTAACCATAGGCGTGGCTGTCCGAGTGGTCTGTTGGGTCACTCACATTTGAGGAATCTACATTTCAGTTTTTAGAGTTACAAACAACATGCAATATATTCAATTACACTTATAAGTCTATATAAAACAATGGTTAAGTAAGCATTCCAATATCTGATGCAATATTTCCCACTACACCTCAAATGCGTATTAAAGAGTACTCAGACTGTACCTCCCCAACCGCCCCCCCCCCCCCCCCCCAACCCCTCCTTGGATACCCCCCCTGCAACAGTAAACAGTCTGTCACTGAGCCCTCCCCCACCCCCCCTTCTTACTGGATAGAACATGAAGCCTCTGTTGTTTGATTGAATACTCTTTTGCTTGATTATTAAATACTCTTTGCTTGATTATTACAGCCTTATGATCTCACTTTCTCACCACACCGGCTTTAAAATAGTTTTCTCAATCTTCTATGGTGTTTCTACTGACTGAAGCAGATGAAGGATCCGTCTATCAAAACACTATTAATGCCCCCAGGAAGGATATAATGTCGCGTGAGAATACACACTTGTCACTCACGTTTCCTGCAGTCAATCTGCAGCTGGGTAGAGGGCAGGTAGTTGTCCACATCATGCTGGTAGACCTCTTCAAAAAAGCACTGTCTGTCCCTCAGCTTCAGGTGTTGGGTAGAATCATTGTCCAACACCCTCTGAGAGTTGTCTGTCTCCGCTGACCAACAAGACACACAAAAGAAAATAACACATAAAAAAAATGCACCTGAACTGAATATTGGGTTTTTGAAATCAACTTTTCATTTGAAAAAACTGCATTAATATGTGAATTTTTCTGATGCAAAACAAAATAGTTGTTGCAACGATGGCTAAGATGACCCGTTCGAAGGGTAAATTAAACTAAGTCGGATAGCTAAGCAGACATTGGCACACTCACAATTAATCATACAATTGTTTTTTTCAGGTCACTTTGCGTAACCACTAGATAGCAACATCAGACAAGGAGTGTGTGTACTGTGCAGTATTTTTGGACAGCTACGTGAAATTCATAGTTCATTTCAACAATTAATGAATCCTCCCGCTGTGGTCATCAACAGAAACATTTTCATCTAGCAGTTTGCCCTCATATACCTGTGAAAGTGAAAAGAGACCTACTATACAATTAATCACAATGAACTGAATGTTTTCATCGGGTAACATTTAATTTGAGGTTCAGCAGTTTTGCGGCGCCCTATTTCTCTCTTTTGGCCATCAGCCCCTGTATTTAGGAACAGTCACTTTTTGTCAGATCTTACTCTCTTCTTTAGAGGAAAAAAAGTGCTAAGTAGTCATGTGGATTAAGGATTGAGAAGTAATGGTTTGCGTAAAACCAGTACTGTTTGCCAACCTTAATTACCCTAACACGTAAAACTAATGCCTTAACATGTTGGTTTCAAAACCACAAGTTGGGTTCATGCCAATGCCTTGTTCTTCATGCCATGTTAGCCGCAGGTGCTTGCTTTATGATTGTTGCAGGTGGTTGCTTTGTGATTGTTGACTTTAAAGTTACCGATCATGCCTATCATTCCAAAGGAGAAGCACTTAATAAAAAATGTTTCTCTGTATGAACCTATCCTTCTTGCACAGTACTTGTGCAAGAGATATGCGTGTACAGCATGTTTAGTTATCTAACTGCATCTTACAACATCGCTTGTTCATGGATGTTCAAGGTGTTGGTATTGATTTGGCGTGTGAATCTTTGAGCTGTAGTTAGTCCATTCTTGATGTTTTATCATTTGTATGGGCAAAAGGGATCCAGAAAAGGAAGTCAGACTTTGCAATCTTTGCAACTCTATGAAAATCCCTGGCTCTGCAGTGATGTGATGTTAATGGGATAATGTTTTATTTCTGTGCGTGACAATACAGACATGTTGTGAAAAACAAGACTGCATCTGTCCTTACTTCTACCTCCAGCTTCGACCTCTGCCAGGCTGACCGGCTGTGGTTGTGTAACCATGCCACATTCCTACTCGGCACACATTGTGCCTTTGCCCACTGGGCTCCACGAGCTGACACTTTGACTCATGTCACCAGAGTTCTTGTATGAGTGTGTGCGCATTTGCATGCATGCGTGTGTACGCGAGTGTACATGTACGGATCTGTTCTGCAAGTTCAATCCTCCTTACATAAACTGAACTGTGAAACTGTATGAAGCTGCATACATTCCTGCTTGTATACATGTATCTGCATGCATGCTAATGTGTGCTAATTTTGTCACACACCCAGTCAGTGTTTAATATAATGTAGCTGTGTTTTCCTTGTCTAACATGTATAGAAGATGCCAACAAATGTATCCAGCTTGCACAGTAACAACATTCACTTTACTTTAGTAACATATAGTTTGTAGAAGTAAAACAAAGCACATCTGTTCAGACAGCTCCATCTCTGGAGGCCCAAACTAGTTCTTCCAGAGCCATGAAAGGTTGTGTGTCCATTCTCATGTTCTAACGACAGCCCCTTATTCTGTCATTCAAGCTGCCTGTGGAGGCAGGAAACCACTGATATTTCAACAGTTGGTGAGCTAACTGGGAACACAGTGAATGACTTAAAGCTTAGAGGGTTGTTGATTATAACTCATATATCCAACTAGACAAACGTTATATAGTGCATGCTAAGATGTGTATCTTATTGCTATGGGGACTGGTAATCGTGACTTCAAATCACCAAACCCCAAGCGACATTGTGGAAAATTCTGTTGCTAATATCTCAAATTGCAATCCCAGAATTTGACAAAGTGTTGTACAGTGTCAAAAACACAAAGACGTGAAGTTAACAATATTTTTTTAGACAAGGATAAGCACCAAATTCTCATATTGGAAATAGTGGAACCATCAACTATTTGATAATTTCTGCTTCAAAAAAAGTTACAATCAATCTTTTTGCCACTTGCCAGTATCAATGTCATTCAACAGTCATAATTTGTCAGGATTGGTAAGGTTGAGACAAATACACAAGATAGGCTGTTCCAGCAATGAAAAGACTCTGTCTCTCAATATTACCCTATTTGTATCTTTCTCTAAAAACCAAGAGCTAGCTTGTCTCCATCTGACAACATGTACAGTAAAGACTTACTCATCAATCTGAGCTTTCTACCGCTTTGCTGGGTAAGATGTGCTGAAGGTCTTCATGCAAATTCCTTCAGGTTACATTTCCACCATGCTCCATGTGAGACCAAGATAGTGTTAAAGCATCCACGGGGAGTCCCTTGTTCATGACAGGGGTTATTGGCTGTCAATGATCCTAATGTGGTTTCTGGACACACCAGGTATTGTTTTCTTACACATTTTACTTCTGTGTTTAATGTTATCCGCTCTTGAGGAGAAGAGAAGAGAAGAGAAGAGAAAATCAGCACACAGGGACATGAGTGTACAAGAAAGCAAGTGATCGCAAAGTTTGATAAAGTAGTCCTTGACCTAGATATAGAGCTTGGAAGTATCAGGCTTTAAATCATTTGGTCCCATACTGTATTAATGTGTATTATGACTTCTGTGCTGACCCTGCACTAAAACACATCATGATGTTGTGACAAGCATTTATGGAGGGAACCAACAATATTATTTTCAAAGAAAGACAGAATTAATGATTTAGTGACTACTGTGTGCAAAGTGCTACCTCATTCTACTGATGGTTATCCCGGTTGATACCATTACCACTGAATAACAAGATCTGTAGGAATTAGAACTTGGGTCTCAGTTTTGAGACCCCCACTCCATTCAAAGACAGAGCTTATGAAAGTGTAGTTTGAGAAAAGAAACTAAACCTGAAAGTCCTCAACAAATGAGATTGTGACGGTCTAAAATATGAAATAATGAATGTTTATGTTTATTGTCGGTTGTATTAGTCTGTCATTTCGTCTATCATTGTCTGAGTCTGTATGTATTTGTGATTATATGTGCTGTTAGTGCTTATATGTTTTTTTTTAAATGTTCCCAATTGTAAAGGCCAGGACACACCAGTCCGACTACCCGAAAATGGAGACTGCCGATTCAGGGAGCTCCAGTCTTCCTGTCACGGCCGAAAAAGTGCAAAGAACACACCAAACCGACTGCTGACTTTCCGTACGCTTGCGCGGGACGTAATGTCTCCATAACAGCAGGCGGCGCTAATCTGTATTGTGGCCCGAAAAAATACGGAAGCCGGAAATGATGGGACGGCTCTCTAGACCATAAACATAGATAGAAATACGTATTTATATTTATGGACCATAAAGAGCACCATTTTTAGCAGAGAGTGTCGAGCATGGTGTCGAGCAGTCAACAAGGGTTGATGCATGTGAGTACTCGCTGAACGAAACAAACAAACACATTGAAATGATGGCTAACTGTTGTTAGCTGTTTGTGCTACCCGCCTCACTTCCGGGCTTCACTGATTCGCTAGCCCTCCACAAATCAAATTGCTCCAACTGAAAGACTGCCCGCCGCCGGCTCAAAAGAAGCCCGACGACATCTACGACGACCGATTTCACAGCACACACCAAACAGATTTGTGTCCCCGCCCCCTCCCGACTCTAGGACGGCGATTATCGGGCCGGTGTGTCCTGGCCTTAAGACAAATTCCCCTTGGGGCAATACAGGTTTATCTCATCTCAATACAGGCTTGACTTGATACTTGACAGGCCTAGCTTTGCACGTAACTGACATTTGCAATCTCTGTCCAATGACATGGTTAGACAAACTGATTTGATTTTTTTGCATGGAAGGTGTATGTGAGTCTACCTTAAGCCTCACAGAACAAAACTAGTATGTTTGCATTTTTCGCGATGACTCATAGTTGGATACATACAAATTATCCATAGCTCATTTCTCAGCTGCCCTTGGAGACAAAGAAGGGGCTGAAAAGGGACCTCAAGGTTTTGACAGGTTAATTTGTGAGACGCAAAGTAACACGCTCATCGCACGCCATGCCCCCTACCCACAAATCCTTGCTCCATCTCAGCCCACACGGAACCATAATTACCTATAGGTTTACTGTTACATCATGCAAGTACAATCCTTAAGCGGCTCCCCCTCTCCCTGTAGTGCATGACTATGCAGTTATTTTTCTTGTTGCCTCGGCTGTGTGTGCTGGATGTCTGTGTTGGCTGTTTTGTGGGAAAGGAAGAGAGAAGAAAGGAGGGAAGCAAGAAAAAAAAAAGTTTGTCAAAGAAAGCAGAGTGTGCTGTTATGCAACCTGAGCCTGCTTTGCATTATTCCTGGTATAGAGTAACTGTAGTGTCAGTGATTTGAGGCAAAGGGCTTTACTGGGTCTGCCTGTCTCAGCTAAGCCTCATACTGACAAATACAAGGGTGCAGTGACGCTATACAGAACTTCTTTTGTATTATTTGTTGTCATGGCAAACACACACTGTATGGAAATTATATTATGGCTACACTACTGATAGAAAACCTCTTTGTTCTCTTTTTTTATCCTCTTTGTAGTCCACATTTTTGCAAATTCAAATTATTTCCCAGTTCAGAAATATTTACTCTTGCGGTGTTGTTAATCAGCGATTCCCTATTTCCAGGAATCTAACACAAGATGTAGAAGTGGTGTAGTATGTGTGAGCGGGTGGGGCGTGTGTGTGTGTGTGTGTGTGTGTGTGTGTGTGTGTGTGTGTGTTAGGGGAGGGGGGGGCAGATCCAGATCCAGGTCAGAGTTGACTGTTGAGCTGTAGCACATGATTTTTTTCATCCTTCTGATTATTCCTCCAGAGTCTGATCCCTTAGCCACTTCCACCGCTGTGCTCCTGATAATCCACACTGTAGGACTTTATGTTCCCATTCAAATATGATACTATTACACATCTCTCAGGTTGTCTTATTTTCCCCACTGTGCAATGTGCATATGTTTTTCTCTTCTGGGCTTCCTACCTTATCAACATATTTTTACTTGATGAAAACATTCAACCCTTGCGTCATTTGCCGCTCTGTGTCATTTTAATGGTTCAGTCATACATTAGTCCTGGTAACTGCCCTGGAAGCAGAGAACAAATGTTCCTATTGAGCCAAAGAGTCACATGGTGAAGGCTTCAATCCTCTTGTGGCAAGCGGAAAGAAATCCCATGACCATCCTTCTCTTTCAGTGAACAGAGAGACGAGGTGTGTGTGTGTTTGTGTGTGTGTGTGTGTGTGACGTGTGTGTGAGAGAGAGAGAGAGTATAGGGAGCTTGTAAGGCAGTTGCACTGCATGGCCAGTCACATTTGACAGCCCATCAATCTCAACCCCCCCCCCCTCTCTCCTGCAGCTACTGTATTCCCCATGGGGGCCATCAATGGTGTGACCCTGCTTTCAGCAGCATACAGTCACATCATTTTTAGGTATTTGCCACTTTTATTTACTGAGCCAATCGCTCTCCTCTGCTCTCCTGCCACATCAAGCATTAATCATTTATTAGCGAGATCACTGCACCACAACAGCCACCTTCCCGCCATTATTCCCTCTCTCCGCCCACACACACACACACACACACACACACACACACACACACACACACACACACACACATATACATAAACACACAGACTGGTAATTTATGGTTCCACTGTCTCACCTCCATCACCATGCTACGTCATACTGCGGGGAGTTTCTATCATACTGTAAGCCTTGAGCAACACATACTTTATATGAACACATCATTTAAATGGAGTCTAAATCAGTTTCATTTCTTCAGTCTCATTTCCAGGTCCCTAAGTAAGAACCCATTGCTGTGGGTATATCTTGAACCTTGTCTGACCAGCCGCTCTGTTAAGTGTCAGATGAGATAATGTATTCCCAGGCCATTCTCATTCCCATTACCGTTAAGGCACTTCACTCTGGGCTCAATGCAAAGATGACCTCTAGCAAGGCACACTGCTCCCTATTTAGGTCAATCAAAACAGGGCTATCAGTAGTCTCCACAGAGCATATGTAGCACTCTCTGCCTCTAGTATGTGGACATTAACAAATACTCATATGCATCTCCACGCAGAAACGTATGCATCAAATCAGCCGGTATTGTGGTAAAATAGCAGATCACAATCAAACACAAATGCAAAGCAAGACACTATTCCTCTGGCATGCAGGTAGCCTTAAACATCTATTTCCTTGTGATCTATAAGCAGACTCTCTTCCTTTAGCTTTGGCAGTCTAGTAGTTGTTATCCCCCCACTGCTTTTTAACCTCATCAGCATCAATAGTGTCGCATCACCATTGAGGCTGTCAGGCTAATTTGTTGGAGAGATGGCCTATGGCGGTTATTATTACTTTGGACAGTTGTAGTTGCTAATGAGGCTTGGTTCAAGGCTGGGCCAAGAAGTAAAAGGATTTTTTTTTTAAACTGACCATGTGCAACTTTGAGTTTTTATAAGAGTAATGATTTAATGAATCCCTCAGGGGGTAACGGTTCCAAATAACGTAGCTTAGAGAAAATGACGTAACACTCATGCGGTAGCCTACATACTATGAACACTGTATGTAACATAAGCTACAGCTAATATTGATCTGTTACCTTATCAAAGAGCGCTCACTAATGCTGAATTAGACATCTCTCGCGAGGGAGTTAACTGTTTAGTTGGGAGGCTCTGAATAATGTAGTGTGAGTCATGTAGAGCTGAACCAGTGGCAGGGAATCAATACCCTCTGCACAATTTTATCACACAACTATTATTGAAACATTATCGACACTGTACTGTGGAAATGAGTGCAGTATGTACCTGCCCAGTATTAGAAAAAAGAGCACATTAAGTGTTAAATATAAAAGCAATGCCGAGTTAATCCCTGTACAGTAGAGAAGGTTCCAATGAACTGTGCAGTACTGGAAGTTCAAGCTGAGTACCACTTTGTCTTGAGCAGCATTTCTGTTGACTTAAACATAGTTGGTTTACTCACATGCCAGACGCTTGTTGTGGTTAGTTGACCCAGTGGATGACATGATCCTCTGTATGGGGGACTGGTCGAAGAGGGTGTTTTGCCTTTGAGTGTGTGTGTTTTTCTTGTCCCCTCCTGTCAAGGCTCCAGGACAGGATGCTGGTGTGTGTGTGGTGGCTGGTCATGTAGTCAATGCTTCTCCTGATTTTGACTATCAGAGAATACACTTTATAATGTCATTCCCCCTCTTCTCTTCTCCTCTCTTTCTTCTACTTTGCTCTGCCTTTTCGCGTCTCCCTTTTTTTGATCGCCTTTGCCGTTCTCTCCAGGCTTTCCCTCTCACTGCCTCACTCTCATCTCGACTGCCTCTCTGTGTCAACACACACCGACACACACAGATGCACACACGCTCCCTCCCTGACAGGCTCAGTTGGGTTGTAAGGAGCTGTGTAGCTTAGGGATGGAGGGGGGAGTGATAGTGGGCTACAGCATTGTGGCCTGTACCAACTGGTGAAAGCAAGGGGGTCAACAGGATCAGTAGGAGTGTGTGCTTTTTACATAATATTAAGGAATATATCGGGATTAAAGCCCTCCCATCTCAAGCATCACCGCATTCCTGTATATTTACTTATTCACTTTGTTGTAGGATGAAAGCTTTAGAAGTGATAAGAGAAGGGGCCCTGCATACTGATAAATTGATGCAGTCTTTCTCAGCATAACTGGAAACATTGACATGATCACCGCACTTCATGGCATATAGGAAATGAAATATCTGTACTGCGATGTTATGTTGTGTTACGATATGTTTACAATATTATGTTAATTGATATTTATCTAGTTTTTTATGCATTCATTCTATTCCTTATTTTTTCTCATGTAAATACTGTAGGGGAGAACGGGGGAATCTGAGGCATCGGGTAATGTGAGCCGCCCCCTGTATCTAGGCAACGGAAAACTTTTCTGGTCATGTGAGATATATGTTTTCAAGCCCCTCTCATTTACCCATGGCCCTGAAAGAGAGGACCTCATGGTGCTGTGGTAAGCATGTTTTTTTCACCAAAATAGGTATTTTGCATGTAAAAGTAAATTTCTTGCTGTCAACTTAATCAACTATTGTGCCAAAGCAAATGTATTCACGTAGAACAACTTCTATCATACGTGTTGATGAACTACCGACATATGAAACCATGTGATGCTGATAACTGAAGATTAGCCTGAAATGCTAAGAGAGGTAGTTTTTTTCTCAAATTGTGGTGGTGGGGGAAAGTGAGCCAAATGCTGTGGGGGAAAGTGAGCCACTGTCTCACTTTCCCCCACCATGAGGCACAAGTTAAGTTTAGTCTTAAACATATTTCAATGTAATATTACATAACATATGTTTTATTTTAATGTCATACACATTGTTGAAAAGCCATCATGCCAAGGAAATACACCAGGAAGACGACCTGGGGCAACCACACGGAAAGAGCACCTTCTCATCTTTCCCTGTAACCTTCAGGGCTGGAATGTAGAGTAGGCCTAGTTGTAGAGTATGACAGGCTGATGTTATAATCCAGTTGGGTCTTCTCCTGTGTTCTGAGTCCCTGGCTGTTCTCGCTGGTTCTGATTTTCCTATGCTTTGACCCCCAGACACTAGCTGGCTCTAAGGGTCCTGTGTTCTGACCCCCAGACTGTGTTCTAATCTAACTGGTTCTATCTTTCATTTGAATCATATTAAAACCTTTTGAATTATAATATGTTATATTTGATTTTGTTCAGAGTTCCTTTCAAGTGTTTAGAACATTTGCTTTGCTTAATTGACCAAACCCCATCATTCTTTTACTAGTCCGACATTAGTTCTGGAATGTGTGGCTAGCTTTCAGGATTCTTACTGTTACAATATGTGTTGTTATGGTAGTTTCAGAGTGGAAAAAGTAAGTGGATCAGTTTACCCCACAGCTGGGGTGAAGTGAGCCACATGACAACTTTTTTTAAAACAATCATATTTTCACTGCCCTTTGTCTTGAAAAAATTCTGCTAATGCCCATTTCTAGGAAACATCCTGAATTAATGGGGAATGTGTAAATTTGAGTGATAAATAATTTTAGCTCGCTTAGAGGGGAGCAAATGTAAAAAGTGGCTCAGATTACCCCGTTCTCCCCTATATTGTTTTTCACTTAAACAGAAGCATTTGAAAAGGATTAACACTATTTAGTTAATAGCCTAAGTCAGGGGTGTCAAACTCTGGCCCGCGGGCCAAATCTGGCCTGTTTCAATATTTAATCTGGCCCGCGAACCAATTCGGCAATTCCATTCAATTTGGCCCGCAAAAAAAAAAAAAATATATCATGATTTTTTCTTTTTTTTTTTTCTTTCTCATGTGAAGCCTGTGCCATATTGGCACGTCGCACACGCTCCCAACCGTTAGGACACTCGCATAGCTTACCACTACGAATGTCTGCTGAAAGTTCCACAGCTCAGGATTTTAAGCCATGAATTGATGAATTTGCATTGAAGAAAAGATGTCAGTTTTCTAATGGCTGTAAATAGGCCAATCTATGGGGCTAAATAGCATGCTAATATGATGATTGATTGTGTCAACTGTCTAAGGATGAATGCTAACATTATCTGGTTTCTAACTTTTGCCTGAAGTTACAATATAGCTCACTAACTAACGTTAGATACCCGCTGATAGCCCACCCCTTTTGTTTCCAATGGTGGCTTTGCATTTCATTACCAATGTAAAGTGTCATAAATAGTTAACACTGGTGCTGGGTCATGATTCCTATAAAAAAATTAAATTTAAAAACGTGATATGTTTTGAATGTGCAGAAAGTTTTGAAAAATCCAAGAGAAAACATATTGTGGCTCAATCCAGGATGCCTGAGAGCCTTACTGCATTATAGTCCTTTATAACTGTTTCACCAGGAACCTGAATGTTGTCTTTTCCTTTACAAAAATAAAGACATTTCCACAATAAATTGACGCAGAAAAGGCACAGAAAACCAACACAGAAAAATCCACCAGAATACAGGAAATTAAGTGTTTGACGCACAAAAATCCCCCAAAATATGTAAACAAAATCTAGCCTATGCCTCGTATGTACGCAGGTTATATACCTAGATATGTTGTTTGAGTTTTGGATTAAAAAGAAGTAAGCGACATGTCTGGCCCTTCGTGTGATTATCATGTCGTAATTCGGCCCTTTGTCAAAATGAGTTTGACACCCCTGGCCTAAGTAAAGGATTGTTCTATGTGAAATTGAGGGATGCCCTAGAGACAGTTTAAAACAAGACTCCGACTGTACAGCCATGCTAGCGGCTCTGTATTTAGGCACAGTGGGGCTTTAAGCTAAATGCTAACACCTCCACGCAAATACGCTCAAGTACTAACATGCAAATGCTTGTATACAGGGCTGGACTGGGACAAAAAATCGGCCCTGGCATTTTTGGCCATGGCAGCCCACCATGATTATTTATACGATATGCGGAGGCAGGGGCGTTGCTCCAAATTCTGGGCCCCTATACAGGAAGTCCTGATGGGCCCTCTGAGAGGCGGTCTTACAATACAAACATGTAAAAGCTATGTTTGTCTATAGTCCAAAACGTATGAGTGACTGGTCCCTCTCTGAGCCAGATAACAACACAATGTTTCTATTGATGAATGACCAAATCATTACGCATACTTGAACACAACCCCTGGTCTAATGACTCTTAATAACCATACACACACACAGTGTTTCTCACAGGAATTTGGGAGACTGTGTCGTGGACCCTCGACCTTCTAGGGGGGTCCGGGGGAATGCTCCCCCGGAAGATTTTTTTTTCAAATGGTAAAGTTAAATTCATCAATCTGGTGCACTTTGAGGAGAAAACTAAGGCTAAATCAACTGTTTCCTATGTAAGCTATTTAGTACTATTTGCTGGAATAAGTTATAGACACAGAATGACCAAAAAGCAGAAAGAAGAAATGTACATGTTTAAAAAATCCAGTCAGCTTCGGGAATTTTTTTCCTTCGTTTGTATTTTTAATGGCCCAATATAGGCCCCTGATCTTCGTAGCCCCGAACAATGTTATTTAAAAAATAACAAAAATGTACTGACGAATGAAAGCTATGATGAATACTAGTTTGTAATGTGATTTTACTTGTATTCCCCGACTGCAACATTAGAAATACTACAGGACTTATTGTTTGTCTGTTATATACTTTTGGTTTTGTTTGTTAGACGCCTGAATTGAGGGGTCTCACGTTATTTTTATTTTCGTTATTTAAATCTTGTTGTACTTGTGATATATATATATTTTTTTTTTTTCTTATATCTTTTTTGTTATGTCCTACACCTTGGTGCTAATATAGGGTACAAACCTGCTGATTAATGTGTAAGACTTTGTATGTGCAAAATGTTAAAAATCAATAAATACAATGTTGGAAAAAAAATAGGTTGCCTGTGAAACTGTGCTGGTGCAATAATATATTAAGCATCTCAGAGTTCATAAATGACCACAGCTTCAGGATGGAAACAGAACAGGTCATGAATCATATCATATTATACTGTACACTATATCGCCTTATGCAGTTTGCATTGAGTTTTTTAACGCCTTTAGTGGTCAGACGGGAATGGCCTCCTCCAGCTCAAGTGTGACGTAATTGGCTGTTAGAAGCCTTTTATTAGTGTTGGTGGGTGAGGAAGGAACAGCAAGATTCCATGACGTTAAGTGCCTATTAACCCCCCATGTGTGACAGTTAGGGTGTGCATTTGCAGCATTGTGTGTATTTGTGGGTAATGGGTGTGTTCTAAATGTAGTGCTGTGTGTGTGTGTGTGTGTGTGTGTGTGTGTGTGTGTGTGTGTGTGTGTGTGTGTGTGTGTGTGTGCTTAATCACATGTTTGTAGCTGCCTGTGTATGCTGTTGTTCCCTGAGTGCATCAAGAAACCTTTAACAAAGGCAAAAGACATGAATCTGTTTCATTTGCAAAAAAAAAAGTATTGATGTAATTGTCTTCTACAAATCTTTGTAAACTTGCTCAGGGGAAATATCATGGACAGGGGGAGCTTATACAGCTATAAATACACCATGAATGGTGTACTAGGTGATAAGCCATCAAGCCTAAATGGTATCAAGTCATTAATAAAGGGCAATGGATTTCTCACCTTTTAATTCGCTGTCAAGTCTGCAGATTAAAGTGTTAACAAGTTGTGTGAATGCTCTGCAGCCTTTTCTCATATGGTGTGGTTCGCTTTAACAAAGGCAAAACTCAAACGCACTTTCATTCCAACCAAGCAAAAGCCCACCTGATCAAACAAATCAACGATTTGGAGATCATGTAACATCGGCAGGTTATTTTCATACTGTTATTAATCTGGAGCGTTTATCAGCAGACTGACATATGACATATGCTCCTACGATGTGCGCTAAATAACTTTAACACCCGGGTGCAATGAAAGACGTTCTGCAGTAGACGGTGCAATGATGCGTAAATACAAAATATCCTGTGATTGGTGCCGATGTGGTTCACACAAGAGATGATCCGCTCCAGAGTTCCCTTGCAAGTGGCCCAGACCACCTTTTTCAACTGGACCAGAGTCCGGTTGTTCAGTACGCACAAGAGTCTTGGACTACGTCCAAACCAACCCAAATGAACCGCAACAAGGGCTTAAACGCTCCGGGATTTGTTTCAACCGCACTCAACAAGGCTGGTGTGAACGCGACCATCGACTAAGTAGTAACTTACTTTAGTAACTTACTAATGCATTAAAGGGCAAGCTAAAAGACAAAACCTAGATGAAAGGATTCCCCACAACTCTGCTTCTCAAAAGATATCTTACAATTAATGAAAAGAAAGTGATTTGTAGGCAATTAAAGGGCAACCTCACTGCATTTATACACCAGTCAGTCTATTCATCATGTAGAGTACTGCCAAGCCGGTAATAGCAGTTGTAAAATGGACTCCGGAGTAAAGATGCCGATGTGTTGAATAATGGCAATTGCAGAATCCAGTGTCCAACATTGATTTTCACAGATTGAAATGCCTCAACAACAATTGGATGGATTGACGAAAATCAGTCACAGCAGTTCAAGGTCCCCTCAGGACATATCCTGCTGCCTTCAGGGATCCCCTTACTATCCCTCTAGCACCACCATAGAGCTGTTAAGCGGAAGTGGCGGAATTACGGGGCATGGGACCTCTCGGCTGAAAAAAAATTAATGGAAGTCTATGGAAAGTAATCTACTATATTCTGGTCCAAGTCATTAAATGCCTTGGATTACATATATGTTTTGTATGGGTCTAAATGATAATTTTTCATGTGAAGAGTTTGACGGTATGTTGTATGATTATTCGTCTAACGGCTTTTGAAAAAATGTTACGAGAACAACTACAAGTCTTGTCGCCTCTGTGACGTCACCTCAACACATTCCCTCCACTTCTCGACTGACAGTGCTAATGCTAATGCTAATGGCTGACGCGTTGCAGAGGGCAATTTATTCATCCCCAGGTTCTTCTATCATATGTGCTATGTCTCTCCTCTCCAGAAAACTTATAAACGGACCCCATGTGTTATTAAAGAGTGACTCCTTGCCCTTAATAATGTATGTAATTTTTTCTAAGGGCAGAGTTGTAGATAACTCAGTAATCCATTTATTTAAACTAGGCATGCCCACTTTTTTCCATGACAGAGCGATTATTCTTTTAGCCAACAATATACCAATTTCTAAAAATATGCGGTGTCCTTTCCTAATATTGTACTTTTCTGGATATAGGCCGAGTAAGAAAAGTTTGGCATCTAAAGGTATTTGTATTGGAATAATATCCTGGATACACCTCCTCACAGCCTCCCAAAACTTATTAACTTCTTCACATTGCCAAAGACAATGAAAAAGAGTACCCTTTTCCTTCTCACACTTGATACAGATATCTGGAACGTCACTGTTGTATTTGTTGAGTTTTTCTGGGGTGATATAAGTTCTCATGAGCCAATTGTACTGCAGTAATTTAAGACGAGTGTTAATTGTTTGTGATTGTGCTTTGGTACATGCTCTCTCCTAGTCCACAATGGTTAACTTATGTTGTCATGTAGGTCTTCCCTCCAAGCCTCCAGCCTCTTTACCGATGACTCTGAGGACTCGGCTACTAGAAGGTTATAGAATTTGGAGATTATGCCCCGCCCCAAATTGTCCGTACACATTATCTTTTCTACTTTTGATAGGGGTGGGATAGACAATGATTGGCCCTGTTGTGATCGGATAAAATTCCGCAATTGTAAAAATTTAAAAAATTGATTACGGGGGATATTATAGTCAGCAATTAGTTCTTCAAATGATTTCAGATATTTCGTGACTGGGTTAAATAAATCTCCAATTTTTTGTATTCCATTGTCAGCCCAGAATTTGAATCCCGCATCGGATTTACCTGGAGGGAAAAAATTGTTTCCCCAGATTGGACTGAAGAGTGAGAGAGAGACATGCTCCCCAAGATGTTTGTTAACTTGTTGTAACACAGTAATCATATATTTAACCATGGGGTTCTTTATGATTTTTTTAAGCCTTTTAACATTATCTGAGTACAGGAAAAGGGGAAGAGGGAGGCCCAGCTGTTGGCTCTCCATCTCCCTCCAGAGAGGGGCTTCCTCTTCTGAAAAGTAAAACATCAGCGTTCTTAACTGAGTCGCCCAATAGTACCAGAGCGGATTGGGGCACTTAAGCCCACAGGCAACCTATTTAGACCTGCAATTTCCAACTGAGAATATGCGTGAGACTGGGAGCACCGAAACCCAGCTATATCATTTGCATACAGACATTTCTCAGGAATGTGAGATGAGATTTTTGCCTGTCAGTGCATGTGCCAACACCTCATCCACTGTAAGTACATTAGAGTTGACCTTAGAAGTTCCTCATCTTCATATCATTGGTGAGTCAACATTGGCATCTGCTGGTGAAGCTGGTGTATTACATTTTAGCTGTCACTTTGTCAACCGCAGTTATTTAAATATGCACAATGATTATTTCTTTGCTCTTATTTTCTGTTGGTATCTTGTCCAACAACAGACCAATCGTGTTTTTGATAAGATATTTATTTGTAAAATGAAACACAATCATAATCACATTATCAATGTGTAGTTTCTAGGTTTTCAATTTTACTCCCAGGTTTAATTCATTCAGGTGAACAAAAGGGGATTTCCAGTGTCGGTTACACTGTGTTATTGTGTGTATGTGTGCATGAACGTGAATGTGTGTGTGCATGCGTGTATACACGTGCGTGCGTGTGTGTGTGTGTGTGTGTGTGTGTGTGTTTTGCCTGTTGCTCTTTCAGCTCTATCAGTGCTGGCTTCCTCTTTGAAACTGTGTTGTCTCAATTTTCTGCAGCACAGTCTGTGATGTGGCTTGTGAGTCATACTGTGGTGAATATACACATTTGCGCATGCACATATGCATGCACACACACACAAAATGACAGAGTCACATTCACATGTTTTCATATACTATATATATCTACGCACACACATTCATGGTCACTATAGTTAGTATTCCCTTTTCTTAACACTACACTTTGGTTGAGCAATACACAGTAGGCCTGCTGACATAAGCTGTTGAATTGTCTCGGGTGAACAGCAAGCACCTAAGCCTCGGCGACTGACAGAAAAGAAGAAGGAAAAAACGCTTGCATCCTAACTTCACATCTTCACAATCACAGCCACACCAGTCAAGTCAAAGCCCTCTAACCTTATTCTTATATATATATATATATATATATATATAGTGCTGTATGGGGGATATTCTTGGGGTCACCATGGCAACAGACATCCAAGTGCCACATGCAAATGTGCACACCTGCGAGTGTTCCAACTTGTGCCTCTGAGCGTCCCTGTAAGACAGATGTAAGTGCTGTTTGCTGAACCTGGCAGGACGGAGTGGAGGCAGTAGCAATGCCTTTGTTCTCAGAGAGAGGAGCACACAGCTCTGTCAAGGTGTTAATTAGCAACTGAGGCAAAAAAGAAGTTGTTAGGATTGTGCTTTCTTCAGCTGTGCACAACCTTATGTGTGAATCAGAGCTGTATCTTGCCAGACTTTCTAAAGAACGAAACATAGTGAGTGACATCTGCTTTAAGTGCTTTTATAAATACAACCACAGCATTCAATGCTCAATACTTTTCTTCCAGTGTATCCACCTGCTATGTCATGAAAACGTTCTGACTGCACCAAGCTTAGCTTAACATGCCAGTCTCAGTGGATTTTTGTCTATCATCTGCTCCCCATGTGTAATCCATGGTTCACGCAGTACGCGGTCTCAAGTTTTAAATATATAGCTCTGTGATTGTGTTATGATGCGTCTCTGTGGATGAGCTGTGAAAAGTTTGTACTTGGAAGGAGCAGTTTGGGGTTAACATGTATTTTTTGTGATGTCAGTTTTTGCAAGTGTGCACAGTGTTTCTCAGTGTCTAAAGGAGATGTTAGTGACTCATGTGGAGAAAACAGGCTGCGTGGACTGGCTGACTGACGGTATCGGTTTGACTCTCCACGTCTGAGCCGAGCCACTGATATAAGGCAGTGAACTTGCTATTTTCTTGAGGATATTAGTCATTGCCAGATGGAAAAGCAAACCACACAGTAAAATGGTTTGTGTGACCCAAAAATATAAAGGCCAATGATATATATGTGTTTCCTTTCTGCAAAAATGTCAAACTGTGTGTGTGATATTATGTATTTTGTGAGTCAACATAACAAAAACCACAGCGTCGTAGTCCATTGTTGGAAAGTATTTACGTTAGGTGTATGTAACCAAACAGTCATTAAATCTGTGAATGCTTTTCTTGAACATCCTTATGAAAAAGAGTTGTAGTAAAATGGCACCCTGTTTTATGTCTCAGATTGTCTCCCCAGGGTTTGTGTGTGTAATAGTTCATGATTGGAGATAGAATAGCATTTTGGATGTTTCTGTGTGCATGTGTTTGCGCGTCTGCGTGTGTGTGAATATATGCATGAGTATGTGAGTCACGCACCACTATCCAGCCCCCTGGGCTTCCAGTTCTGATGCCCATCTTTAAGCTCCTCTACTGCACACTGAACCCAGTGAACCTTCTGCTGTTTACACTCTCCCCCTCCTCCTGTTCACTCTGTCTCTATTTATCTCTCTCACACTCTCTCATGCTCATCTATTCTCCCTCCGTTTCTCTCTCTCGCTTTCTCTCTCCACCTCCCTCCAGCTCCCTCCAGTACATCTCTCGTTCTCACGCACTCATGCCCTCTTGTGTTCTTCGTCTTTTTCTCTCGCAACCCTTCCTCCGCCTCTCTTTATAACTGTGCCTCTTTGTATCTACCTTTGCAGCTAAAGACCCATTCAGACTCAAACGTAAGTGTATAACTCTATACAGTACAGACAGACACTCAGGGTCTCTCTGTGTTATGGTGTGTGTGTGTTTGTGTAGATATGTGGCCAGTGAAAGAGACAGAACAAGAGGAGGTGACAGAGGTGATGGTGGAATGAGCGATACGCTTATCGAAAGAAAATGACATTCAGGCATTATGCTTGAGATGGAGGTAGACGGTAGAATCACCAACGATATCCTCTTCATTCATTCCTCATCTCCTCACCGCCATTTCTTCTACAAGACCTCATCACCTCATTGCTATAATCGCCATCACCGTCACTCAGAACGCAAAAAAAAACTCTTTCCATCAGGTTGTCCAACAGCTGCTGCGTTGTCAGCCCTCTGCTCCCCACACCAAGGCCCCTTCTGTCAGTTACAACTTTCTTCAACAGCAGACCGCTAACAATGTTTGTGTGCATATCTAATTCAGCAAAAATATTATTTTCATGAATGAGGGTGTGGGTGTGTGTGTGTTGTGTGTGTGTGTGTGTGTGTGTGTGTGTGTGTGTGTGTGTGTGTGTGTGTGTGTGTGTGTGTGTGTGTGTGTGTGTGTTTGTGTGTGTTTGTGGGCATGGTGTGCCTGGGATAGTAAGGGAGGAAGGCACATGAGGAGGGGGTGGGGAGGTGTGGGGCTCGAAGTGACGTTTTGAGTCTCTGACGTAATTTAAACCCCTCCAACCCAGAGAGAGAAAATAACTGTTCGTCATCTTTGGCCTCTGAACTCTGAAATTGCTTTGCTTGCACTTCTCGGGGAGCATTGTGGAACTGAAACAAGCTATTAATAATCCTGGTTAGGTATGACTTGAGTGTCAGTGAGTTTGCGTGTTGGACACAGCCTGAGAGTCCATTGAGCTGTGTAGAGGAGGTACATGAGATGAGCATAACATGGCATGCTCCCTCGAAAGAGCCCATCTCGCTGCAGCGGAGAAGAGTTTCCCGCTGTGCGTGCGGGATTTGCATAGTGTTTTTATAGTGTGCAAATGTGTGCAAGGTACAGTATGCAGCAATTGCACCCATGTGTGCGTGTGTGAAGATGCTTACAGATTGTGAGATTGCTATAATGGGAATTATGCACTCACCATAAGTCACCGGTTTCATTTCCATGCAACAGCTCAACCGTCTCACCTCCTAACACGCTTCAATCATGTGTTAAAACAACATGCTTGTCGCTTTAGCACACGCCTGTTGCTTGGTGATGCTGATCAATGGGATTGATTCTGTTTTTGTTCTTGTTTTTTTGTTTTCTCAACGCTGTCATGCCTTTTGGCCTTGAGGCAGAGCAGCCTTCTTGGCAGCACTTCTTCGCTTGGTGGCACACGTTGGGAACCCCAGGCCTGGTCACGGATAGCGCTGATACACTGTAAAATGGCTAATCGGGTATCAAACCAGCGGAGAAGAAAAAGCGCCTCCACTCCGTGTCACATTCATTATTCACAGCAAGCAAATGAAGTTGGTACAGTGGGAGCTATCAATTATAGATGAGAGAAGGTAGGAGGGAAAAAGAGAGAGAGAGATGAAGGGGATAGAGAGAGGCCTACCTTGCATGCAGCAGCGCTTTGGCATGTCAATGAACATCACAGTGGCATTCGGAAAAAACCTGCATGCACACAGCTACTCAGGTAATGGACTCTCCAGGCCCAGAACTCTGAGGAAAGAGACTTAGAGAGACAACTCTTGCATGCACCTTTCGCACCTCACCGATAGCATTTATTTGATAATGTCTCAGTATGCTATCCTTGTACTCCCTTGGTTCACTTGGTGTGTGTGTGTGTGTGAGAGAGTGTGTGTGTCTGTGTGTGTGTGAGTGTGTGCACTTGTGTTTTTCTATGGCTCACTGCGCTGACACAGTCATAGCGAAACTGCATTTGGTCTTTTTTTTTTACAAATGTCGAGCAGCAGTCATAACGTCCCCTCGGTAAGTAACAGCTTGCTCCGAAACTAGGATATAAAATGTGTCCAGATGCATTTCTGTCTTCGATCTCCTCTGTGTTTGAGTCACACAGGCCTTTTGTCGGCCCTTATTACTTCTAGTAACTACAGTATATGTAGGGGAGACCGGGGTAAGTAGGCACACGTTTTACTCTAGTGAGAATTGCTCATCACCTAAAAATCTTTCAATAGTCATTCCTACATTAAATTGAAGGTTAACGTGTTGGCTTGAAATGTGAACCCCTCACTTTTTCTAACTTATTGTAATAAAGAAGAAATGTATCATCAAAGACACTCTAACACATTGTGACAACCAACCCCATCAAGGGGTCGGTTGTCACACACTATGGGGTTGTTTGTCACAATGTTATCTTAATGGGAAAAATCTTAAAAAGAAGGCAAGAAAGCAGAACTAAATTTGAAAGTTTAATTTCATTGTCAAGTTGAAAAATAGGCCTACATCATGCATCTTAACACAAAATGAGCAAGGAATAAACAAAAAGGAAATCCATATTAAGACCAACCTACTGTATGTAACAACATAAAGAACAAAACAAATGGGTCTAACAATAGTAGCCTACTCAACCACAATACACACATTCACTATCTGAGTTACAGTGATGGCAAATGTAGGGTCTGCTCACTAACTAAGCAGAGATTGTGTGCCCACTGGTTGCACTTACAACACTTCTCTCATACCTCCCCTGAACGGGTGCTGGAGAACGTTTCCATACAAACCAAACACAAACTATCCTCTTCATCTGATAAAGATTCCTCCTCCTGTCTCTTTCTCTTCTGTTTCTTCTTCCCCAGCTGGGGTGGAGTGCACTGGGGTGCACTAGCCTTGGCAAATGGTGTAGTTTGGGATGCACTGGGTCGTTTTGATTTTGTTGCCCTTTTTTTCTTTTGCATGCTAGCTGCCTTTCCTGCTCTATTCTCTCCTTCTCTGGGGTGTCAGTGAGGATACAGCTTGACAATTTATTTTGTTATTGGGTTCCTTTCCTGGCTGCACCCTTTGGATAACATGTGACAACCCCCCCCCCCCCCCCCCAAAAAAAATGTGACGACCAACCCCAACTGTAATTCTTTGCTAGCATCAAGGCGAACAACCAACTGACAACTAATTAGCTTGCTAAAAACAATCTAAACTATAGCTTACCCTTCACATTTTTTTAGGGTAACAAGTGTGTTGTTATAAACCCATTGTGTAAAAGCCTAGAAGAAAAATAGTGAGGAGCTAAATATTTTCAATTTGACATGAAAAACACTAACAGTCCTCTCACCTCAAATTCAGTAGTCTAACTCCAAGGAAGACTATGTAGGTGACCTCTGATCCCAGTTGTGGATATTTACATACCAAAATTTAACAGACAGTACCTTCTGGTTCCGAGATATAACGATTGTGACAACCTACCCATGTGACACATTACCCCGTTCTCCCCTACTCATCCTGGACAACTAGAGATTTTCTTAGATAATTCAGCACAGATCGTACAAATTTAAAATGACAGAAGCTTTAACACCATTTTTTTTAAATTTTCATTGGCAATCTTGTTGTGGATGTGCCATCTTCAGTAGTCTCTGATTAATCCTTTGTTCCTCTTAATGTCATATTCTTTCACATTCTGTGATTTTATCTTGTTGAGACTAAGAGTATAAAGCTTTGATCGCATATTCAGTTCTTGGGACTTTTGAACCATACAGGCAGTTTCATAACTCCCAACATGTGGCACCTATATACCCATTTGCATTCAGTGTGGGGCTGTCCCACACACACACACACACGCACACACACACACGCAAACACACACACACACACACACACACACACACACACACACACACACACACACACACACACACACACAAACACACATCAGGGATAACACACACCCCTGTGATTGACATTAGTAGTGGAGAGAGAGTCTCTACATGCTGTGCTTTCTCTACAGCTCTCCACAGATTTACTTGCGGCAGTTTTCATTAAACCTCCATTCTTGTGATTGGAAAGCTTGTGAAGCGTCTTTTGCAATGTTTGTATCAATCTCTCTGTCACCTCACTATTCGTTAAATGTCAGATATTGTCGTCTGGAAACTGCTCTATTTATGCCGTCTGTTTTTGGTGTTGTTGCACTCGTGTGTCTGTGTGTGTGTGTGTGTGTGTGTGTGTGTGTGTGTGTGTGTGTGTGTGTGTGTGCGTGTGTGTGAGCGTGTGTGTGTGTGTGTGTGTGTGTGTGTGAGAGTGTGTGTGAGCATGTGTGTGTGAGCGTGTGTGTGTGTGAGCGTGTGTGTGTGTGTGTGTGTGAGTGTGTGTGTGCGTGTGTGTGGGCAGAGAGGCTGTTTGATGTGAGTCAGATCCAAACCCAGGCTGGTTTCTCTCACATGTGTGTGGGACGCATCCAGATGGCTCCACGGGGCTGAACAAATGTCACTCTGATAATGAGACAACAGGGCCTGTTGAAACGCAGGTAGCTGGGCTAGATCATGATTTTACACACACTAACACACAGATGGAGAGAGATGGGGAGTAAAAAAGAGGGGGGGGGCAGCCCTGATTTCAAAAGCAAAACAACATCACATAACTAACACGTACAAGGCGTATGAACATGAAAAGTAAATGAACGGTGTGATCACGTATGCAACTCTTATAAAGATCATTTGATCCACATGGACAGGCCTTTATCTCCAAGGTTGATTATAGACTTCCGCTGGTTTACCCACAAAGAAATGATGACCGCAATAGTATTCCTCCAGTGACCTGAGCTAAACGTCACCCACGTCCCTCTCCGGTCCGCGGAAGGTCATCACAGGTCGCCGCACTGTTGTCATGGGAACAGGAAGGACACGAAGGCAAATTCTCCCCGAGCTCTAAACAGTGATACCTTATGCCGTCTCCGATAGACTCGCTTGAGTCGCTCGTACACGTGTGAAAGCAGGAGTGAGAAGTTGTTGTTTATTTAATTTCCTTACGAGTCACAAGAGTGGTCTGTCAACCCCACTCTTTTTCACACTCTCTGTTTCTCTTTCGCTCTCCTGCTTTAAAAAAAGAAAAAATCACACGTAGGCAACCCTTGTGGACATTTGCTCACACATATTTTCTTTGTCTGCATCACACTGCACAATGTATTCCTACTATTTCTAACAGCAAAGCACAGGTGCAATTGTTTTTGTGTGTGTGTAAGTGAGATGGTATCTGTTATTCCAGCTCTCCTACTGCTGTGACCTAATCTAACTATTGCACTTCCTATTGTCAACCCTCCAACAGCTCAGTCAGCCTCATGAGGCTACTGCACCTGTTTGTCTAACACACAAGCACCGACACACACACACACACACCGACACACACACACACACACACACACACACACACACACACACACACACACACACACACACACACACACACACACACACACACACATTTTATATATCAGCCCACCATCGCAAATACTATTCCACTGACACCATTATGATCCAAGGCTCATGGCATGTGTGTTTTCCAAGTGTGTGTGTGTGTGTGTGTGTGTGTGTGTGTGTGTGTGTGGTGCTGCTGTATCAAACTGTCCACTGCTGGCAGCAAATTTGCTCTGAGGTGATCTGTTATAGTGACAGGGCAGCAAGTATTTTTAGCCAAAGAGAAAGGACAAATAATGAGGCAGGAAAGACAGAGGGAGACAACAAGGGGACGAGAAAGGGAGAGGGGAAGAGAGAAAGGGGAGGAGTGAAATCTGAGGGTAAACCAAAACCACCTGGATGTTGCTGACTTTGCTGCTCTTCTGTTTAGAGCACGTTATATATATACATCCCGTTACACACGCACACACACACACACACACACACACACACACACACACACACACACATACCAACCTCATGGTCATACACTACAAAACTCACACCTGAACATGTTTTTAAATACAGAGACGTGTTTTTGTGACGGATCAAATGCTGCTGAAAAAATTAAGATAATTCAAAATGTAATTCCTGGCTCTGTCCATAATTCATTTTGGCTATAAGACATAATGGCTAAAATGTTAAAGTGAATGTGACAAAAATGTCAGCAAAAAAAAATACGTTACTCAAAATGTTTTTGTCCAAGCAGTTGTAGGTCAAAGTTGAACCAGAAAGTTGGCCCCTACATATATAATCTGATAGATCAGTTCATTATTCTATCGCTGTAAAAATATATTACCTTTTTTTTGATAATTGATTGATTGTTTCAGCCATTTTCTAAGCAAGAGTAGGGAAAAATGTGCTACACCTTCGTGGTATTAGGTTTTTCTCTATTGGTGTTTTTGGACTATTTTCATCCAAAACAGGACATTTGAAGATACGTTTTACAATGAATTAAATGGATCAAATAAAACAAAATTATGAATTTATCCATAATAACAATAATCGTTACCTGAAACCTTATTTATAACTGACCACTTTGGGCAATCATTTCACCATTCACATTTTTCTCATGGCTAAATTTGGGGTTTGTGTAAATTTAAGCAGTGATGTTGCACTCCCAGATCTCTGAGAATAACTTGGTGGGAAGTGAACATTCAAGTGGTACTCAACCAGAGAGTTATGTATAAAGGGAAAAGTGTTACAGCGCCGACAAAACATTGACTCAGATGAACAAATGAGTGAAATAATACAACCTGAAGGACAAAGACTGAGATAGACTTCTTCTTTTTACTTCTGCTTTTTCTCAATGAAATTCTTATGAGAGTGAGTATTTTCTCTTTTGGTTCCGTTGTCACAGCAGCAGCCAGCGTTGGCTTTAACCTCAAAGGGGCGGGAAAAAGAAGATAAAGTGCTGCTCAGAGTGGTGGTGGTCGGGACATTCTGGTTTGCACACGCAAGTCGTGAGGCCTCTGTGTAGCACAATGTCCTCTCTCTCTCTCTCTCTCTCTCTCTCTCTCTCTCTCTCTCACTGGTTTGTTCCCTGAGTCAGCACTCTGCCTCAGCTCCAGTTTCTCTACCCCTGCCCGCCTCTGCCTGCCTGCCTGCCTGCAGGACACTATTAGGACATCACAGTGTGTGTGTTTGTATGTGTGCGTTTCAGAGTGTCTATGTGAGTCCGTGCCTGTGTGTGTGCGTGCCTTTGTGTGAGAGAGCTACTGTTGCATTTACGTGGTCAGGTCCTTTCACCATCTTATGCAATACGATATTTTTCACTTTGCGAGTAACCCTGGATATTTCTGTCTGCTCCACCGAATCATCTATTGTACCAAGGCACCATAAAAGATGCACATCTCCTCTCGCTCTTCCAAAACACTCCCAATGGGTTTTATATGTTGGTGTGTGTGTGTGTGTGTGTATGTTTGATCTGGCGGATACTACTAGTTCTGCTAACATAGCCCAAAAATAGCAAACATGAGAGGTGTGAAGTAAAAAAGGAAAGGAAACTTTAGTAGAGGAGTAACTGACACGGGGTGAGTCACCTTCACAAACACACACACACATACACACGTGGTGTGCTCATTCAAACTTATTGCGTGCACCCAAAAGCATGCATGTCCAAAAGCACATGACACACTACCACAGAGTTGTGAAATTGTCTCGCTTTGTGTGTGTGTGTTTGTGTGATTCCATTGTTTTGTCCACACAAATTACAGTCAAATATTCTCCATCTGTGGCTTGAGGGACTGTTGAGTACTCACTGTGTCTTCATACTATTAACCCAGTTACTTTTTTCTCTCAATGGAGTTGAGTCTTCTATCAGTCAATACAGTCTTGTGACCTCTGTGGGCCCCCGTAGAACCTGGAACTGTATTAAGACCAGGTTCTGAACTTCTTCACCTTCGGCCCCCTGATTTAATAGTCATCGGTCTCAGGTTTCACCCAGAGAGTCCCCAACACCCCTTCTGTGTATTATAAGCTTGTCAAAATGTGTTTGGCCGTCTGTTGGCATTTGTGCTCCACTTGTTTGCATTTGTGCTCACATTTAGAGTTTTTGGTATGAATTTGGTGTGAATCTGTAAAGTGTTTTTGCCAACACCGCCTCGCTGAGTCAGCAGTGTCATCAATGACCCGAAGACACACACAATGTTTAAAAAATGTGCAATCGCAATTTCATTTCACTCAAATTTCTGACGATTACACAAATTCTCTCTCAGCGATCAGAGTTGGTGTTTTTTTCCCAGTTCTGTTTACACCAGTGTTTATGGGATGTCGTAGTGTTAATGCAGAAGTGAGAATGGGAGAGAGAGAAGGGTAGAGGAAATGATACTAAGACGTTTGGCTACTGATCATGAGTAAACACACACACACACACACACACACACAACATGTGATCTACCGATAAGTGCTGTACTTGAACCCTCCCACTCTTGTTTGATCACAATCTCCCTCTTACTCCTGGGCTCCAGTCAAACAGAAACTTTCAAAAGATAATGCTTGCTCGATATGAAATCACTGATGACCTTTTGGAGAAATAACGTAGATATAAATTCAGAAATGTTCGGTCAAGATTTTCAGCTGACAGAAGAAAAAATTATCTCCTTAAGATCTTCACATCTGTAACAACTAGTTTGAAGAATTTTTTAAAATGTAAAGCTTGTGTTTGAGACGGCTCAAAATCTAAAAGCGGATGTAAAAAAATTAGATACAGTTCTACAAATGTGAGAAAATATAAATGAACTATGTGACTTAGAGCTGGAGGTAACTTTGCATGGCCTGTGGCAGCATTTGGGACTTTAACACTGTCACTATCAGACTCAAAGGAGTGTATTGTCCTTACTGTTTTAACAGAGTGTGAAAATGTTTACAGACTGATACACTCTTCTTAGCAACGTTTTCCATGTTTACGATTCACAGCTTACAATTGATACAACAACACAGACAATAAAACAAATGGAAATAGAATGACTATGTTCATAGTGAAACAATTTGAATAAAGACATTAAAATAATAATTGCTCAATTTATTTTGTAAAGCTGTGATCATAGGCCAATAAAGAGTATCACTTTGCAGGTGGTGGATTCCGACTCCATTTGACATTGTACTGTAGAGAGAGATCCCTGCCATGTAAGCTGCTCATGTGATCTGGCCTGACTCCTGACACTTCCACCTCTGGACCAGAGTCAAGTGCTTTGCCCATGATGACGAAGCCAAACAAATAGTGGTACTAGCTGCAGTTTCAGGCATCAACATTGATTTCAAAAAATAAATAAGATACAACTGTAGGTTAAATAGTAGTTATATTTTAAGAGTTACATTTTAAATGATAAATGATTTTAAAATTGTTAATACAGTATTTTCCACAAGTTTCATCTATCAAAAACAATAAAAGTAATGTTTTCGTCATCCAGAGATGTCTCAGTAAATTTAAGGAATCCTCCCTCAGGGGTTTATGCCAAGTCATATGTGATGGGAATTGGGAACTTGGGCCCGCAGTACAGTGAAGAGAGCATATGACTTACTGCTGGATTACACATATTCCCATACCTCACAGTGGTTTCACAATAAGATGAGTGGTCTTTTGTCGTTTCATGCTTGAAAGAAAAGCACATGATGCCACTGACTGCACGCAGATCATGACCAAGTGATTAAGTTAAAAGAGAACTGGGTCCTTATGACTGCAATGTGTTTCATGCTGTGTTTGGTTGTGTGTGTGTGTGTGTGTGTGTGTGTCTGTGTCTCTGTGTTTGTCTGTGTATATATATATATATGTGTGTGTGTGTGTGTGTGTGCGTGCGTGCGTGCGTGCGTGCGTGCGTGCGTGCGTGCGTGCGTGCGTGTGTGTGTGTGTGTGCGCGTGCGTGCGTGTGCGTGTCTGATTTGATCAGCTGCTATTATACTCCACCTGCCGTAACATTACTTAGTGATTATGTTTAGCGCTCTCACCTACAGTAGTCTTCACAGCAAGCGCACCTTTAACATCATCCCTGTGGGCTGTGATTGGCTGACGGACTAAGAGGCTGAGGTGTTGCAGCGAATAGTGCAAGCCGTGGGCGGGTCCATTCTGAAGCTCGAGGGAGGTTAATGAGTGAAGCCGCTGGGCCATCAGCCAAACATGAGCAGCAATGCTAAGGCTCCCACAATGAGCCTGACTGTATTACCACTGAGCTCTGTCTAATTATACACTCCCAGAGAGGGTGAGAGAGCAAGAGTGAGAGAGAGAGCATATTAGGCAGGGGAAAGAAAAAGTTATCAAGTGTCACTGTGTGTCAGAGAGACTTACTTAGAGGGATGAGTGGAGATTGAAGTTGTAAAGGGTGCGATAGAAGGTGTGTGTCAGAGTGAAGGAGGGAGAGAGACAGGGGGAGGGGGTTGGAGAGATCAAGCAAGCAGTGGAGAGAGAAAGAGAGAGCACAGTCACAGAGAGAGAGAGAGAGAGAGAGAGAGAGAGCAAAGAGGCGTTTAGAGAGTGAAAAGGAGGAGAGGCAGGAATAGGATGAAGGGAGGGGAGGCTGAGCAGTAGAGAGGAGGAAGAGACTCGCAGACTCAAAACTGGATATTCCTACGTGCCTGCCGCTGCCTGATCCAATGATTAAACTCTCTGCTACCCGCTACGCAAAGGCACCCGGCGAGGTATGTGACCACATAGCTTCCTCCTCTATGTGTGTGTGTGTGTGGGGGGGGAGGAGTTGGGGGGGGGGGCACAGGTGTGTTCTCAACTTTGAATAAGGGGCTTTTCAGACAGTGTGCTGTGTGTTTTGAATGCTCTGCTCTGAGGTAACAGGTTTTGGGGTTAATTTTAGGGTGAGAATATGCCTGAAGAAAGTGTGTGTGTGTGTGTGTGTGTGTGTGTGTGTGTGTGTGTGTGTGTGTGTGTGTGTGTGTGCGTGCGTGCGTGCGTGCGTGTGTGTGTCTGTGTGTGTGTGTGTGTGTGTGAGTGAGTGAGTGAGTGTGAGTGTGAGTGAATGAGCGTGTGGTATATACACGTGTAAGTCGGCACCTGTGTGTGTGTGTGTGTGTGTGTGTGGGGGGGGGGGGGGTTGCTCGTGGAGGAGAATAACAGAGAGTGTGAACAAGAGGGAAAGTGTGACTGATCCAGAAACAAGGAAGTGTGTGAGGTCGATAGAGACATAGAGAGGGGGGATAGTGAGAGAGAGAGAGAGAGAGGTGGAGGTTCATCACTCAGCCTGACGGCAGATCAGGACTTTCAGAATTAGAGCAGTGGGCTTAAATAGCCCTGGTCCAGAGATAGCCAGGGGCCCTAGAGGAGCCCGCTTAAACTGGGGAGGGACGGATACGAGACTGGTGAGGGTGGGGTGTGTTGAGTTGGGGGGGGGGGGCATTTTTTGGAAAGAGACAGAAAGAGAAGGTAGGAAGAGGAGAAGAGGTGCAGATGTTCAGGGACAAGTCTGGAGAAAGGTCTCATGCAATCAGGGAGGGAGGATGTGCAGGTGCATCAGGCGAATGTAATCTAATTTCTTATTCAACCAGAGAACAGGACACATGAGAACTTCCAATGTCACCTTTCATTTTTTTTATTTCAACTTTACACCACTACTTGGTCAAGGGTTTTTAAAATCAGCCTGTCGGAGGTACGTTTTAGGAACTCCTCTCAAATCCCCTCATTTCTCGCCATTCTGGGTGGAGAAATACTACGCCTGTGTACACGATGATGATTTCTGTATGTCTATTTCTGCTACAGCCGGCGCTGTCCTTCTGCTGCAGTGATATCCCATATGTCGCATATAGGAACATTTCACAGGTTCAAACAGTTCTCAGCTATAGATGATTTGCAAGCAAGACGTACAACATTAGTCCCTGTTTGACTTAATTCACTTATTTCAATTATGCGGACCATCTTCTGGCATGTACAGGAAGTCTCATGACACTAAAAGATTGCTTCTAGAATTTATCGTTTTGAGTGCATAATCACAAACCGCACCTCACAAGCTAGCGACAATTTTCCCTCGTATTTTTCTAGTGTTGGATTTGTCACTATCGTGCTGAGGCAAGGACTCTGAGGTGTATCAGAGAGAGTGTGTGCCAAGGCGGAGCTCTAGTTGTGAGATGGCTTCAAAACCCAGATCTCTTGGGTTTAATATGCATTTTATATTTGCTGAAATTTAAACCAGAGAGGGGCCCTCACATGGCAAATGTAACGACGGCCATGAGCAACATGGATGTAGCTATTTCCTATACCTTATGGGATGCAGTAATACAACTTGTTTCTGTGTGCTGAATCAGAAATACATCATGTTCTCCCATCCCATGTTTCTTAGAGTTGTGTCAGCCTTAAGAGTAGAATAGGCCTCTTGTGGAGAAGGTTGAGTGGCTGCTGGCCCTTTAAGAGGTCTATTTTTACAGGGGCACACTCATGCATGGAGCGGGGCGCACAGAGGAGGCTGTGGCAAAACGGAGGCTCTGCTCAGCCTCACTTCTGTGACTCCACACATCACATCCTAAAAGGACCATAACCTTGTGACTGAGTGGCCGACACAAGAGTCCTAAAACATATTCAGCCTGCAGAGGAGCAAGTCTCCTTTCAACTCAAGCTTGAACATGAACAAAAATTATCGAAACTGGAAGTTACGAGGTTCACGCCTGACAAAGGAGAATCAGCCCCTTTTTTGAGCGGATCTCTCGTAAGTCTAGAAGTGATAATGAGTGGGAGCATGCAATAAAGACACCCTTATGCACACTGCACACAAATGCGCCAACATTCCCACATACTTGTTTTGATATACAGATAGCTATGAAAGAAGTCTGAAAACATTCATGCCCCCTTCGTACAAACACATACAGTAATACAGTTTTAGTTTACTTACACCCACACACTCCTCGAAAGAAACCACAAAAAGAGCACATTTCAGAACATTTATACGCAAATGCACATCCTTGCACCTAGAGTTATGCATAGTGCTGTACACACCCACGGGAAGCAAAACGTACATCTTCAATATCTGGACTCGAAATAATCTTCTCCTTATGCAATGTTCATGTTACATAATGCATGGCCTGTCATTATCACAGCACTCCTTCACGCCCTGCTGTGCCTCTCCACCTATAGCGACGCACAGACAGGCAGACTCACACACACACACACACACACACACACACACACACACACCCTGCACCTTGTGTTGACAGTCATATACTCCACTCTAGCACTCTCACCCACGTTGAGTGTGTGCTCTCAAACAGCCAGTCAGATGAGTGAGTGGGAAAGACAGAGTGGGGAGGTGGGGTGGGGGTAACTGAAAGTGAAAGAACCAGGGAGGGAAAACTTAGAGAGTTAAGTGTACATTCATGCAGAGAAAACATATTTGCATGATAATATGAATATGTGTTAGTGTTTTCTTTTTTACGGCTCTATGTTATATGTGTGATCCGGGAAAAATACCCCCGTCTTTCACCCACCCATTCAAATGCTTTGTGGACGCAGCAGTTTAGTGGGTGTTTGAGGCTACATAACTTCACATAACCTCATTTGCGTATTGATTTTTCTTCACCAACCGGTTCGTCTTCAGGGTCTCAGAGAGCGGGGAAACACTTGCCACACTTGTCATCCATTACAGTTCATTGCAGGAACTGTAATGGATGATCAATGTCACCGTCGCTCCCAGTCACAACTATGGGCAATCACAGACTTGCATGTCAACCTCTCACAGCATGGAAAGGGGCTCAAACCCACATCCTTCTTTCCGTCCGGCTACTTTAATTAAAACTGTCATACCCTAACATTAGTTTGTTATGTGCTTCATTTGAACCAAAAAATGTGTACGAAAAAGCATCTCACGAAATTTTTAAATCATTCTAAAGGGTGACTGACTGACTAGCCATATAACTGTAACTCGCCTCAAGTTATTTACGACTGTTGTTCCCAGATCAGCACTATCACAGTTGGAAGAGTATGAGAATTGGCTTAGCAACTCAGCCGGGGAGCCAGCAGTGAGATGAATAATCCCAAACAGAGGCAGGTGTTTGAATACAGCTGACAATGTGCCAGACTACTTTAAGGTGACAGATACACCTGACGGTCAGGGTGTACCCAGAGAGAGAGTTGCAGGACGTGATATTTCATAGGATCCGTTTACATTCAGATCCATAGACGTGTGAAGGGAAGATATGTGCGTGTGAATGTTAATTTTTTTTCTTCGTGCATATGCAAATACGCTGTTGCTATCTGTCAGTTTTTCAAGGATTTTCTTCGCTCTTTGTGCTTGCATATATCGTTTTCTTTGGCCCTGACTCACTAACCCCTGTGCATGATCAAGCATTATCCTCCTCCTCCACACATCATTTACAATAGGGGTCAATGACCTTTTAACCCCTGCCACCCACCACTATTACACCCAAATTTTTCAGCCAGGCCTGCCTCTTTGCCTGCTGGAGCCCATGCAGTTTAATACTATCCCTCGTACAAACAGACCCAACGTGCACACTCATAATATATTGCGCAGTATCAGTTTTGGTATCACTGTACAGAAAGTGTAACATCTGAGACATCCTGTAGCCTATAGCATCAATAGCGTCCTGAAAGCCTGATCTGAAGTTGGATGTGTATTACCTTCCGTACCCTTGCAATATTTCCCCGACTCACTTTCTTCTTTTACTCCTGCAAAACATCTTTCTCCGGTTTAATTTGATGTCTTTTGTGTGATTATTAGCAGAAATGATGAAGCAGCTAAGTGCTTAAGGTGTCTCTTTCAGGTGGGACTGGGACTGGGACTCTCCCTACTTTCATTTTGAAAACAAGCATTAAGCCCACTCTTAATTCAATATGATTTTGCGGCAGCTTTTAAAACAAACGGCATAAGCCGTGTGTTCAGTGAATGGCTGTGGCCGTGGCTGGCTGGGCAGCAGATTTGGTGTGGGAGGGGTTGTAGAGCAATAGCAATAATGGCAGTGTATAGCAATGTTGCTTTGAATACAAGCAGTTCTAAAGCTTCTCCAGACAGTATCTTTGAAGTCAGTCTAGACAGTCTCTCTGAAAATGAATGGCACTTGTGCTTTCTCCATGGAGATGTCATCGCTATGCTTACAGCTTGCTGACATTTTACTGTTAAACTACAGAACCAACAGAAACACAGTTTGACTGGCAGTCGCCAGGGGACAGTGCCAAAAACAACAAATCCTTGGAATGAGATGTAATCCCCCTTTTCTTTCACACACACTCTCTTGTCTTCTCTCTTTCAAGCCGTTTCTACCCCATCAGACTTTGACACGCTTGATGAGTCTCTCTCTCTTTCCCTTTCCTCCACCCCCAGCAACCTTTGTAAGCTACTGAACTCATAGCGTGAGAGTACTATTCGCATCATGGGCTCTGAGTTGGCCTAATCATGTCACAAACTACTGTGAATGACTGCTACCTGTGAACAAGTGAAGCTGAGCATGTTGAGAGTTCAAGTTAAAAAACAAACAAACAAGTGAGCTCCAATAATGGAAATACAAAAGCATGACTGTACATCAGTATGTGACTTCACTGCAGTTGCATAGAAATTGCTGTCCACTCACGAACAGTGGCAATATTGATGTTTGTTTCATGATAGGATGCCTACAAAATAAAAACAAAGTCATCTCTTAGGATTTGTAAATAGAGCTTGCAAAGATGCTGAAAATAAGAGGTATATTATCAGATGGAGAAAGTGGAGAAAAAAAATGCAAAACTGAAACTCCCGTCAGTAGAGACTTAAATGTCAATGAATGACAATAACATAACACCTGTGTATGAAAATGTCAGCCACAGGGTTTGCAGAATACTTGCTAACTTTTTCACTCATTCCCTGCTGACCTCGGCGTGCACACTTGTATGGTTAGCATATGTCTGTGTGTAATTACAGAGAGAGAGAGAGAGTCACTGGAACACTGTGGTTGTCTGGCCAGAGGAAGAGGTGGGGGGATATTTACTTCTGCTGACTGGCTGACCTGCGTGTAATTAGTCAAGTCATATTTTTAACTGATATTGCGTAAAAGACAGCTTAAGGAGCCATAGCTGCCCTATTTATACCCTAGGGGCTAATGGCCTGTACCACTATACAGGGGGATTTCCTCTCAGAACTGTACTAAGCCTGCCTTAGGCCTTACCAGTTAAGATTCACAGGGATTAACCCAGCAATACAGTCCCGGACAAAAGTCTTGTCACTTATCCATTTTGTACAAACAACAGCTTATAACCTGACTTTTAATGCATCCATTGGTTTTAGAAATGGCTCATATGAATGCTAAAACCCTCCCAAATTATGTTTAAAAAACTAAAATAAATTTGCTTCACTGAAGAAATATTGATCATTTAATGAACACAGAAAGGTCAGATGTTGGCAGGACAAAAGTGTTGTCGCCTACAGAGAGTAATGTGAAATTTTAACAAATAATTTACATTGAAGGTGTCATTCTCTAGACTGCATCACCTGCAGCGTTCTACTCTTTTCCTATCAGTTCTGTTCTTGTGATATTTAGCCTACTCTGTTTACAACTCCGCTTTTCAGGAGGTGGCATGTTCATGTTTAGTTCGCTACACTTATGGGACACACAGCTTGTTCTCAATAGAAAAACAGTGTATATTTTTCATCAATGTGTGCAACAGGAAAACATGCCAGTCCGTCACGAGTGAACACACAAACTCCAAGAAACTATCTTAGAATGACTCTGTTTGCAAATGTGTGTTTATGTGTACATGCAGCATACCCCACGCGAGTGTGTGTGCGCGTAGGTGTTAATAGTAACTCCTGATCCATAAGCCCATCCTCATTGTAGTTGAGCCTGTTGCGGGCAGGGCTGCTGGCTCATCCTATTGATGAATGGTTCATGGCCCTGAAGGCTGACCTGGCCTTTTGCCCAATAAGCTATTGCCCGTATCATCCTGTCCTTTTATCAGCTTAGCCTGGCTCCATGTGGAGTAAGCCATGACACAAGGCTAGTAGTACTCCACTCCTTCCTTCCAACACCCCCCTCCCTCCCTCACCCAACTTTATCTATCTATCTATCTATCTATCTATCTATCTATCTATCTATCTATCTATCTATCTATCTATCTATCTATCTATCTATCTATCTATCTATCTATCTATCTATCTATCTATCTATCTATCTATCTATCTATCTATCTATCTATCTATCTTGTCCTTTACCCCCCCCCCCCCCCTCCACACACACACACACACATACACACACAATCCCATTTACCCTTCCCTTCTGTTCAGATCTGTGACATTCAGCAACAAATTTCTGCTGCATCAGACACCCATCATAGATCCCCCACTCAGACTGAAACATGATCTGACACCCCATACGAGGCTACGCATGAGGAGGGGAGAAAGGATGTAATTTTAATTTATTAAAATATTATTATTATTATTTTTGAAACGACCAGAAGTAAAAAAGAACGCTTTAACAACTGTAGGTTTTCAATAGTGCAGCTTCACCCGTTGAAGCTTTTGACCCTTATTTCTACTTAAAGCTTCCACCACTGATTTGTTGGGTGTAGTTTGATTCCTCTGACCTTACTTGTCTAGGCCTGACCCTGTGTGTGTGTGTGTGTGTGTGTGTGTGTGTGTGTGTGTGTGTGTGTGTGTGTGTGTGTGTGTGTGTGTGTGTGTGTGTATGTGTGTGTGTGTGTGTGATGTGTATTGTCAATAGTGCAAAGCCAGAGGGACAAAGACTAAGAGAAACTGCAAGCATGAAAGTGCGCCAAATGTCTCAGTGGTGCCATAAATGATTGACAGCACAGTATGACTTCACTGTGTGTTTGTTCAAGTCGAGTTTGTCGGCCTGTGTGTGAGTTCAATATGCTAAATATCAAAGTGAGCATGCATAAGTAGAGCACAACAGTCATTTCTATATCTCTGTCTTGTAGTAAGCACCCTTTGATAAGATCGGTCTTTGCTCCATTACTCTCTCTTTCACTATGACTGGACCATTACTTCTAAATTTATATCTATCACTGATGGGTTTTAGGATTCACGTAGGATTATATTCAAGTACAATTCTTAATATTAGTAAAACAATATGCTGATTACGAAGCAGAGGTGTCAATCATATTCACAAGAATGTATTTTTATTTTATTTATTTCTCCTATTTATATACTTTGTATTATTCATGTTATTTTATATTTTATTAAACTAAGATTTATCATTAACCTTCAGAGGTTTTTTTTATTTATTTATGAGACATTTTTAATTCATAGGAAAAGGTCTGGTATATAAACATGTATCGGATACTTAATTCCCAAGTCAACTTTGACGCATTATATTATATATATATATAATATATATATATATATTATTTAAGCGCTCTGAGTGAGAGAAGAGCGCTATATAAATAAAATTTATTATTATTATTATTATTATTATGAGCAATGGGTTGTTTTGTGTAAGAGAATGTTTTTAAAGAATCAGCTTTATTTTTTAACATGCTGCCAACTACAGCCAGTTGAGATATTGCAGTTTTAAAATATTTTCTTTAATTTCAAGTAACTCTCTTATACCACAGTTATATTAAACAGCAAAATATAATACGACAATACGTCAAATAAACAAAAACAGGGGCTAACAGGGGCAGACACTAAAGACTCCTCACTGGACGCCCAGTTGTTTCTGACTGTCTGGACAAAGATTTTCACTCTCGATATTTTCTCCTGCCATGACACGGGGAAAACGTGGTGTGCATACTACAAGCATCCCCCTGTTGATGTCATCGGACCAAATACCAATGACATCTGCAAGCTGGAAGCGTACATTAGCTCACACAGTTACAAAAGTTGGCGAGTCATGCCTTAGCTAGCCTCTCTCACTCTAGGGGATAAGATCTCCGGAGAACATATCCAAAAACATCAAGCGTTTCTGGGTGTTGTATGGTGCAACATTGGAATTATATGTACTCACACCATTCCCAGATATTGCCGCACAATGTGATATTGCCCCCACGTTTGCCTGGCAAATCCACCTATGGTTTGGTGACGTATAATATTTTGTCCATGTCTCCTTAACTTCCCTACAGCTCCATTAGTATTCATAATGCAATAAACAAAATATCAAATCAGTTTTCCTTTATAAATATACAGTTACAGGAAAGTAAAACATGTCTGTGTTCTCTGCAACTCCAATACAAATACAGAATGTAAGAATATGCAGGTCATAATTAAGGTAAACCAGGTAAAACAGATTTATTTTTGCCACTAAGTGGCCCGTCCCATGCAGAATTAGATAACACCAATACAAAAAAACATTTCATCTATAGCTTCCAGGTACAATATACAGAAAAATACATTATTCTACTTTGCATACAGAAAAGAAAAATAACATATTCTAGCAGTTAAAATATGATAAAGCTTATAAATGATCTAACTAATATGTCATACATAAAATAAGGAAACGGAAATGCCACTTGCAGACAGAAAGTTGTAGTGGACACCACTACTTTCTACTGTGCATACTGGTACAGAGTCCCTCCAAACGGTACATAATAGGTTTCGTGGTCATCTAAGGACTTTTCAACATTCCTACAGTATCTATTGTCGACATGCTGACAGAGTTGATATTCTGAAATGTGTCGTTGTCCTCTAAGGTTGCACTGTCCGGATGACTCTCTTGTGCTCTTGTTGAGCTGTAAAAAACAGCTCTTCTGCCACCAGCACAAGCTAGTTGATAAGTCATACACATTAAAATTCACAAATAGCCTAGAGATAATATCACTCATGAATGGACTGCACTGTAATGGACTGTCCTGTGCTGTACTGTGTGCCTTATTATGACATTATGAGTTTCCGACATTCATTGACTTTATTTGACTCAACATAATTCTACAGTATTTTTTTTTAAACTTTTATTCCACTGTTTCGCTATAACTGATATACTGTAAATGGATGATAATTCCAGTATTGATATACTGAGTACTTAATAATTGAAGACACTGTAGTACGGGTGACATTAGGCTGCTATCGGTGAAGTTGAACAGCATCTGCCATTTAAGGCCATGGTTAATTACATGTTACGCATTTGTTGCTTGTATTCCATTTTGAGCAGCTCTATAACCTTGTAGTCTTCTGCCTCCTCCTCTTTTCTGCTATCTTCTTCTCGCTACACCCCACCCCAGATCCTTACACTCCCTTCATCTTCCCCCTTCAGTCAGTTGCCCTTGTTCATTAAACCTAGAACATGTTCATACTCATGAATAGCACTTGTCAGCTAATTTGACATAATGTGTGATTGGTTGATGTAAGGTGGGAGAAACTCCCCATTCCTTAGTAAAAGTTCAAGTTTCACCTGCCAGGCAATAAACAAATTTAGCGGACATTGATATCCTTGTTATAAATGCCTGACATATTTTGACAATTCAATGGACTATTGTGCACTTGATACATACAGGTTTTTAAAAGTTCAACTTTTCACCTAAAAAGTAACATAATCCTTTATGATCAATACAACATTCAATTGGTCATAATAGTGCAAGGCAATTGTACTAAACTCTTTTGCATAAATGTGCTAATTATAAAAAAAAAAACATATGTTGAGCCCAGTGGTTTGCACATGTTTTTTGAATAATAATAATAATTTGAGAGTTGTGTCAAAACAACTGATAAAACTGTAATCCAAAATACTAAAACATTGAAAAATATACTCCCTTTTTAATTTTGATGCTTGTAATGAACCCACGCATTAAAAAAAGCCAGAGCAGACAGCGCTTGTGCCCACACAACCTCAGTGCACGACGCCTTCGAACTGCACTCACTCTGAAAAATAAAAAGTATTTTCTTCTAAATGTCAGAGGAAACTTTATTGGTAAATGCATGGCCTCCCTGTGAAAATTGTTAAATGTGGCTTTCAAGCTGATGTGTCTGCAATCTCCTCAGCTCCATTGAGGTTGAGACAAGGTTAACCTCGAATGTACTGCTGGTGGATAGGAGTCTGCATTTTGCCCTGTATAAAAGGTTGGATAAATTGCTTTTAGGAAACATGAAAGAAAATACAGATTGCTTTTTACAATTAACCACCAACAGTGATTTGAATGCTTCATTCAATTCTGTTTCCTCCTTCACTCCAGTTAAAATTTTGCATTCCAGTATTGCATTTATGCGCTGGTGATTAACATAACGTTGTTTGAGCTGTGGTTTGGCCCTGCTTCTCTGACAAGGAGGAGACAGGGTTATTTGCATGGTCCAAAGTTGGGCCTATTTTATTATTTTTTAAATGTTTTTTCTACTGACAGATCTCTGATTTTTTGCCGTGAATGAACCATACTGCTCTTAATGATTTAGCCCCCACAAGCCATACCAGCCTTACCAATGCTATACAACTCACTTGCACTGACTGAGTCAATGGAGCAAATCATTCAGGGCTCTCCTGCAGTGCTCCTGTTAGCGTATAAAAGCTCTTTTAACAACAGGTTAGTCACAAAGTGCTTTGATGAGAAACAAAGGTGTGTGTGTGCATGTGTGTGTGTATGTGTGTGCATGTGTGCGTGTGCGTGTGTGTGCATGTGTGTGTGTGCAAGTGCTTGATGGATGTGAGGTTTAGGTTTGAGTCAGAGGCATAGTCTGAGAGTGTGTAGGATGAGCCTCCTATCACGTCCCTCCCTGTCTCTCATCAACTGTCTCTACCTCCGCTCCATCCTTCCTTCTCTTTTATGTGCCAACATGTGTTCATCAGAAATATATAGAATGATGATTTGATTACTGACATTTCCATCCAATATAATCTATATGTGATGCATCTTTGACCGTTGTGTGTGTGTGTGTGTGTGTGTGTGTGTGTGTGTGTGTGTGTGTGTGTGTGTGTGTGTGTGTGTGTGTGTGTGTGTGTTTATGCATGTTTGTATCACTCACAGTGATTAAAGCAAGTGGGCGGCAGCAGCAACTGGTCTGCCTGTGTGGCTCTGCATAGCAGACATGTTTCTCACTGCTAGATATTACTCATTTCCTCAGCCCTTTGCACACACAAGCACGCGCGCACATACACACACACACATACACTTGACACACACAGCCACATACACAACAGACACAGAAACAGATCGCAGGCTCTCAGTTCTTTCCCTCAGTATGGTGGGCTCGCTGGTGTTATTTGATGCGCACGTAGATCAGAGGCTGTGTATAGCTGTAGGCTGCTAATCTGCGGGTGTTGTAACAGGCGGCGGTGCCTTGGAGGAGCAGTGTAGCTCAGTGAGGATTTGAGGAGTGGGTTGACCCTCTGGGAGGACTGGAGAATGAATGACTGCCATCACTGGGACGCCTGCTCAGCTCACACTAAGGTCAGTTTCACATCACTTCACAACAGCTCCCAACTCCATCCACCTGTCTGCCTTCTCCTACATTCTCTAACAGCTCTATTTGATCAAAATAGCTCATGTTGACTGCATTTCTAGTGCAATCGTGTTGTGTTTCTTTAGCAAAGTAGGCAAAACTAGAGACTTACAATCTGTTGTTCTGTTTTTCAGTTTTTTATTTGTATTTTTGGTGATGAGTACAGAGGTATATCTGAAAGGTCATTCCAGAAATGAATGTAGAAAAAAGGCGGGATGATTTGGAGGGGAACAAATACATATGTCTAATTTGACAATTACTTAAGAGATGTGAGCATTATACAAATGAATGTATGGGTACAATAATTAAAAACAGTTTAAATGTGTTAATATTTTAAGGAAAAAAAGTGAAAATCTATTATAAAAGTCAAAAGCCTTGAGGAGTATTTAATTTGAAAATATTCAATATCACTATGTCTGTTTTGATGTATTTGAATGCTACGACCACATAGCTCAAGCTAAACTCCTGTGTGCATGCTTGCACAGTGTAGGAGTATTCTGTTGCTAGACATTTCTCTGCAAACTCCTCCACATGCACAATTGTGTTCTTTGTTTTCTTGTACTTTTTATGGCAAGTTTATATGAGGTCTATCACGACAACCTTTTTCACAAGGACTGATTTAAAATAACTGAGTCATATGAGGACAAATATTAAAACCAGACTTTTTTCAATCTAAAATATCTGGATTCGAGACAAGTAGCCCAGTAGTAATTCAGCCAAAGAAGAGTTGAGTATAAATATGTGGTAAGTTCCACAAGTTCAGAACCTTTGAATTATGTATGTTTTAAATGTATTCAAATATATTTTTTTCCATGTGCGATTTTCTGAAGTATTTTTTTATTGCTTCTTTGTTTTCTTATTTGGCAAAATGCATTTTAAATTTTTGTAATGTACAGTCTCCACATCCGTCCTAATACGTTGCATTGACTCGCAAGAATTGGAATGTTACATTGCACAAGTTCTTCTTGGGCATCATTCTACACAACTACTGCACAAACTTTACTTTACATACATCTGTAGTATATATATTTTTTTTATAGATCATTTTCTAATTTCATTTTATAGTATTGATCTTTTCTGTACTTTTTACTGCTATATTGTCTATGTTTATTATATGCACCAACATACCAAGACAAATTCCCTGAATGTAAAAATGTACGTAATTGGCAATAAAACCGGATTCTACCAAGTGAATGGAAAGAGCCACAAATAAGTGCAATTTTTTTTTAAAGGAAACACATCTCTAGCAGGAACTTATAGACCGTTTAGTTTGGCACAGGTAGTTTTTTTGTTTTTTTAAGATATTTTTTGGGCATTTTTATGCTTTATTGACAGTGTAGAGACAGAGTTGAAATGGGGCAGAGAGGGGAGTGACATGCAGAGAACGACCGCGGGCTGGAATCGAACCCGGGTCCGCTGCTATATATATATATATATATATATATATATATATATATATATATATATATATATATATATATATATATATATATATATAGCATATATATGCTATATATATATTCATATATATAGTCAACCATATGAAATCTTACAATTTTTTTAGTAGTAAGCATTATGGCTTTATTTTTGGACGGTCAACTACCCTTCAGCTAACAGTTCTTGATAAATGGTCACAAGCCTTCCATAAAGCCTTTTGATACATTTCCTCATAAAAGACTGCTTGCAAAGTTAAAATCTTATTGTTTAGACAACAGAGTTATTAATTGGATGCAGTATTTTTTACACAATAGGAAGCATTAGGTTCTGGGTAGTGATGCCACCTCATATTAGAAGGCGTTACATCTGGGGTACCACATGGATCTCTTTTGGGCCTTTTTCTTTTTGTTATGTATATAAATGATTTATCAGATATGATACAGTCTGATGCATATCTTTTTTGCGGACAACAAAAAATTATTTAGGATAAGTAATTATCCTAAATAATTTTGTGTTGTTCGCAAAAAAGATATGCATCAGACTGTATCATATCTGACAAATCATTTATTTCCTCTACAAAGCATGAGCAAATTGTGTGGACAGTGGCTATTGAAACTGAATCCAGAAAAGTGTAAATATTATATATATTATTAGAAAAAATGACAATGTAACAAATTATTCAATTGGTGTTCTTGCAGTTCAACAAGTACAAGACAAGATGAAAATGATATAGGTGTAGTGTTTGAGGGTTCACTTGCATTCCACAAACACATTTCTGAAGTTTCTTAAAAAAAACATATATGATTGCAATAATTAAAAAAACTTTTCAAAATCTATGTAGAGACATTCTTACAAATATATATATTTCTCTGATGAGACCACATTTACAATTTGCTAGTTCAGTGTGTGGTGTCCATATAAACTTAAACATATAGAAAAGATTGAGAAGGTCCAAGAAAAGAGAAAATAATTCTTTACAATTTTGTGCAGAAAAAACGTGAAATGAACCTCCAGACGATGTGGTGAGGCCCCCTTCAGTAAAGGCTTTCAAGAATAGTTTGGATACATTTTGTTTATCAAGGTACGTCATGTACAACTATAAAGCTGCATTGTAACTTATTTCTTTATGAAATGTACGTTTATGTACATTTTTAATGATGACATTATATATGAACTATAAAATTGTTGTGATTTCAAGTTTGTATCTTATTCATTTATTTGGTTGTTATTCAGTGTTTGAGTCTGGAATGGAGGATTTACATCCTGTACCAGAATCATTTCAATACAATTCTGAAATTTAAAAAAAATAAATTATCTCAATTCATTCAATTAGTTGCTTACCTGTTTAAAAAGTTGTTTGTTAACCGGTTGTCACATTTAATCGACTGATGAGAATATTATAATTAATTTGATTTAAAAACACATTTTTTTTCTTCAGCCCAAAGGCGGCCACATTTTACATCATAACAGCTACATGTTGATTGACAAACAGTAACACACCCGTACTGCCAGTGTCTGGGACAATGAATCCCCTCCTCTCACCGCCCACTTTACAGTTTTCCACTCAGATACACAACAGCTTGGTTCACTCCAACACTTGTTCTGTTTTTGGACCGAGTTATTTGATGAGCATCCGTTTGCCCGCCTTTCCATGGAGTATCCCCATCTAACCTCTATAACCGACTGGATGTGTGCGCGTGTGTGTGTGTGTGTGGACACAGTTGCCATGGCGACAGTGGGGTGGATGGTGAGACAGCAGGGAGTTGGTAGGCTTTTGAGACAGACGTGCGGCTGAGTGGCAGCATTGTGCTGTGGTGTTGTGGCGGCGGCGGGAGCAGCGATGGTGGTGTTGTTGGTGGAGGGAACAGCTGGGCAGGCAGCGCGGAAAACATCTTTTCATAAAGAGCTCAATTAAAATGTTTGGAGAAAGAATTAGTAGCGCTCCCCCGCACTTCTAACTGAATGAAACGAGGCAGCAAAATTCCTGACACATTCGAGGACTCCAACACAAACATACTCGCACACAAAGACCTAAAAAAAAAATTCACACACTCTCCCCGAAAAAAGAAAGTTACACATGCATGCACACACACACACACACACACACACACACACACACACACACACACACACACACACACACACACACACACACACACACACACACACATTTCCCCAAACTCCTGCTGTGACACAAAAGGAATATGCAAAGACACATATCCCGTATCCACAACAAGTGGTGGTAATATCAACAGTGTTTCTGTCAGCTTTTGGGTGGGTGGTGACCAGCTTTGCCTATCACTGGGGGAGGAAGTACAGCCGCCTGAGGGAGTTTTTGTGTGTGTCTGTTTCTGTCCATGTGTTTGAAAGAGAAGGGGTGGTGTGTGCTATAGTAGTAAGCTTATATATGTAGAATACAGAGAACGCCCGGAGGTGTCGTGGGGGTGGTTCATGAAAGTGGTACAAAAACATATCTACATATTCCAATCATTCCCCTGAGAGTCAGAGATGAAAACTCTCCTGCTGTGTGCTGGATGTGTGTGTGTGTGTGTGTGTGTGTGTGTGTGTGTGTGTGTGTGTGTGTGTGTGTGTGTGTGTGTGTGTGTGTGTGTGTGTGTGTGTATTTTACACACAAATACTGCACTGCCTCTGAACTTCATTGGCTGCAAAATGTATTTTTAGTCCACATGTGGGAGTAATGTGTTTGAATGAAGCAAGTAAGTTGGGTAGTTTCAGTCCCACCGCAGTGTACAAAGGTAATGACTAATTAGTGACATCTATCTGAAATGCAAGGGTTAACCTTTCTAGGGTAGTTGATATGACGGAGGCACTGGCTTTTTTCTCTCAGTCTGATGCAGCTGGATGTTTATTTTCATGTCTGGCCGGACTTGACAGCTACGTCTTAACATCTGACAGACTGTCACACTTTATGTCTCTTACGTCCGCCTCTGTCCTCTCCCTCCTTTTACCTTAATTTTCTCTCTTTCTGTCCTTGTACGCCCTTTCTCTAGGTAAGCGCTGCCGTGATTCAAAAGAACCAACAGTGATCAGACAGTGATGCTGTGTCGCAGCCTTCCCCTCTGTGTGCGCCCCTCGTTCTCCCGTGAGGCCCATGTGACCTAGCCTACACCCACTCACAGGGGGCCGCCACTGCCGCTGGAGCCCACCCATGAATCCCAGCCCCGACCGCGGCAAAGAGTGCCTCCCTCCCAAGAAGAGGGAGTCTCGGCAGGGATCGACAGAACACCACAGTCCCCTGGACGAGTTCAAACACCCTTTGCTCCTCCGGAGTCGGTCCAGCGTAGGGGGAGGGGAGGGAGGCAGGGAGGCCAGCGACAGGGACCGAGCTCTCATTAGCCCAAACCCCCATCTCCTACATACTCCTCCACCCCTTCCTGCTCCAGCACCAGGCCTCCCTCTGCCCCTACCATGGCACCTGGGCTACTCTCCCTCTCCCTCCCACCCGCTTTTTCAAGGGCAGGTCGGTGGCGAGAGGAGGGGCTCTGGGTCTGCCACCTGGAGAGATGATGCTCTCCCCTCGGCCCTGCCCCACCACTCCAGGTGGCTTCGAGGGGACGGGTCCCTCTCCTTGCCACCTCCAGCATCTTCCTCCTCCTCTGCTTCCTCCTTTAAGACCCCCTTCCCGGCCGATTCTCCAGAGATGTGGTCCTACTTTAACAGCGGTCGGCGGGACAGCGGCCCCTCCCTCTTCTCCCCATCGTACATGTTTAGCCACCACTCTCTCTACCCTCAAGAGCCGAGCTTAGTCGAAGCTAGACACAGGTACATAGCCAAGAGGCACAATGGCCTGGATGGGCCAGGCAGCAGGACTGCCCCAAACTCCAGGCCTCTGATTTTAGGAGAATATGGGAATGAAAGCAGCAGCAGAACCAGGCTGGAGATCGGTCCACACAGCACCCATACCAACGGTGGACGGAGACAGCAGGAAGACATTATAACGTCCCGTGTCCATTCTGGAGGGCCATTTTTGTCAGACTCTCACACTCAGGAGGGCCCCGAGCCACATTCCTCACTGCAGGACAGACATCCACACGGGACAGTTAAGGCCACTAGCTCCAATTTTCTCTCCATCAGCCCCCATCACCTGGGACCGGTCCCCAGGGCAGGCAGAGGGGGGCTGTTAGATCCCCTTGGGGCCACACCCGCTGAAGCCCAGATCTACTACACCGTGGGATCAGTTTGCCACCCCAGTCCTCACACCCAGGCTTACCCACTCTATAGCCCCTCAGGAACACCTCTGTACAACCTGCAGCCCAGGCAGCACAATGTGAGGAACTCGCCACACTCACCCCTGGGTCCGCCCAACAGCCACGACAGGTCGCAAAGAGACAGAGACCAAGACAGAGACCGAGAAAAAGTCCTCGCGAAGGACAGCAGGGAACGAGGTAAAGACAAAGAGAAGCACTTACAACGCGGCAAAGACCAAGAGAGAGAGGGTGAGCGCGAGAGACGACGTGACAGAGACAGAGACCGAGGGAGAGAGTTATCTCTATCCAATCCTCACACCTCACCCCCGGCCCTACAGCCATCTCCCCCCGCGCTCCTACCTCACTTCACCAAGGGTTCTCTCATCGAGTTGGCCAGCGGGCGCCTGAAGCGAGTGGAGGAGCTGCGGACCGATGACTTCCTGAGGAGCGCAGACACCTCCCCAGAGGTCCACCTCAGCACCTGCACCGTCCTGCTCATCTCCCCCGGCACCACACAGGGCTTTAGCCACCTGCAGGTCCACCTCACAGACCTCAACACTCAGGTCAGCTTTTCTCTTTAGATGTTACTGTATGCTTCAACCTATACTCGAGTCACAGATACGTATCTGCAGTGTTGGGAAAGCTACTTTCAAGCAGAGCTATGCGAACTGCCGATGACTTCACACTGGAATAAGTTAAACAACAGCAAAATTACCCTAGTTTGTAAATCTACTTAGAAAAAGGTAGCTCAAACTCCTCTGTAAAAAATCATCAAATTGACAATGTACATGTGATGTGAAATTATAACATAAGAATATTATACAAAAAAGTCCCATGCCAGCAAAAAGTGTTTATTGTAGAAACAAAAAAACAGATTGAAATAAATTGATAAAAAAAAATAGAAACAATAATTAAATATTTTCACTGGTGAGTTTGTAATCCATCTTCAAAATTGCAAGGAATGTCACATTTTTGTCATAAACAAATTAGGATTTTCTATTATCTGGAGCTCGTGTTTGTTTGTAGATTGTAGTTTTAGTAGTTAACTACAAAGAAAATGGCAAAAAACGTATTTAACTACTTGAATCACTATGCAAGTAAGAATGTAGTTGAACTACCAGCAAGCTACTCCAAAATGTAGTTAAACTTCTAGCTAAATGACATGCTAAATCACTATTCTCGAACCCTGCATATCAGCACTGCAGGATTATCAAAAATATTTGAATGATTAACTTCATGAAGTGATGACCAGTTTAGACGGATGTTGCCTTACACATACACATATTACACATCAAAGTGAGATTGTGGTGATAATATATGAAAGACACGAGGAGGTTGAGTGTGTAACAATAATGTTGTGGGCTTTTTTTTTCGGTAGGAGTTACTAAAGGTCTTGGTGGAGTATCCGTTCTTTGTGCAGGACCGAGGCTGGTCTTCCTGCTGTCCCCAGAGAACCTCGCAGCTGTACGGCCTGCCCTGCCGCCAGCTGACCGAGGGAGACGTCTGCCTGGCTCTCACACCCAACCCTAACCCCAGCCCCACACCAGCACCCACACACACCCAATCCCAAACACACCGGGGACACACGCACCGTACCTCCTACTCTAGGGCCCATCGCACACAACCCCCGTCCAGTGCCGCGGGCGGAGAGTCGGCGAGCTCGCACAGGGAGGAGATGCCACCCCCACCTCCTCCTCCCCCTCTCCCTCATCACCATCACCATCCTCCTCCTCTTCCTCCTTCCATGCCGGCCCCTCCTCCTCCTCCTCTTCCTCCTCCTCCTCCTCCTCCTCTTCCTCCTTCTCCGCGCACTCTGGTCACAGAGTATCCCGTTCAGGTGCAGCCGAGTACACGCAAACGGCGCTGGTCTGCCCCAGACACCCTATTACCCTCCAAGGGAACTGATGAACACTTCCTGGATTTACCTCATGGCTCCAAGCTAATGAAGTGGCAGTAGAAAATAAAAAAAAAACTTGGAAATGCATATCTATACATGCATACTTACACACACACACACACACACACACACATAAGCACATACACACCCTCCTTGTCTCTGTTGCACCCCACCAAGACAAACAATGGAGAAACCTCAAGGCAGGGTTGCAGGGAAGGATTTAAAAAATACAAAATAGAAAACGCAAAATACGGGTGTCCACACTGCTGCCCAAGGTATTAACCTCAACAACCCCGAGTTTAGCCCTTGTCCCTTACCTTCCCTTTCCTTTTATTTCCTTCCCTTTCCTCGTCCTAACTTCGCACAGCCCTGAAAGGAGCAGCAGTTGAATGATCTTGGATGGCTCCTTACAGACACACTGAAGACATTTATTGAGACAATCAAGCACTTGTCTGTGTTCACTCTGTTTTTGTATTGGTTGTCCCAGACACTTACCGACAGTGTTTTTCTGCAGGGTACCGATTTTCAATCAGTGTTATGAAACTCAACGCTCTTGAAGAAGTGCAGATATATATGAACAAAAGTTGACTATATATATTACATTACAGATGTTATATACAGTAAATATGCTAAACAGATTTAATGCAATCTCTCTGTCAATTTTGCAAATGCATTTACGTTTTTTTTTTTCTTCTTGCTTCTGAGCCGATGTCAACATGTCGGCCTTGGCAGGCAAGGTGAATGTACGAGCAACTCTCCGCCTTTTTTTATTCTCTTCACCGGGAGTCATTTCAAACAATTATTCGCCAAGGCATTACCCTCCAATATGTTCTTAACATTATCTCTAAGAAAGGGAGAACACTAATGAAAACCGCGTAAAAGACAATCCCACCCCCACAGACAGGTCTGTGCCACATCGCCTTGACATTTATGGTGTTTTTCCATTATAAACTGAATGATGAAAAGAGTAAAAAGTGCAGTACGGCGGAAGGGAAATGGTGCTAATAACACGTTGGAACATGATGCTTTGTGAAAACTCTTGACCCCTGTGTTCTGTATATGTACGCTTCTGTTCCCATCTAATTTTTTTTACGTACTGTATTTGTTTGAAGGCAGGGAAAATGATGAAAGTATTTTAAACTCAGATACGGGTATCTCCTCTGATTCAGCACACTCTCTCACTTTAGTTGTTTGTGTTTTTTTAAATTTTATTTTCAAAAAGAGAACCTTACCTGTTGACTTTTCTTTTTAAATGTTATAGCTACAAAAATGTATATTTTTAAAAAATTGTGAATCTGTTCTATGATGTTCGCTAGAAATAAAGGAAGAAAAAGCTTTATAGATTTAATTACAGGTGTACATTTATTCTCTGCATGTTTTGTACAGTATGCCATAGTTTATACGTCATCTATCATTTAATGCACTTGATGAATATGAGGTAATTCAAATGCAGGGACATATTTTACACTAATGATATGTTTTTAGCATGTTAAGTTTGGGTAAACAAAATGTTTGCCAGTCTAGCTGCATGGTGGACAGGGGTAAAACAAAATCCATGCAATGTAAAAGTAAAATAAATTACTCTTGCTTTATGTATTGCAAAATTTGTCAAAAATGCAGCACCTTCATTGTTTTCTCAGTATATACAACTACATACATCTCCACTGATGATGCTCTGTATTGTTTGCTCTGCTCTTGGGATGTATATCATCATGATAACAGGGAAGCAACAAATCTTAAGTGAACCCACTTGTATAATTGTGTAGTGTAGCTTTCCTGTTCTTCCTACATCTTCTCTCCCTCTGTGTTGGAGGTGAGGCTCGTCCGCTTCTCCTCAATCTCACCCAAGTTGAACGTCTGCAGCAGATCCACTGCAAACAGGGGCACCACCTGGCCAGAAGGACATAGTACACAGTCAGTTTGCTTATGAGGACCTCTGCTGGTGTTTCAAAATATTACACTCTGACCGACGGCGAAGTATTCACATAGGAATGAATGAGGTCTCTGCTGCGGTAAATGAACATCAAACAATTGATATAGTGCATTTACAACATGTCATATAAATCACAAAGAACTTGTATGTCCACGTCGATAGCATTTAAGAAATATACATGGAGGATCAAACCTTTGACAGCAAACCACATTAACACTCTGTTTAGATTCCTCCAGTGACTAGATAGAAACTAGATAGTTTTACAGGGCAAATATACACTCAAACATTTTAATATGACACCTCATCTACAACCCAGATCTACAAATATGCAATCTGGATCCATTCTCACCCACCTGTGCCATTATCAGTTTCCTGGTTTTAGGAATGTTGGGGTCTGGATACTCCTCTCCGAAACAGAGCTCGATCTCGTAAGAAGGTGTAGGTCCCTTCCCCTGTAAGCAGCTCCGGAGCTCTGCACACACACATTTTAAATGGGAAAATTCAGAAGGCCTCTTTGGGTACAGCAATAACGTGACGTTCAATCTTTTTTCTCCCAAGTATTCCGAACAACAATAATATCAGCTAGATTTGTATGACCTAGGTAGCTAATGAATTCAGACTTTCAGTAGCTTTTATTGCATTTGTATGCTTGAAGTATGCATACACCTGCCTTACCATTGAGAAATGTGGGTATATCAAGCAGTTTGAAGGTTTTCTCTCGCTCTAGTTTGTTCGGTCGGTCAGTGTGTTGTGCCATGGGACCGTTCCAGTAAACCCTGCCCTGGCAGAAGCGCTTGATGAACAGCCCATCTGGGGCCAACCATATTAGCACACCCCTTTCCAGATGACAGAGTAGGCGGTTCATCGCTTCATCCATGCATGACGGCAGGGACACGGAGCCCGGGGAAGGGAAAGAGAGCCTCTGTGCCGTGCAGGTGCCGTAGATGCGTTCATTCCCCAAAGGGACCGAGCCCTGTAGGATGAAGCAGCCATCTGGGCTACTGGTGTTTACTGTCATCACCCTCTGGCCGTGGTACAACAACGTCACCTGCAGGCGAAAATCTACACCAAAATTCAACATGTGCTCCGGGGTCATACAGTGCAAAGAACCAGTGACGTGTTCAGTTGGTTTTTCTTGTTGTTGCAAATAATCCCATGAATATTCTTACCTGATATAGTCAGAGCGGGGCTGATGAAGTTTACATTAGCAGAGCCCTGATTTTGGGTTGTTTGTCCTGTGAGCTCACAATACATGTGCTCTCTCATCAGGAAATCTAAAACAGATACGGAGACATTATTCAATCAGTACCATAGGGTAGATTTTTTTTATTTATTTTTTTATAATAAGAATAATTCATCCCAACATGTACTTTGCATGTGTTGGCCCAGTGTGGGTTACTTGCTTGTATCAGGCCTTAGCCGTCTTAGCAGCCATAGAGAACAACTAAACCAAAACGATGTTAATGGACAAATGCTTTCAGGCTGTTTGGATAGCTGAAATGGGATCCAAATGAAAGGCCAATACAATAGAGTTTGTAAACTAATTGTATGGAAAATATACAGCATATGGCAGGATCTCTTCCTGGGGGCATGTGCCCTCCATAACCATGGAACCTATAAAACAGTATCAGTTTGTGTGCATAACCTTTACCTGTCAATGGTTTCCCTTCTTCTTTACTTGCTTGAAACGATTCCTTTTGATAATGAAGCTACACAAACAGAAACCAAAACGAGGAGAACATTAGCGCTTAGGTTTATAGCTGTTGAAGGATCAGCAGACAATAAGATAAGATCACATCAGTGTACACAGATTTTTCCCCACACTGCAAAAGCTGTAGCCTGGTGCTACCAGACCATCGTACTTAATTTCATTTAACTTTTTCAACACTTTTCACAGTGGAAATTCCTCGCCAGTCCCTCAGCGCAATTAAATGACCAATACATGGTTTAGACCACTATGTGTAGCATTTTAAAATGTCTGACTTCATTGACTATGGATTGTATCTATATAAAAAAAAAGACAATCCATTTTGATTTGGAAAGCTTTTTACTGGGATTTTAACACGTTATATAAACAGAATTAATACGGTTTGAATATGTTTTCCTTCCCTGATATTTTACCTGTTAACAGAATTTAATTTGCTTTATTGTATAATATTTTAATGCACAATACATGCTTTCTGGCTGTTGAACTTTGTCCCCAAACTTAAAGAACTCCAAAGTGTTTTGCTACAAGTTTGTTGTTTAGCCTTGAAGAAGCCTAATAAGATTTTGGCACATACAGAGGTATGACGCATTCATGTGCACAGTAGTTTCACTCCCCATATTCTGTTATCAGACATTGTATGAAGGATAACACCAGCTGAGATGAATTTCTGGGAATATCTACCTAATTAAAAACATTTCTGCTTTCGCCAGCAAAACGGGCTGGACACACAAACCGAGTGTATACGCCTACACATTTCACTACATATAATCTCTGTACACTGTTCATTCGATGTATTCAATCATGTAAGCCCATTTGTGATACATGTTGTCTGACCCTTGCATGCTGTTTGCAAGTAAATTCACCTGCTTCCAAGAAGGCCTGACTCAGTTTCAATTATTCAAACACTTGGGTAGTTTGATGAAATAATTCTAGTAACAAATGGTCCTTCGAGTAGCCGGATCCAACATCTTCTTCTCTGGACAAGAAGAGCCTGCACCGTGAAGACGGGGGAGTCCAAGATCTCTCGACAAAAGACCTCCAGTAAACAGAGCTACAAAAGAGGCTGTCTGCAGACTCTACTTGGACGGAGGAGGGGTGACGGAATCCAGAGCCAAAACTGAGCGAGTCGAGGCTTTCTTGAAATCAGGTGAATATAAACAGCTGATTTTGTTTTGTCCAGGAATTATGGTAGTTCCTTTGTTTTATGTATTAGGTAGATAAACTAGTTTATGAAGCAGTATTTCTCATGGTTTTACCGTAAGGGAGAATAACTGATCGTAGTGTTTGGGAAAATGCACTAAAGAGAAAAATATTTCAACCTGTAGTGTTTGGGGAGATGCACTAGAGACAAACCTATCTCAACCTGTAGTGTTTGGGGAGATGCACTAGAGACAAACCTATCTCAGCCTTTGGTGTTTGAGAATTTACACTGTCAAAAACAAAAGTCTCACGTACGTAATTAGATGATCATTAGTGTGGGGTCGAGGGTGGTCCCTTTATTCTGACAGATGTAGTTTGTTCCATTAAACTGAGAGTTCTTTGTAATTCGGGAAGGTTTTATGGAAACAAATTGATATCTGGCTGCTTGTTGTTACTTAGCCTGGGGATATAGTACTGCTCCAGGGAGTTAGTCTATGACAGGTTGTTTATTTGTTTTGTTTTGTTATGTTTGTCAATAGTCTACAACTGCAGAGTAGACTTATTAGTTTTGTTTAGAATACATCACATAGGGTGTTCTAGTTTTAAATTGGTGAATTTTGTTAATCAATTGGAGGGAATAGGGGTGTTCACCCTGTTTAAATAGATTACTGGGTAATTTGATATTAGATTTTACATTTTAAAAAATTTAATTACATAATATGGATAATGATAAGATAGACATTAGGGAAAAAAAAAAGGAGACTGGTGAAGAAAAGTCTCCTCTACCCCTTCCTGTGTCTCTTTCCATTGAGACCCAAAACCCCGGCTCCTCAGCTGCTCTTCTGCTGGCAGGTCCAGAGAATCAGATAAAGAACAGTAAAGAGAAAGGTGGTGGCCAAAGAGATGATAAGAGAATGTTGTTGAAAGTGTAAGAGGAAAAAGATTGTTTGGAACTGATTGTTTATGGATGTTATAAAGAAAGAAAAAGTATGTAGGGGAAGGGAGATAGAAGGTTTAGTAAGTGTGCATACAATTGTTATGCTGTTATGATGGGTTATAAAATGCTTGTCTCCTAAAGATGACCAGAGTTCTGACTAAATTGCTAAACGCTTTAAAGTTTAGAACTAAATATCTTGCCAATCCAAGACCCATAGTGAACCTTAAAGATTAAAGGTGCAGTCAATCATTTGAAGTTCCAGCATAAACTTACAAAAAAGCGTTCTTTTGTGTTCTTTTTATGAAAATGTTCACTGAAAAGACTTGTTCAATGCTTTTGATTTGAATTACAAGTTAAAGGGGATTTTTATGCTGAAAATATGATCATAATGTGTATTGTTGATATAAATTGATTCAAAAACTGGTTAACTGTAAAGACACCTATACTTAACCTACATGTTAACTTTTGTTATTTGAAGAACAAACTATAACACCATGTCAGATTTGGAGAAGTAGAGAGCTTCTCAGGAATGTGGTGTGTGTGTGATTCAGTCCCATGCAGAAAAGGGAGGGCCTGTCTCACTGACTGCCTGTGTGTGCTTGAATGCTGCCCAAACACAGACAACCATGTGGAAGAATGAAATCAAACCTATCCTAAAATGTTGTTGTGCGTTAATTGTGACATCTAAAGCAAGCAAAATGGATAGGATGATATTTTAGAAACAACCCTGGCAGAATGATGAGCATTTCTTTTGAGAACATGTTACTGCTCAAATTCATTCTGTTTCAGATGCAAGGAGAAGACGAAGCTGACCATGCTTCAATAAGGACAATTGGACACTGAGGAACAATCTGAATCGGTTATGGTAATATCCTACATAACCATTCCCCCAGTGACTGTGATATCAAGGACACTTTGCGTCAAAATGCCACAAAGGGACTTGTAGACCATCAAGACGACCTAGGTTCCTGTTCCCTGGCTTCTGCAAAAGACTGTCCTCTGAAACTGTACATAGACTGTTGCACCAGTACACACACTTGCATTTTCACAACTGTGATGTTGATGTACTTGATATTATTCTGCTTGACTGAAATATATTTACTCATATGCTTTGCCCTTTTGCTTTGAAGTGTTGCAAAAAGTTGCATTAAATATTATAAAAAGGGTGGAATGTTAACAGAATTTAATTTGCTTTATTGTATAATATTTTAATGCACAATACATGCTTTCTGGCTGTTGAACTTTGTCCCCAAACTTAAAGAACTCCAAAGTGTTTTGCTACAAGTTTGTTGTTTAGCCTTGAAGAAGCCTAATAAGATTTTGGCACATACAGAGGTATGACGCATTCATGTGCACAGTAGTTTCACTCCCCATATTCTGTTATCAGACATTGTATGAAGGATAACACCAGCTGAGATGAATTTCTGGGAATATCTACCTAATTAAAAACATTTCTGCTTTCGCCAGCAAAACGGGCTGGACACACAAACCGAGTGTATACGCCTACACATTTCACTACATATAATCTCTGTACACTGTTCATTCGATGTATTCAATCATGTAAGCCCATTTGTGATACATGTTGTCTGACCCTTGCATGCTGTTTGCAAGTAAATTCACCTGCTTCCAAGAAGGCCTGACTCAGTTTCAATTATTCAAACACTTGGGTAGTTTGATGAAATAATTCTAGTAACATTACCTATTTCTAAAATTCTATTTTTAATCCAATTGATAAGACACTGAATGAATTTGCAGTGTTCTTTTTACTGTAGTGCCCACTGTAAGACAATTGTGTCTACTGTATAATCAACTTTCAAGCATTCAGCACTTTCAGAGTTACATCTTGTCAAATTATATGTTATTGGCTTTATGTTTTTAGCTTACCTGTTTGTCCAGAAAACCGGGGTTCCTTGGAGACCTCTTAGCCTGTATGATCACTTGATCATTTGTTCTGGGAGACTCTGAGGAGAACAAGTGGGTAACAATATGAGAGCAAATAAAAGACCTAAATACTACCAACTTAGAAATAAGCTCAAAAAAGGCCAGTTAGTAATGTACAAAAGACTTGTATATTGGTGAAAAGCTCCTCAAAACATGTTCTCATTAAGTAAATACAGAATTTCATTCCTAGGTTTGTTTGATTAAAATGACATTTGTTCTTCCTTATTGTTGTGCAATTTTCTGAATAGTATAAGTGGATACCACAACTCAAAACAATCTATACAATGTATAAAACAATATGAAAGGAAAAGAAGATTTACTAATTTTTTTCACCTGCTAGCCTGGCTGACCCATTATCGTGATGGATAAGGTAGACTTTATATGGTTCTGTGATGTCTAGTTGGTTGCGTTCAGGGACCTCCTGGAAGTCTGTGCTCTTGTTGAGTGCACAGCGGAGACGGGTCTTCCACATGGTGGGGTCAGCTTTATCCCTTCCCTCCCTGTACTTGCCCTTGTACACAGCCCAGGCCTGGGTGTGAAGAGTGAAATATAAGACACTTATGCATAAACAAAAGAACTGGAAGAATAAACATGATTTAATGGAAGTAATGAACTACTCGTTAAATATATACATTTCAACAAATCCCTCCCTATTCTGTTGTGATTGATTGATTCGCAGTGTCATTGAATGTATCCCTCAAATAAATATTACTCTGTTATTGATTATGTTTAACAAAATATATCTGGAGCATTGTGAAAGCAGCAAAGTGAATGTGCACTATACTAATAATTTGTCATATTATTATTAATGAATGAATGCTTTATTTCCAACATCTACAGGTATAAATAATACAATAATTGCTCATAATAGCTAATCATTAAGAAAAATTGTCACCAGTCTGCATTAGAATTGCTAGTCTGATTGAATTATTACTGAATTACGTTTTCAGATTGTTCATAACATGCCCTCACAGAAGTGTCAATAAATCAAGTTCAGTGAGTTTATTCTATCAATAGGAAAGGAGTGTCAGGTTTAGTTCCAAATGCATAACACGCACTACAGCTTTTAGTGTTACATTTATAGTCACGTTCATATCAGTACTATAGTGAGTCATAGTTCTGTCATCTGTGGCCATGATGCCTTACACATAAAAACCATGGGGGTTGAATTGGATACTTATTTTCATCAAAGTTTCATGTTGAATTTACAAACCTAATATGTAACTATCCTTGTCATCACGGATGTTTTCCTTCAAATTGACCTAGTGTATCCAATCGGACCAGAAAGCTAAACTAGCATAACAGCGGCCTGGGATTATAACAGAACATAGTTTTACATGTATGAAGTCCAAAAACATGTATCCATAGTGACCAAGGCAGGAATTATGAAGGAGAGCTGCATAAAGAGTTGTGTGCAAAGTATATGGAGCTTCACCTTGCCGTACCACCCTTGAGGTACCAGGCAGTGTGAGACCATGTGTGAGACATTCCAACACACCTTGTAGGCTTATTCTTTATAGCATCCCACCTGATAGGAAAAGGAAATGGCCACAGTAACAACCTCAGATCCTCTTTGCGCACTACAGAAAATGCTTTCACCAGCTATTCTCTATATGATTTAATATACGGGCCTGGCAATGTAATGCTAACGCCATAGAGAACAACTTGGCGGCCCAAGGATCCGGCTCAAGTTTGGGTAGTATTAGATAAGGCTGAAGACCGAATATGAACATACTTAGGATCTGCTTAACGTAGGAATGGAAAACTCATCCCAAATAACCAATTTCCCCCTCGGGGATCAATAAAGTATTTCTAATTCTGATATAACCGACATGGCATACTGGCACCAGACCGCTACGTTTTCTGAAGGAACCATCCATTTGGAAGCAATCAAAAGCAGGATGTCCGGGACCATACAGTTTATGTTTGAGAGTGTGCACTGATTGGATGACAATGGAAGGGCTGACAAAATCTGACCAAGGAACAGAGCTGGGTCAGAGAAAAAGATTAATGGGACATTGTAGGAGTTCTCCCTTCTGTTGACACTCCTGACTCTCTTTCCCCTGAGCTGCACGGCTTGCTCCAAGGTAAGGGAAAGGACAGGTTACATGTACTGTAATAATGGTTAAAGGGATAGTTCATTTTTTCCGCGTTTGCACCGTTTCGTGTTGCCGTGAGAACAGGGCCTAAGTCTATTAGTTCTGCATTTTAGCATATAACCTATATCTGTAGTGTATCTGCAGCCAGAGGGAAGCAACATACATTGCATGGTGTGTAATATTTTTATTTTGAAGTTCTCTTTCTGTATTTTATTGCGTTTTTTTATTTTAAACAAAGACACTATTTAAGGAGCCAACCACAGTTTTCCTCAGACCAATTAAACAGTGAGCCTTTAACTACTCCGTTGAATGGGCCATTTGCTCCATAGTTTTCTGGTGGGGCTTTCTGCTGTGTCAAAGAGGAGTACGTTTTTCAGTAATTTTTATTTATTTACATTTGCCTAGCCTATAATTTGAGAAAATGTCCTCTTTTTACACATAACTCTACGCGAACCTGCCTTATATGCAGTCTATACAGTCTAGCCCCACATTGTTTATTTTTATTAGCTTGTTAGATTAATCATTTGATCTGTGTATTCACTGTAACATTCACTCCAAACCTCCTTTCTCCCTGTAAGCCTTATATTGAAACTCCCTTTATGCCACTCTGGTGAATGGAGACAAATCTTTTATTTGATGAATTATCTAAAATCTATAGTCTTGGTGTAGCAGTCTCTGTTACCAATGTATTATGGGTCTTATAAATATCCCCTCAGCATACAGTATATAGGGCAATTGTGAAATATATATATAATAGCCCATCTAAACATATATTTAACACAACGGGACATAGGCCTATTGGTTTTATAAGAAAGAACAGACATAAAATAGGTATGACAAATGAACAAATAAAAGCACAGAAACAGTGAATATAAAATAAGATCAGAGATAACATGGTAAATACAGAATAAATGTAACCACAAGTTATGGATTAAAAACGTTTCCACGTTAAATGTTTTAGATAATGAAACAGACTTAAGTATTGACCTTAAAGAGAGCTGCATCTTCCGTCTGCTTGTAGTCCTTCTTGGCTGCGTGCTTCCACGGGATCCTGAACATAGATTTGTTGTCATCTTCCCAGCACAGACCTTCATACGTTCCGCTCTCTATTTGAGCTATCAGCCACTCTTTCATGTGCATCTTAACTCCTGTGTCCATCTTCAACACGGCAGGTGTCTTAATGGATCAAAACTTCACTTTCAAATGTCAAGGTATTAAACATGTGCAAAGCGTCTCGAGCAGTAGGCTATCTATCTCGTCCCCCAAATACAACTATTTTATTCTGATGATTATCAATCCTTAAAATAATTTGAATCGCAATGTATGCAGCCTATTAATTTAAATTAAGTTGGGGGAAAAAAGTCATAGACAAACAAACTCGCCACAAACTTACATGCATAAATCCACTCTAAAATCTAGTGCGCTCATGAAGAGCGAAAGCGAAAGCTTAAGCACATTTGATACTTTCGGTTTCCTCTGCCTGCTCTGCTGTTACGAAAGTTTAATCATTTCCAAGTAAGGTGCAGCACGAGGGAGGGTGACAAATGAAAATGTCACTGATTACAAATCAGTTAAGGAATATATAGCCTACATGGAGTAACATGTACATACATACAAACATTTGAATAAAGGATACCTTCACCCTTTATTAGGCAAAGACTTGTAGGCTACAATCCTCAATACTGCTTAATAAATGTAAGTTATGTTTACCTAATTAGGAAATGGGTTCATGTGGGCAGCAGGACAGCACCATAGGCTACTGAACTGAGGAACGGCAGGAAAGGCGCGAGCGCTTTCACACAAACATAGGCTATACCCGCCCACACACATATCTATAGTCGAATCATAACGAAACGTTGATGTGAAAATGAAAGTATGTGGGTGTAAGTTTCTCTCTCTCTCTCTCTCTCTCTCTCTCTCTCTCTCTCTCTCTCTCTCTCTCTCTCTCTCTCTCTCTCTCTCTCTCCACCTTGCAGGCTTAATGTTGAATGAAGAAGTTCGTTTCTACAGGTCAGTTAATGATGATAAAACAATTTAAAAAACAAGCAAAGTCCAAATCGGTAACAGAGATGTATGGCCATAAACAAGTATGATATAACTAAGTGCAGACAAACACAATGTACACTGTAATTTTCCCCAGCAGAGGGCAGTGCAAATCTGTGTTAAACTAGCCTACTGCCCATTTGTTGTTGAATCAAACAGGCAACTGCAGCTCACTGGAGACATTAAAAGTAAGAAAACAAGAAAATACTGGAAAACAGTATGCAAAAAGCCTGTCCCCTTACTGTACTTGTTTGTACAACTATACTCAAATCTAGTACGATACATTTAGATAAATACTAAACTTCTTATTTTTAGCGCAATCGTAGAGGTGCAACTAAGTAGCCTACTGGACTTTAATGTACTGAGTCATTGAAAAAGTGTTTTTGAAAAAAAAAATGTAAATACATTTTCTCATGGCAGTGGCAAAAATAATATCCTGGCTTTAAGTGGCTTTATTCAGACAAGAAATACAGAATGCCCACACAAGCTGCCAGTGTCTTCCCACAATCACTTATGTATTTTACAGTATATGTCCACTATGTAGTTCTTACTTTATAATGTTAATGGATATTGAGACCCTTTTATTTGTAGCACATTTTATTACTCAGTGTGCTTCACTTTAAAGTGGATGTGCAAACATCCACCCACCTGAAGCCAGAACAAAAACCACATCCACCCCACAGGCTGAAACCACACACACAGAAATGCACACACAGTAACTAATCATGAGGCTGAGAAAACAGAAAAAGATTTCAGATTGCTTTTGAAGGTGGAAACTTCTGTGTCAGATCTCAGGTCAGCTGGTAAACCATGTATCTACTATCCAGGCACATATTTGTGCAAGATTGTGTATGAAAGTTCTCAATTCAATTCTGCTTTTCATCTAGATGAAACAACACAAGGTGGTGGCTTTGTTGCTTTTCTCCCAGTTTTTATTGTTGTACCAGTTCAGCAGTAAAACATGGTTTGACATAGAATAGGACACACACTGCAGAACATCTTGGCCACCTCTCAATAAATAGACCTTTTAAATATGACAGATTGTATTACAGCAGAGGAATATAAACCTGAAAATGTCCACAACCTAGAACAAGATGCTTCTTCAACTCTTGGTAGTTCGGCTGATCATTGCTATAAAAATGGGCGTCCGGTGTAGGCTATGTAACAGCTTTTTGACTGATGAAACATGTAGACATATGCACGTGTCCAGGTTGTCATAAACTGTCCCCCACCCTCAGTGTGTAGCGTACATGTACACATGAGGCAGAGAGAGGTGTGTTTGATCTCGACTGTCACGTCAAAGTAGATTTCTGTTGACTTTGTTTTTTCATTTTTGCAGGCTTTGTGTGTATTTCTTTTGTGAAAAAAACATTCAGCATTACACACACAAACCCAAGTGACATTCCAGGAAATAAATACACTTTTGCTTTGTTTGAAAAAAAAACACAATTATTTACACGGCATCGAACATAGAAGAAATTCAGAACATCCATCTGGGTCTCTCAGTCATAAAATATTTATATATAATCAAATCTACAGTTAAAGAATGAACTACAATAACAATTATTGAAATAAACGAAAGATTGTTGACTGTGAATGAATATACAGTACAATCACTGCTTTTTATGTCTTGTATACACAGTAGAAAGCACAAACGTGTGTGTGTGTGTGTGTGTGTGTGTGTGTGTGTGTGTGTGTGTGTGTGTGTGTGTAGTGGCATGGAGTCTAAAAGCTGATTGAAAATTCCTGTTGAGCCACTAGAACATCATGTTTAATTCACCTTGAAATTGTATCAACAGTTTCTTCCGCACTCTCAGAATGTCGAAGAGATATGTGTACAAGGTTTTGTATTACATTTTGTATTAATTTAAAGCCCTCTCTACTCGTATCTGTGTGTGTGTGTGTGTGTGTGTGTGTGTGTGTGTGTGTGTGTGTGTGTGTGTGTGTGTGTGTGTGTGTGTGTGTGTGTGTGTGTGTGTGTGTGTGTGTGTGTGTGTGTGTGGGTGTGTGTGTGTGTGAATGTGTCTGCGTGTGTAATAAGATGTATACTGTATATATAATGTCAGCAAAGTCAGTGTGTGTGTGTGTGTCTGTGTGCAAATGTGTGTGTCTCTGTGTGAAGACGCTAGCCGACCGTCTAGTGGCAGCCACAGGCTCTGACCACCATGTTGCGGTATTTCTTGAGGATGACATTGGAGCTATCATCAAAGTAGAGGACTGAGATGGCGTGGAGTTGTGTGGGTGCACAGCAAGGCTTGGGGACCGTGTCCGGGTTGATAAAATGAACCTGGAAAGAGTCGAAAGAAATTCAGAATGTTGAAATTCATCATTACACTAAGAATGAATACTGACAAACGGTTCAAAAGGATGTATCACACAGGGTCATACACCGAGTTGAAGTGAAGGGGGGGAATCAGAGCAGCATCATAGTCTTTTTTTTTAATGTTGACCTTATCCTGTGTAATATCACTGATTACAGTTTACTTTTAAAGGTGCAGTGTGAAGTTAAGGTGTATGTTGGCGTCATCTAGTGGTGAAAGTTCTAGATTGCAACACTCCCTGTTTACTGAACTTCTGTACATTGACCTTCAAGGAAAGAAATTGGCCCACATTGTCTCTAGTCGAACTAGTCTCCTTGCTACCTTATATATAATGGATTCAATAAAAGAGGGCACAGACACTGTCTCACTTTACCCCACATAATTTGTCTCACTTTACCCCACCACTACCTCTCTTGGCAATTCAGGCTAATCTTCAGTTAGCATCATCACATGGTTTCATATGTTGGTAGTTCATCAACATGTATGATAGAAGTTGTACTACCTGATTCAATTTGCTTTGGCACAACAGTTGATTAAGTTGACAGCAAGAACAATTACTTTTACATGCAAAAATAATATTTTTCTGAAAAAAACATGCTTACAACAGCACCATGAGGTCCTCTCCTTCATGGCCAAGGGGAAATGGGAGGGGCTTGACAACATAATGCTCACATGACCACAAATGTGTTCCAGTGCCTAGATACAGGGGGTGTCTCACATTACCCTTTGTCTCACATTACCTCGTTCTCCCCTGCTTGTTAAAACATAATAGGAATATTAGATTCGATTCCTACCAAGTCTGTTCTGAAAAACGCCAACCCGCAGTGATTTTAGTTGGTTAAATACAGTAGCTACATATCAGCGGCTACATTGTCTTGACAGTTGATGAGATGATTAGACTCTTGACATGACTGCTGGGGTTTGTGTTCCCTGCGTTCATGGTTACTTACCAGGGTTTGCACAATGGCATGGTTTGTGGCGTTCATGTAGGAGTTGAGCGGGAAGGCGCACTCTCCCTCGCAGTAGTATGCGGCGTATCCCTCTGGAGCGATGATCCAGTCCTGAGAGTGGGGACGGAGACGGGACACATTTAGGTTGTAATATACAGTATATAAAGATCTGGCTGCTAAGGCTTGCCTGGGCTTAATATCAGGTCCAGTTAGCAGCTCTCAAGCTGGTGGTAGGCCATGAAAACACATGTTACATCACCACTGAAACTATGCCGACTTAGGCCTGTTTGCAGTGTCCCCATGGATGTATAGACAACTATCACTGCATTACTTTGTCACTGAAGACTGTGTTTCCGTTACTCCTAAGCTAATATACATAGATGTTTATTTGTGGTGGACATCAGTAATGACAAAAAAGTGTCACACTGAGTCTTAAAGAATTTGTATGATGGCTGTTTGTTCAGATTTGATTGAGGCAAGACTCAGAGAAAAAGTTTGATTATTTCTGCAAATTGTGGCAATTATGCCCTGAACGTTGCAAACCATTGCTCTCCTCAATTACTGTTGACTATCCAGAATAGCTTGAAGTTCCTGTTTTTTAAAGAGCAATGGCATGCAACTGTCCCTTTCGATCCCAGGCTTTCACTTCTCTCACTATTTTTGCCTCATGTCTCTCATGTTGACACCTCTTCTGCAACTCTCTGGGGAGGCATGCTGCACTGTTTGAAACACTGGGATCAATGTGAAAGCTATTTCTTGCATTTTCGAGCCAATGTCAGTCCAACAAAACCATCGGAATTAGAATTATATGTTTTGGTTCGATACACATTTTTATTATTCATTAATCTGCTATTTTCTATATTCATTGATTTATTGCTCTACCGATAAAATTTCAAAGAATAGTAAACAATTCTAAGAATTCTTAGAATTTTTATGCCCAAGTTGAAATATTTTGAAATTGCTTGTTTTGCAGGACGAACAGACTGACACTGAAACATTTAACTTGAAAAATACTGAAAAATCGATAGATGAAATTTACCAAAGAACACATCTTGCCTGGCAGCTGGACAGTATGGAGGAGATATTTTAGTGAATACACCAAGTTGAAACTGCACAAGTGCGGTGGATTCCCCCACCCCGTGGAAATGACACCCTTGGGCTCAAGTAGTATGTGTGATTGATTCTAGTGTGTCATTAATCAGAATAATTGGATAAGACCAGCACAGGTAACCAGGCAACCAGCTAGGCTTCTGTCGGGCCAAGCAAATCTTGGCTACCTGGGAGAGGAATGCTTTCCGTACCTGCCACCCCAAGTCTCTGAAGCTGACGTAGAGCTCATGCTTCTTACACGCCTGCTTCTGGTCAGCACTGCTGTTTTCTGAGGAAGAAGGCAGAACAGAAAAAGACAGAGAAAATGACACATCTTCTACATGTCTAATTGGGCCATTTAGCTAACAGAGAAACTATTTACTGTAGTCAGACCCCAATTGAGCAGAGATGATAAAGAACAGGCCTAAACACAGTGAGTACGCTCACAGAAAAACCTTAACATTTAAACAAAGGCTGAAGTAAATCACCACCAGACATAGCAGCAGCAGTTTGGTAATTGTTCGAAAATGAATGGGCCACCCTGCTTAGAGGTCACTCTGTTGGGCTTTGAGTTTCCACTGATGAAACAGATGTGCACACAGAGTAGGCTCGCCCCATTTTTCCACAACTCAATTCTTTACTTGTTCTCTCTGCACTTTCCTTCCACTCATTTCAACATTTATTTTCCCCTTTTACCCCATTTGTGTGTGAAAAAAGAAAAATCTGTTTTCTATCTAGCGGTATCTCTCTCCCTTCTCTGGGTGACCTCTGGGGCTCTGTGGTACATTACTTCTCCAAAGTGGCTCACATTGGAAAATGATCATGAGCGACTGGTTCTCATCATCCAACGTTCCAAACAGGCCCATTTGGACCATGTGTGTTGTGGCCCCAGTTTGCCCGCAGATGTGTTCTGCCATAAAAGCCTGCTCTCCCTTACCTCCATGCAAGGAACTTGGCCCAGACTGCTCCGTAATGCTTGTGTAAATAAACAAAGACAGCGGAGGGACATTTGAAGCTCAGGCATTACAGTCTAATGTTTCAGCGCTTCACATAAACACAGCCCTCTCACACCTCTAAAACAAAGGCCCTGAGATGAGCATGCATAGCAAGAATTGTACAAGAATCCCATGAATTCCAATGGCATATTCTAGTCAGTTCCGGATATACAGTATTGCATATTTGTGGATTGAGTACACACACTGAATGTTTTTGTACTTGTACTATCAAAATAATGAGGATTCTCAAATGGGCTGACCACTAAACCAGGAGTACGCTCAACACAACATCATAAATCAGCCCTGGCTGTGTATACGACACACGCTGTGCATGTTTACCTGCAATGTTGGCCACTCTGAGTGCCTCTTGGCTTTTTGCCCCTTTGGAGCGGTTGGGGTTACGCTGTTTGGCACCCCCTGGTGCAGAGCGGATGCTTCGCAGGTGCACCTCAGTGGCTTTGAAGAAGGCCACCATGAAGGGCTGTTTATTCTGAGGCCCGCTGCGGCCAATCAGCCCTGCCACACGAGGATTGATGCTCTCTCCTGTGGGGGGAGACAGAGAAAGTGGTACAACAGGTGTAGGCATCTCAGAAAGCTAGATTCTATTCATACAGGGTGCTGTGTAAGGAGAAAGGGAATGTTTTTCAAATCGAATAGATGTGTGCCTTTGTTAAGAGTTTATTTTCCATGTGTGTGGTCTTCTCTTTCCACACCGAACCCACTACTGATGCATCAATTCAGCATTAGGTTTTACAACGTAGAATTTCCCCTGTGAATTCCTCTCCCCCTCTTCCTTGTCCCTTCTCCACCTCTGAAATGCCAAGAACAAATGTAGCACTGAACATCAAAGCCTCTCTACTGGTGTTTGTGTGTGAGCGTGTGTGGGTGTGTTGTAGCATGTGAACTCCAGCAGTGTATATCTAGTTCTCACACAGAAGAATGTGTGTCTGATCACCGTCTGGTGGTAAATCAAGGCTTCTGGTCGCCGCTGGCGACGGGACGTCCCGTGCGCCTGTCTGTACATGTTCACCCATAACCCTTTATACCCGATCCAACACAGAAACACACACTCATAGATACAGCGTTCCCCTCCCATAACATGAAGGCAATTCTGTGTCTGTTTTGTTCACCTAACATGTAACATCCTGCCATCCTGTGGGAGATAATATTCTCAAACATGCTGTTGTGCTTCACACTGTTTGTTGATAAAGTTTTCTGCTGACTAACATCCAAGGCTTGTGCAGAGATGTTATCTTATTGGCTAACGCAGTGTATTTTCTGCATGGCTTCTAATGATGATGAGGGTATTACGGATAAGGTTGGGGATGAATGACTGATAGTGAATGACGAGGAGCAGGGTTTGAGTTATCTTTGCTGTGTACACCCAGGGAATAATTCAACAGATTGTTTGGCCTCGTTTGTATTTTCTTCACCTTCAACTGTCTATCTCTTTGCATAACACGTCATACCCTGACATATAAACCACATAAACCACCTGTGACTTCTTACATGCCAGGGAAGATAGCGGTCTGAGTGACACTCACCATTTGTGCTCTCTAGGGCCAGCTGTAGACCCAAGTTCCTGCCAGGGTGCAGGACCCAGTGGTTACTGGTGGCTGTCACTTCAAACACCAGCCAACCCTCCTCTGCTGCCCAGATCACCCGTGAGTCCAGCAAAAACAGGTCTGACTCCCTGGAGATGGCACAGAACACATATAAGTTCATACTTAAAGTGAGATATGGAGATAATTCAACAGGGATTATATGCACAATTACAAAAGATATGCTAAACCATGTGGCAGAGCGTAAACTTAAGTGAGCGAAGCGCAACGCTAAGTAATGGAGTGGAGAGAGAGAGAGAGAGATTTGGAGGAGTGTGACAGAGTGAAACAAAAAGAGAGACGGAGCAAGAAAGAGAAGGAGCAAGCAGGTGAGGGTGGGAGGGAGGGAGGGAGGGAGGTGGGGAGGGCTCCAGATGGTGAGGCCCAGGGGAACACTTCATTTTCTTAATTGACAATAATGGCTTTATAAATGACCGGTCCTTTCACACACTACACACAGTCCATCACTGGCTGGAATTTTGTGGGAGAGCCAGAAAGCCAAAGAGAGAGAGAGAGAGAGCGAGAGGTACAGAAAAAAACACAGCTGAGAGAGAGGAAAAAACTGTGTGAAAAGTAACAGGGTGAAATAGTGCATATCCAAGCCAGTGCTATTGTCCAACATTGAACTCTGGATTTTTTTTACTCTTTCGCCATCGGAGACTAAAATCCCTTGTTCTTGTGTGTGTGGCCATTCATGTATCCCGACCTATTTTCTGACTGGGCAGATAGTGTGTCACACAGCTCTGGTTCATTCATGTACCCAGGCCCGTCTCTGGCGAAAGGGATAAATGAGTGTGTTGTTCCCCTCTGGACAACAGAAACCTTTAGGAGGGGTCGAAGAGAGCAGGCACACGGGCCATTCTCCTGTCACATACACCTTCTGGAGCAGCCAGCATAGAGAGAGGTGGGGCTTAGACCTGTTCTGATCAGACACAACTTCCTGACTAATGCTATTTTTTTTAATGACTGATAAATGGGTCGATTTCTTAATGATTCAATCGTCCACTAAAACAATGAAAAAGGCCTGACACAAATCACAAGTTCCCAAGGTGATGTAATTCACTATGAGCATCCAATATTAACCATTAATCAAATGAATGATCAACAATAGGGCTTTTTTTCACAAAGACATTTTGAAGTATCACAGAAAGAAATGGGCAGACAGGTAAATACTGAAGTAAATGACGGCTGTAACCATAAAACAGGGGCTCACCTATCAGAGTGTTCTTCCAACACCTGGTAGATGCTGATGCGGAAGGTCTCGTTCTCGTAACGTTCGTGGATGAAGTCTTTGTACATACGAAACTCGGCCGCCGTCACCGCCTCGCCCTCCGGGATCCGCGATAGGTCGAATCTGAACTCTCTGTGATGCCGCCGCACTGGGAGGAATTCTTTATCATGCTCCACTGCAGAATATAAATAGATATATATTAATATATAAGTGGAAGATGAAAATGGTCAAACATACGCATGTAACCCACCACCTACACATTGGCCAGCATGGATACAGAAATGTGTTCAGGGAGAGACACAGAGGGGTAAATTGGCTTCATGTGAAATTAGAAAAATGTTTCTGCGTGATACCGAGTTGCATCTTACAGAGAAACAAAACATATGTATGCAAAAGAGGCCAAAGAAAAAAAGTAAATATCAGATTTCCTATCAAGACTAATACATTCTTTCTCTGGGGGCCCAACTTCAGGTCAAGGAGCTGACACTGCTTGTCAGAGTCAGTCCCACAGATTAAAAACATCTATAAGATATGCAGTACACATGTTGGGCTTATGATTGAAACATTCACGAGGGCTATTGCGCTAAGAAGCAATGCATCTGGCGCACACCCTGAGCCAATGATAGAGAGATGCAGGCGAACTCTGACAGCTTTATGAGTCCCTTTCTTCTCTCTCTCTCTCTCTCTCTCTCTCTCTCTCTCTCTCTCTCTCTCTCTCTCTCTCTCTCTCTCTCTTGCTCTCTTCCTCTCATAGCCCCAGAGAGTCATCCTGTCTGCCCTTCATCTGGTTCTCATGAATTTGGGCCCCATGTTTGGTGTGTACCCCCCCTCCCCCCATCCCCATCCCCATCCCCACATCCCAGCTCTGCGTACCCCTCCTCTACCCCCCCATGGACGTGGCCCCCCTGACCCCGCTCCTCTCATGTCCCGGCAGGAGGTCCCGGGGGTCAGCCACCTTGTCTCTCATCATCTCCATGTCTCTCACCCTCCCACCTCACTCTTCATCAACTGTCAGACAGACCCCCCATATGTACAAACATCAATCAATACATTATACAAACAGATACAGTAAGGACTCAATGATTTGTACGCTTGCAAAAAAAACACATAAAAATGGTACATTATCACGCAGGGCCCAATGACATATCGCCATCAAGCATTTATTTTCTCTCTCTCTCTCTCTCTCTCTCTCTCTCTCTCTATCTATCTCTCTCTCTCTCAACCCTGCTGTCTATATAGCATATACTGTAGCTGTTTGCTGAAACAAATTATTTGTTGATTCATTAATAGTCAAAAAATTAATTGACAACAGTTCTTGTACTTAATTCATCTTAAAGTCAAGCTAAAAAAAATCAAATAAAGGGGCTCTTTCCCTTCCTTATTTACGTAGCATTTACATAAACCAGAGATAACAAAATGCAATGCAAATGATGTTCTACAATTGCATTTTGAATATCTTTGGGTTTGGGGTTATCAATCAGACTAAACCAACATTTAAAAATGCTTTGCAGCATTGCCCCAATCTTGGTGCTAAAATCAGCATGCTAAAAGGCCCACAATTAAAATGCTTACATGCCGATGTTTAGCAGGTAAAGTGTAAACCATTTTTACCATCGAAGTTTAGCATCTTACTTTTTGTTTTAAGTACAGCTGAGGTTAATGTGTGTGTCATGGGAAGTTTGTCATGGACCATAAAAGTATTGGACTAATCAAAAATTCAAATCTTGACCAGATGCTGATGTTAGATGAAAAGGCAAAGGATAACCAGAGTTTTAATAATTCAACTTGAGAGAAAAAGCCCTGTCTAGCCGTCCCTCCCTCTGCCGTTCTCAGCAGCCATCCATCGACCTTCCATTGCTGCTCAATACCTCTCTCAGAGTCCACCGCCTCTGAAGTCTGCACAGCTTTAGCAGTGTTAAAAAAGAAAAGAAAAAAGAATTACAATTCAAAAGAATTTCTGTTGACAGCATACTTACATACAGCTGTCAGTAATACAAGCATGCTATGATGTAAATGTTATGCGTGTTTCACTGCACAGCTCGTACGGTGTTATTTCTTTCACTGCACACCTGCCTCTTTGTCTTCCTCTGCCCTGTTTTTCCCGTCTTCCCTCTCATGTAGTTCCCCGGGTGGACTCTTTCCCCTACTACATCCCCCTTTCATTTATGTCTCTATTAAACCCAGTTGCTGAAGGACATTATACAAAGGCAGCACTGTGAGATGATTGGCCAGAGCAGGAGTAAAGAAAGGATCTAATTACTCTTCAATGCGGGACAGCCCTGCTCTCTGTTGGCCATTACATGCCCTAGCTTTAGGCTGCCATTGTCCTCTATGTGGTATGGGTATACACATTGGACTGGTTTAAAAAGCTGGCCCTGAAAACAATGGAGTTCAAGATGACGTGGACTTACCAGTATCAATTCAACGTCACTTTTCCCACAGCCCATAACTTTTTCATTACCTTTTTTTCTCATTCCGTCAGACCCACTTCTATGCCCACACTTGTACCAATCATGCTCCGTGGACTGCTATATCAATTAGGTTCTTTCAGCGACCCCCCACTCTCCAATTCACCCTCATATATAGCTCTGAGCTTGTTGACATTACAGTCTACTGCAAAAAAAGTAAAATGCTCAAGGGAGTTGTCTGCATGGTCTTTGACTACACCTGGAGAGCTCACCACACACACAAACACACAAACACACACACACATACACACACACACACACACACACACACACACACACACACACACACACACACACACACACACACACACACACACACACACAAACACACACACAAATTCAGCCTTGACTCTACTTTAAACTGTATAATCTAACCAAATGGTTCCCATCCTTTTTGGCAGGTGACCCCTTACAGCAAAGCAGCCATGACATCCTCACAGCTTTTGTCCTTGACTGACTGTGTGCATAATTGTAAAAACGTCATCCACTTATATATTTTTTTCTTATCAGATCGCTTACTGTAACTTAAACGATTCACAGAGGTCTAAAAACTGAACTTAAGAGGTGTCCAATAAAACAGGAAATACAGTCAGTAAAAAAGAGAGAACTTGTATAACTGACATTTTAAAAAGTTATTTTAGATTTCTTTAATAATCGTGTGACCCCTCAGATGTATCTTTGGCACCCTGAGTTTGGAAACCAGTGTACTAGCATATTATATTAATCCTGTGCAGTAACTTCATAGTGTTATCTTTCACTGAGATCACACTACGGTGATATGACCACATGATTTGATTTTCTAATCCCATCCAGGGAACAATAACAAAATGTTTTTTGTACCCACTCACATATTCTCATTTCTCTTTAATATTGCTCTGCTCCAGGGCCTGCTTATTCTTATACCACATCAGGGACCTCTCCCTCCTCTTGTAGCCCAGTGCAGGTGCACTCCCTCTGGGGAGAAAACCAGACCTGTTCTTTAGCCTCGGGAGCAGCCACCCGCCCCTACACTGTAAAAACTCTTTATCTTTGCTTATGAGAACAGCTGGGTGCTGCTGTGAAACTCCCACACTAGCTATTTCTCTCGCGCTGCTTTCCATTTCCACTCCTCGAAATGCATTAATGTCATCTCTAGAGTTTGGGCGAAAATGAGTGTCGCCTCCGCCATGATTCTGCCTTGGTCTCAGTTTCTTTTCGCTTTCTCCCACAGGCCATTATGGCAGTATGGCAGTCATTAGATGAAGGAAAGAGTCACAGTCAAAGCCAAGCGGGTGCATTTATGACTTCCTGTGGGAGGAAGTGAGTAGCCATCGCCCCACCTGTGTCACAAACACACACACACACACACACCCACCACAAACATGGCGAAAGAGCCCTTCATTCGGAGAAGCCGGTTAGTTGCTTCTCTTCACACACACACACAGAAACACACAGACACACACACGCACACACACACACACACAGACACACACACACACGCACATATACTCCACACAAACAACTATCGCAAAAGTATTTCCTGTGATGTGTACGATCTTGTGCGTCACAGCACGGTAACACAATCATTATGGGTTTCTGTAATCCATAATTAGAGATGCAACAAGGCACAGATGCGAAGAGACAAACACACACAAGCACACACAACACAGTGAGCTGCTTTTATCGTTTGGTCCGACATCCGATTTGCTTTTTATACAATCTGCTGATGCTGCACAGTTATCCCACAACATTTGACTTGTGCAGGCCACACACAAGATGTTCGGATGATAATGACTTCTCCATCCTCTAAACCTGTACCATGCACCTGGCAACCAGAGGGATTCTACCATATGAACACTGTGTTAGCATCTTTCAAGATTTATGCTTCCCACCAAGCATATGGCTTCCTTATCATGTCCACCACTACCGGGATTCTGTGCCTGCTAATAGCTAAACCCTACAGTTATTTGAGGTTCAATCAATCCTGTAAAGCCTGGATATCATTTTATTTAGCTTTTATTCTTTTTCTAAATAGCATGTGTTAGCTTGATATCATATAACAAATCTTTTGTGCCTTGCTACATTCAATATTTGACTGTCGTAAAAGGATACAACCAATGAACTGATCATACAGTCCTCTTTGTAACCAAACCTAGTGAAGGTTTGCCAAAGAAAATTAAACAACATAATAATGAGCCACACTGTGCACTCAGTGACATGTTTCTTTATTACTATGGACGTTGGCATGTTCAAACAAGGATGACCGTGGCTCATGAGTTAGAACAATCATACAGGGTTTGTGTTTTGAACCCCAGCTCCTGCCACAGGCCATGATTGGCCAGCACACTGCATGCATAGTAGCCGCCTTCACTGTATAATGAGAGGCAGAAGAGCATTGTAAAGCTCTTAGAGTTGAGGCTTTGAGTTAAAGCGATATATAAATCCAGTCCATTTAGTTTTGTGTTAATTGTGGTGGGTGGATGCCACACACATTGTTCTGCTGCTGTAAAAGGCTTGCTCGTGAGCCAACTCCTCAGCTTTGCTAAAGAAAAATTCCCAATCGTAAATCATACATTTAAATAGTAAACCATTTTACCCACTCATGTCTTTAATAGAAAGAAACGGCCTGAGGGCTGAGATCAACGGACAAGCTGTGGGAGTCTGAAAAGTATTGAAATGAATGCACTGTTGGTTTTGGTTTTAAAATGGAACTTTATAGGCAATAACAAAAATACAGAATATCACCAGCCTTATTTTTTTTCATTTAAATCATGTCTCTCTCTTCCTTCTCCTCACTCTTGCCCCCCCCCCCCCTCTCTCCCCCTCTCTCCTCCCTTTCCCCCTGTTCCCTCCTTGGGCCTCTGGACCTAAGACACTTTTCCAACACCTCGGGCTCCGGAGCAGCAGCGGACAAACCTGACGGCTTGCATTAGCCCAAGTGTCTGTTCGGCACCCTCACACCTTTCAGTCCAGTCCACACTTCCGTTGCTCTGCAGGGGGGGAGGGTCAACCGAAAGCTTAAGCCCTCACCCTCACCCTCACCCCCACCCCCACCCTCTCATTCCACCTTCACTTTCTCTTGAGATAACTGTGCCACCCTTAACTGCACGTCATTCTGCGTCCCATCATGTAGAGCCCATTAAAGCTATAGTGCGTAACTTTTTCATGTAAATGGATGACGGTTACACTCAAGCCATTGCCCAAATTAGTTGACATAAAGTTGATTAAGCCTATCAGCTCCACTAAACTCTGTATTTCTCAGTATGGTAGCGTTTACAAACTGGTCCCCCCCCCCCCCCCCCCCATAGGACTGTAACACTCATGCCTTTGATTGATGCAGCATAATGATCTCTTCTCTTTCTGTTGCTCTTAACCCAACAATGTTTTAAGCACACTACTGGGAACAAGTAAGTCATAGTTTCCGTATACTAAAAGGACAGGAGGGGGGAGAAACGAGTGCAAGGAAGGGGCAGATTGCTCAAGATGTTTATCCTATAAAGAGTAAAGAGGGTTTGATCTCTTGGGTATACCGGTGGACTACCCACAGTAGGGCGATTACCGCGTTAGGAAACTTCCTGCCCACTGGCAACTTCTAATGACATCATGCCTGTGAGATGTATTTGTGCTGCTGTAGGTTCCTGACAGCACCGGCTCCCTGGGAAAGGGTCAGCAGAGTTTCAAGCTATAACTTACACACGCTTAGCCGTCATTAACACACTACAGCATGTGTGTGTGTGTGTGTGTGTGTGTGTGTGTGTGTGTGTGTGTGTGTGTGTGTGTGTGTGTGTGTGTGTGTGTGTGTGTGTCACGGGCACAAGCAGCAAGCAGTAGGCGCAGCCACAACCACAGGAAGAAGAGTCTTTACATTTAAGACTTGCGGTCAAACCAAACCTTCCTGGCTACTCTAGCTTGAAGGCAATCAAGAGCTCTCAGAAAATACTCCCAGCAGCTTTGGTGACCTCTCTCTTTCCCCCTTTAGCTGGCTGTTGCCATCAAACATGCTCGCTGTCTGCACCCGTAAACTACAGTGCTGGGTTCCAGCTCACGCTTGACTGGGCATCATGGGCCAGAGATTTATACTGGGTAGGCAACAGCCTGGAACTCACAGGAATGTGTCAGACTGTAAAAGTCTCTCTGTGGGCTTTACGGAGCTAAACTCTCCTATATACAGTACGCCTGTTGAACATGAAGCTGGAGTCAGCAGCTGTGTATCTTAGCTTAGCATAAATACTTGGAAACAACTGGGGGGAAAAAGCTACAGCACCTTGGCTCTAAAGGTAACACTACTCGACAAGTGCAATGTCTTCAATACCATCAGTGCTAGGTGAGAAATTAGGTCATTTTATATTTATTTATTTTGTAATGTCTTTACCTTTAGTATTTGGATCAACCTCTCCTTGACTGAAATCGAAAGTGGCAAATCTAAAGAGCCCACACTACAATGACTGAAAGGCCCGCAGGTCAAATTGAGTCATCTCGGAAATTAGACATCATCGTTTTCCCTCAAGAGTGATTGCACATTAGCGAAAGGTTACAGTGAACAGAGAAACCACATCCTAAATCTTCAGCCTTCATTGTTCTGTGGCTTGATAAGATGTGTTGAGAGAGAGAAACAAGGGAGGAAGGCGTGCAGAGAGAGATTTGTGCCAATCATCGAGGGATCTCTCTGTGCTGATACCACGGTAACCATCTGCACTTCCTCTTAACTGAAGGATAAAATAACTCGGAGACGTTGTACCACAGCCATTCATTTCCCCCTCTCATTCTTCCCCTCATCCCCCCTTCGCTTTTATGTTCTTTAATTTTGCGGCCGCAGGGGCCACACCCTCCTGGACCAGCCAAGCCGCCTCTTATTATAGACCTCAGGAAAAATTCACATACAATACACACATTGGCACAAAGACACACAGATTTGTCGACACGGTGTCTAAATACACCCTTTTTCTGTCTCTCCTGCACCCTAGAGTGGCATTTAGGGTGCATCTACTGTAGATACATCTCACACATGAAGAGCACATTTGCACCCCAACAACTTGTTGTTTATTTGGTTACTGCTTTTTTAAACTAAACCAAATAGCTGTGTAGAAAACACATGCGCAAAACAGCTGCTTGCTTGCCTAAATAAGAAAAAACCCTGCCACATGCAGTTCATACTCCATGATGTAGTGTACAGACACGGAATTCCATCACTTGCCATAAAAACACTAGCATACAGTTGTTGCTTGGCTTTTTACAAGCTTTGATTTGGCAGTTGAAGCCTAGTGAGGAATCTGGTCAGTGTTATGGACTTCCGCTAACGCAATCTTCCGCTCTGAGAACTAAACACACTTCACACAGTGCAGCTGGTGCACTGGGCAGGGTAGGTGGCTTCAAAATAGTGTTTTACTATGCACAAACACATAACTTCCATAACACGAATGTTCTGAAGCACATTATGTTCCCACAAGGATAAAAATGAATAAGGAAATAAATGCACGGCATCCAAATCATGATCCACCTTTCCTTTTTCCCTCCTCTCTTTTCCATCTCCTCTCATCTCCTTTCCCTTTCCCCAGCGCCTTGTCAGTGCCCCAGTACCAAGCAAAGAGGGCTGTGTTTGTTATTGCAGCAGCTGAGCTGTTGGTCCCGGGATCTCTGGCTTTGCTCTGGCCCACATCAGCTCTCTCCGCTTCGCTGCTTGGTACCTGCCGTCATAGACGTGCAGGGGAGTTTCATGTGCTGCCGCATTCTGATAAGGCAAAGCCAAAGCAACCCGGATGAAAGAGAAGTGGCTAAACGGGTGGAATTATCATGCAGGCTCTTATCGACTTCACTTTTCATATTATCACAGCTTACCTAAATATATATATATCAATGATTCCCCTTTCTGTATACTTTTTGGACTGGTCATATAGGGTTTAGGGGGAAAATCCATGTGAGTTTACCACAAACTTTGCAGCTCAGTCCTGAGAGACAGAAAGAAAAAGTCAGAGAGTCAAATTATTAAAAAACCAAGATGATCCCAACATTCCTGTGAAGGCGGTCCGTCCATCATTGAATCAGAACTAGGACGCCTGCTGCTTAGTACATCTGGGTCTTTTGACCACTCGCCACATTCTCCAGTCCCACCCGCAGAGTGTTTCATCATCTCTCACAGCAAGCGCCTTGGCCTGGCCAAGAGCAAAGAGTCTCTGCTATGTACATCCAGATGTCATTCTGAACTCCTGGGTTCAACAGGTGAATCCGAGAGATAATATAAGGAAGAAAGAAAAAGAGAAAGGATTTTCTCGGATCTCTGTGGCTGTCAACTATGTAAAGCCACCTGAAACATAATTTGTCTCCATTTGTGGTATTTATTTACACACCAGACCTCGACATAAATACATCAAATTGAGGAAAACGCTAAGAGAAATTACCTGACAGGAAGGCAGTACCAACGGGAATCTGTACCAACTGTTACATTCCTCTGCTTCTGCTCACTCCCTGTCCACCAGAAGGCAATAAAACATGCACTCAATAACACTAATTAGCTCCAGAAACATTCCTTTTGAGTAAAAAAAAACTGTGTGTGTGTGTGTGTGTGTGTGTGTGTGTGTGTGTGTGTGTGTGTGTGTGTGTGTGTGTGTGTGTGTGTGTGTGTGTGTGTGTGTGTGTGTGTGTGTGTGTGTGTGTGTTCTTACCACACATAGTAAGCATGCATGTACATACACATGCACGCTTATAGTCCAATGGGAACGTACACAGAAGCGATGACATATGACATAAATCTACGGGAGGGAGAAAGCTATGGCGGTGCAAGGCCACGCACAGAGGGGTGACGAGCCTTCAACACACACTTGGGTTTTAATTTTCTGGGTCCTTGTGTAATTAGAAGTCTCCTTAAACACATTTGGAGTCGGACAAATCCATCAAAATTACATCTAACCAACGATGGAAACAAAACAAATGTGTTTGTGTATGTGTGTGTTTATCATAGAGACAAAGTGTGAAATGAAGCAAAGAAGAAGGTACCGCTGTGGTTTTGGTTCGGAGAAAGTGTGTGTCGGTGTGCATGAATGTGTGTGTGTGTGTGTGTGTGTGTGTGTGTGTGTGTGTGTGTGTGTGTCTCTGTGTGTGTGTGTGTGTGTGTGTGTGTGTGTGTGTGTGTGTGTGTGTGTCTCTGTGTGTGTGTGTGTGTGTGTGTGTCTGTGTGTGTCTGTGCGTGTGAAAGAGAGAGAGGTGGAGAGTGGAAAAACACACAAAAGAACTTGAGAAAGTGTTGACATGTTTAATGTCTGGAAGCATGGGAAGGTTGAAACCCCCCTGGAGGTGAGGGCTAGAGCAGAAAGTTGGAGACCAAACACCACACAACACCGCTGGGACCGCGTGATAACTAACTAATTAAAACGAGGAGGCCGGTGATAATCAATACTGTTTGTTCAGTGAGGGTAGAGGGAGGGAAATTTGGTATCAGATGATCATGCGTGTGGGACAGATTGGAGACCGGGCCAGACATGATGTTGGAGGTTAGAGATGAGGGGGACTTGTTGGAAAATATAAAGTTCCTCTGCACAGCTGCTTTGGCCTGCAGACAGAGAGAAACATCTGTATTAAACTCAGCACCATGGGCAGCCCACTGCGGAGAGGAATGCAAGGAGCAATAGAGGGAAAGGTGGGGAGCGAGCGAGCGAGCGAGCGAAAAGGGGGGAGGGGGGAGATATGAGCATGTTTAAAAAATAAAAAAGGACAGATATTGGATCTAGTCACTTGAAATGAAAAGTGTAGACCTTTCCGCTCCTCTGCTTTCTCAGCCATAAAACTACAGCTGCGTGACTGTAGTGTGACACAACTGCTTCCGATCATGCAGCAGTAAGTGCATGAGCCGGTGACATAATGTTGTTTGAGAGCCAAAGCCCTCTAATAAATCCAAACTAATTTAGCAGTTAAGACATTTCTTCCCCTCTTCGCTCTCCATTACGTTTCCTATATTAACACGTTCTATAAAGTGGAGAGAACTGGCAGAATACTGTTTGGCAGCTCCTATGTGAGTAGACAGGAGGGCCATGAATGGTGGAAGCCCAGGTGGTTGCCCTGTCAGGTCACCTAGGTAACGCAGAGGGTAATTACCTGCTAGTGCTGTGACTCACCGTGCCTAGTCTGTATGATGCCTCTCCCTTCCCTGATCAAAGCCTCAAGGGCTCACTAGTTATAAATAGACAAAAGTTTTATTGAACATAAAACTACTAAAACGTGTGTCACCATGGTGCATCAACATGGGTTGAATTGGCGAAAATAATGACAATCTATTCAATCTTGCAAATTGCAACAATGAGAGAAAGCAAGCAGTGGCTCTTTGTTTGTTTACCGTATTTCAACTCCATTTAGTGAACTGTTACACATCTGGTGAAGATTAACAGCAGCAGGCCACTGAGCAATTAGATATGTGCCCTGGTAGCTTTTTTTATTTTTTTTTATTTTTTTTTTACAGTGAATTACTGTTCACTTTTTAGATGCTTTTACTTTACAACAGCACCCAATCTGAATGCACAGACATAGGGACCACTTTACAGCCTCACTGTTACACAGGCAGGGACTCATACGGCAGAGAAAGGAAACAGAATGACAAGCCATGTCTAGGAGAACATCTAAAAAGAACATCACATCTACACAAACATGTAAAAGGATGTGAAATTAACATAATATGAACTGGTCCTAATCAATGTGTAACACAAATCTTTCTTTTTTTACACAGGATTTACCTTTTCTTTATGAACCAACAGGCTTGGGTCAGAATGCCACAAACAGGGTGGGGAACATGGAAGGTATTAAGAAATGGAAAAGGCTATGTAACATAAAAATATGTACGTAGTTGGTATTTGGGCATTTCATGGGATTTGTGGACAATTAAAAAAATCTGAATAACAACATGGATCTTAATCTTTAACGTAGAAGATTAACATAAAAAGACCAAATCATCACAATATGATTCAATTGAACATGGATTAATTATTATATTTAATTGTTGGGCTAACCCTAATGTCAGTGCAGAGTTGCCTCTTTTTACTCGCACTCACCTAAGGCTATGTTATTCCATGCAGAGAACACAGGAACAAATGAAGCTGTGACTAACACACCTCATGATAACATTTTACAGTAAAAGACTACAACCCCCTTCCTCCCACACCAACAAACAAACAGACACAGGTGATGATGCTGCCACTGTTTCAGTCATCCAGGATGCAAATAGCAGACGTCAAAGTCACCGCCCCTTGTTTCGGTATGGGATGCGTACATGGGCATTTAATGTTGGGCCTTGGTAAACTTTAGTGAGTGTTTGACTGACTGGATGGCCTTTGTGAGAGTTTAACACAAACTAAACTGTGGCTGAGCAAAGGCCAAAGCAGCAGCCAAAAGCCCTGGAAGCTGTGGTTTGTTAAGGAGGTAATGCCTTAATTCATGGTGGCTGAGGGCTAATGCTGCCAGAGACCGCTGGGACTACATTAAATACTTATTACAGAAGGGTTGTGTATATGTAAGTGGATATATGTGTGTGTGTGTGTGTGTGTGTGTGTGTGTGTGTGTGTGTGTGTGTGTGTGTGTGTGTGTGTGTGTGTGTGTGTGAGTAAACTAAATAGACAGGCAGAGAAACAGATGGATGGATAAAAAAAATTCTACAATTGTTGACAAGAAGTAAGTGTTAAAAAAGCACCTTTTTTCATTTTCATTTTCTGTCTTTGCTGTTGTTGCCATCTTCAGAGACAGGGAATGTGTGTTATGCGTTCTCTCATGGCATGTCCGGCACACGCCCCAGCGCTTTGGGTGACCTGTGTTTCTTGTAGCAGTGTACATTCTGCATGTATGCTGTAAGCCATTTACACAGCTGGGCTTTTAAAAACTGAAGTGACTCAGTGAGAGGACGTCCTCCCTGGCCTGGGGTCCGTCCCAAAGCCCACACCCGCCCTGGCAGGTTGCACTGGAGTCTGGAACACTCACACAAGCTGACAGCAAATGTGTTGAACAAGTGCATGAGCTCCGTTGAGTGACAATCAGAAAAAAAATAAGAGACAAAGTCATATCGTATTATTTCAATATGAATACATTGGGTGGCTTAGTGGACTGAGGAAACTTTAAACACAGGGGTAGTTTCCATTATATCACTGCAGTTTAATGGTGTCCCAATAACAAAATCACATATGCTCATGGTGTAGTATAGCTAGATACAAATACAAACAGGCGCATGAAAACAGGCCTTTTTAAGAAGCAGTAACCAGTGCACAGAGTCTGACTAATGTACCTTGGCACGGCAGTTATGGAGACATGCAGAGCTCTGAGGGACAGTTTTTAAATAAAAGCCACACTCATTTTGTGCTCAGACAAGCTAAATAAGAAAACAAACCCACAACGAGCAAATGTGGAAAGGAAGGAATTTGGAGAGGAAGTAGTCAATCCATTTGATAGCCATCATTTACTTCTCTCTCTCTCTCACTCACTCTGTCTCTTTCTCTCTCTATCTCTCTCTCTCTTTCTTTTTCTCTCTCTCCCTCTCTCTCACGTGAAAGTTAATGAAACTGCATATTATCTGCTGTTTTGAATCAAACCGCCGGGACACAAATTTGATGAGATTACATCATGAGACCCTTTGGGAGAAACCCAGCAATGAGTCTTGCTGACAGATGCAGCACAATGCTCAACAAATGATCACTTTTTATCCAAATGAGTGAAATATGTGGAGACGCTGAACATGTGCCACAAGGTCGACTCAACCCAGTCAAATGCCATCAGTAATTGCATTAGCCACAAGACTTAAGGAAAGCAGTGTGACTTTCCAACAGAAATCTTCCCTCTGGCTGATGTGACCCATCTTTGTTCACAATTTCAGCCTGCTTGTAGCATGATCCCTGCAGCAGAAATGGACATCTCTGGTCTTTCTTTGTCTCTCAAAAGCTCCCTTCTTTCAGAAGGCTTGCCGTAGCCTTGGCCCTCGACTTTGCGAGGCCCTTGACTTTGCGACTCTTTGAGTCTCTGTGGTCAAATCCATCTGTGTCACAGCCTGTCGGAAATAGTCACAATGCAGCAGCTCCCACAGTAATTACACAGTGCAGTGGAGGAACCAGTGTCACCTCCCTTTCTCTTGCCAAGACACTCCAACAATGATCTGTCCAGGATTTAATGTTACACTTCCAACTCCTTGCAGTATTTCAATAAGATTCTGGTGGACTTGAGATACCCTAAGCCTTGCTCAGATTTTCACCAACTACTTTGTCTAAAGGTTAATAGACTAAAATAAAACACAGCAACTCATCTGGAACATTAAGTGGGGCAGTTGCTGTGATTTGCTAAGCAAATTGAATTATTACGATGTGTTTTATCAATACATATATCTGACACCGCCTGCTAATGTGCTGTTTATTTTCACTGAGCAACATCAGACTGTTGCGGACAGCAATACAATTGTCCTAATTAGATAAAGCACAGTGGTCGAGAGAACAGCATTTAACAACCAAGTTCTAAATAAAACTGTTCTATTGGAGTGAAGGGAATCATACTGCATAGGGCCTCGCTGACTCGGCTGAAACTAAACTAAGTTTAGATCTGCATTGACTGCCATTATGTTGTGGTCTACAGGGATGTCTCCAGATTAGAGTGAAGGGAGGACCCAGTGCACTTTGAACCCAGTCCGCTGTTGACTTACTCATTCTTTAGATAACACATGGTTGACATATTAGCTGCTGCTAGATGGTATATCATCCTCAGCCCCAGCACCTGAACATTAGCTGGTTGCACATCTGTTTAACAGCGAGGGACGCTGGAATGTGACACTGCGGGTATTAGCCGGAAAAATGCAACCTAGTTGTACGTAAACATGGTGATTGTGCTGTTCTCCTGTGTGTGCATGCAGGTGTAACAAAACATGTGCTGCTCCTACAGGTGAAGTAGCAAAGATAAAGTCACCTTTGACACTTTGATTGAAATGCCTATGGTGGGTCCTGAAAACAAGCAGCAAGTTGCAACAGACGGGAGAGAAAAAATATTCTTCCTGCTAATGAAGCCCAAACAATAAATCATAGAATATTCAGAGCTGCAGGTGAGCACTTGTGAACAGATACAGAAACGTCAAAACACAAATGTGTGTTTTTCATTTGTATTTCTGTTTTATTGACCTCACTGTCTCAGTTGTTGACAAAATAATCACATAATCAAACTGTATGTTTTTTTTTATATATTACAAACATATTATCATTGAGATAATTAAGACTGACTGGACTGACTGCTGGTGCCAAATAGTGACTTTAGTGGCCTAATCAGTACATGTGAATCTCGGGGGGCTTGTTTTGCTGTATGTAACTTTTTTGAAACAAAAAAGGACCTACCTAAATTGACAAAGCTCATGACCATGTCTGCATCGTTCAAGAAGTTGTTGTCTTGCAGGCTGGCTATCGGGGGCCCCTGGGTGGTGAAGACGGGCTTGTAGGGGTAGGAGTATCTGTCTTCGTCCCCTACTATGGACATGGCGTTGTACAAGTCCAACATGAACATCGGGGCAGCGTTGTGCTTGCCGTGGATGTGGGGCCGCGGCCGGTGAGGCAGCCCCAGGATCGACAGGATCTCCCGCTGCATCTCTCTGCGCTCCTGGCTCTTCAGCCGACGGTGGATGAAACTTGAGTGGAACTCGTTGTCCAAAGTAAAGTTCGTAAAAGCGGTGTCCGCCAGGACGCAATAGCTCCAGACCAAGAGCAAAGCGGGAGCACGTCTATCCAAAATCGGTGCCATGGTAGTCTACTCGCCGTGCGTAATTGCGCCCAGTTCTTGCAGCCGAAACTCTGGAAAATGGATATTGAACTTTTAGCAACAAGCAGCCTGTGTTCAATATCCAAAGTCAGGAAAGGACCCTCATGTTGAGGGAAGGGCTCCCGAATGAAACATCAACGTCACTTCAAACTCCTTTTATTGATTGGTTTTCTGGGCAGATTCTGTTCCCGCGGACCTCTGTCCTCATCCACAACCTGTGGCCAACTGCAACCAACTGTTGTGCAGCCTGTAACTGCAGAGGGGAGGCTGCGAGCGGACGCGTTACTCCGGGAGAGACACGAACAAGATCTGAGGAGGCGCTGTGTGCTGGGAGGAGCAGGAGAGAGAGAGAGAGAGAGAGAGAGAGAGAGAGAGAGAGAGAGAGAGAGAGAGAGAGAGAGAGAGAGAGAGAGAGAGAGAATGTTGTGGTTTCCTAATGGAGATAGAGCGAAGTTGGCCTTTGTTACGAGTAAGAGAAGGGCTTGAGGCTACATGCGCTAATACAAAGCGGATTAGGACAGGATTTGCATCATGATGCTTCAGTTTATATGATAAAGCACATTTTGTCATTCCTTTCCCACAGTTCCTAGTTGCTTGTATGATTGTGGGGATTCAATAATGACAGATCTGTGTGCCGACAGTGACAATAGCCCTTTCAGTAGTGTTTACTGTGCCTATGGAAAAGAGCACACCTCATATCAGGGAGTAATTATTTGCCTGTGAGGGAGCATTCAATACTGTGGGGAGAGGTTGCAACATGCAGTGTGCTGCCTCTACAATAGTTATACTCACTGGTCTGCAGGTGCACTCTCTCAAAACACATGGGTGTGTGAGTCAGTTGTCTGTTGCAGTCAAAGAGACAGTACTATTTACAGCCTCACACAACAACTGCCATTTCTTGCTACATTTTCGAAAATTTTCCGAGCTTTTTACTATCCCTATACTGCTGGAGCAGGAAGTGTGTGACAAAGGCTGCGGCTACACAGACAGAGTGCAGACGGGGAAGGAGGGGTGCAGATGTTTGGCAGCTGCTTCATCCCTCCATCTGCCCCCCTGGCCTCAGCACCTCTTAAACACCACACTTTAATGGAACGCTCCTGACCCTCTTGTACGCTGGGCTCTCGCATACACACAGACGGAGGCATTTCAGATGGCCCTCGCACCGTGAACGACCACTATATCTAGACAGGCCTCCTAAAACCTTTTTCACTGCACAGAGAGTGGAGTTTTTAAAGGCCCTGAATCCGAGATGTTTAAGGGCTACACCACGGCATGCCAGGTGATTCCTATGACAATAAAATTAGACTTCAATAGCACAGCAAGAGATCTGCCAGACGGCTTACGCTTTGATTGCAAACAGGGCGAAAGGGAGGGGAAGGAGGCAGAGCGTGTCTCGGGGTCTTCTACACTTAGCTCACCTTCCTGCTCATTTCATGTGGTTGTTCTTGTCTTCAAAGGCGTTCCGCTCCTTTTTTTCCCCTCCCAATGACAACTCAACATGGCTTAGAGCCTGAAAGCTTAAACAGCCTGTCACTACTCATTCTGTGTATCCAATCCTCCATTTGCTTTTAAATGGCCTTTCAGTAGTAGCCTGTAACATATAAACATTTCTATCCGGTGCCTCAGATAGAATCAGCTAATGGCCGCAGGTGTTTACATTACAGCAGTTTCCGACAGGAGACTTGAAAGGGTCTTGGTTTCAGTTCTAACTATACATCTTCCTCTCTTTCTTTCTCTCTCTCTCACACTTTCTTTTCCCTCTCCATCATAGTCTTACACTCATTCTCCTGCTCGGTTACCCTTGTTGTAAGGTTGGTGAGGTCAAACCCCCTTGGTGCTCTTCCAGTATACCCTCAACCCCTTGGCTCGGTTTGTGCCCAGAGAAGGGCTGACAATCCTGGGCAGGACAATAGGAACAGACCCCCCTTTGTTTGGGCCTCCATGGGCCTGATGACAGTCACAGTAAACAGTGGGCACAGGCTGAGGCCAGGCTGGGTGAGCTGCACTGAGGGGCCTTTGACAAGGCGAGCTAAAGCAGAACAAAATGGTGTTTGAACCTTTCGCCGACGACACCCACCGAAAAAAAAAAAAAAACTGCCAGTAGAATAGACAGGATTCCTCCCACATAGTCAAGACCTTTACCATGGCATTTAAGACAATTCAAGTAATACAATAAAACATACATTAATAATGTCTATAGCCAGTGATGAGGGTGGACATTCTTCTGACAACAGGGCAAGTATACCTGAGTAAATAGTTCAAGGGCAGACCTGTGGTGAACTGGACAGCTTTACGTACTATGGTACAAGTGTTATTGGGCAAACAAAGGTGAGCTAACAAGATGTTCATATGTCTTTTTCACGGACAATAGCTTCTTCCTGTTCAAATGTAGCATTTGGCCTGGATAAGTACACCCTTCACACTATAATCTACCAAGGCAATGTGCGCAAACACACACCTCCCCACTTGTTCAGGTTTGAGCATGATACTGAGATCCAAAGCAAAAACCCACATTGCAGTGAAACATCCTTGGAAACTCTTTAACACCACCATCACAACTAACCAAAACACTTTTTTTTTTCTCCACACAATATGAATCTCTCTTTCTCTCTTCGTTTTTCATCAATGTGAAGAGTTGGTGCTTGTCGTCCGTCTGCCTGTTATCTCTATTTAGGAGCTCAAGGCATGGGGTCAGAGGTCAGATTAATATTTATTTCATGTGTTGCCTCAGAGAGCAGCAGGCAGCAGTCCTTTGAAGGCCTGTGCGTGTGGGGAGGTGGATGGAGGGGGTGGGGGGTTGGGTCCAACCAAACAGACGCACAGATGATACAGTAAAACTTTTTCCAGCGTAAACTGACCCTCAAATGAAGCAGTGTGGGGTCGGGGTGCAAGGCCAGAGGAGGGTGGAGGCACATTTTCTTCCCCTCTCCCACCCTTCCCTGTCTGCCAGTCCTGTCCGCCCTTGTCTACGTTTTTTGGTGTAACCCCACTGTGTGCACTGTACAAACCAGTGGCCTGTTAAAACAGCGTCTCCAGGTGAAGCTGAGCTCTATTGCAAATGTTCTCCTTCTGGTGTCTCACACTTCCAGGGGCCTCATGAGCATATGAGACACAGCTGTGAGACAGACAGAAGAAAGCGGGGGTGGGTATATATATGAAACAGCTTCAGTTTAGCTCACTTCATATATCTCATTTAGGTTTTGGGTTTGATAGTCTTTTTAGCAATCTGGATCCAGTATTGAATTATTGAATCCAAGTGCTTTCAAATACCTTATCAAGTCTATTTAATTTGGCATTTTTTCAACTTAGACATCGTTTTTAGGCCATGCACCAACGTACATGGGTATTTTCATATAACCGTAGCTTTTTCTGTGCAATTTGGCCACATGCAAACATCATATCCGGACATTAAAACCGTAGCTTCTTTTAATCTCAAAACTGGTTTTGGGAAATGCTGGTATCATGACCTCAATTTGCGCATGACAATTGTTATTTACATTTACTGAGCATGTGCTATGAATCCATGATGGTGTTACCGCTTTGTTTTGGTCTGTTAGGCTTAATTGTTTCCAAGGCCACCTGGCTTTACTACAACATTACTATGCAGAGCTGAGGATAATCAGTACAGTATTGAGCACACACGAATCAACATGAACTTAATCGCTTTTGCCATTTCCAGTTATGTTTTCATTTAGCCGCTCGCTCAAGATGATGCTCGATGTGCACACTCACAATGTTCTTCTATGGTGTTTGACGTGAAAAATTATCGCCACCTACTGGCCTGGCATGATTAAACAACAAGCCTTTTCAATTGTTTTTGGCGCTGTCGTGCGAACAAAGATATATTATAAAGCACCGCCGTCTGTATTCATTTATTTTAAATATCCATGTACGTGTGGATATGATCTTATTCTTTAGGAACTTTTAGGACTTTAGGAAAGTTTTCCCAAAAAAAAGCTTATTTAGCTCTATCTATACGTCAAAAATATTGTACTTGGCAACATATGCCACTGTGTAGTTTGGTTTATATGAAGCTATAGTACTAGCTATGATTCCTGATTCCTTATTGGAAGTCACTTTGGATAAAAGTGTCAGCTAAATAAAATATAATGTTATGTTATGTAATGTAATGTTGAATCAGTTATTTATTAGATCTTCTGACCAACATGTAACTAATAACAGAATGAATTGCATTCTCAATACATTATTAGTTTGGCATTAATGTAACAAGTGACAGTGGATTTTAAACTTATGACTGCCTTATTTGAAATGCTGCACCTTGCAATCCTCCCTGCTATCACTCAGTACCTACTTTTGCCTGTATCTGGTATGTCTCCTCACCCCCCGCGTCTGTGTGCAGCCGGGTATGGCATACAGGAACACCCGAGTATTTAGGATCTGATTCATAGCTCTCAGCAGTCCAGCCAGAACCCATCCGTTATAGTTGGTGTCGCTGACAGTCAGAGATACCATTTTAGTTAAGCTTTCTGTAATGCCTTGGCTTAGCAGCGCTTATCCATTGTGGGATGTTATCACTCAGGAACTCTGTCGCGTGTGTCATCGGCACAGAGTCTGGTTTGACACTGAGCTGGTCACTTCACACAGCCATAAACTTATCAGCATCCATTACTGAGGTGTGAGGGTCTGATAAAGGTCTATCCAGTTGCATGCAGCGCTAGCCAGAGGTCCCATTTAGATTGTTGTCTCTGCCTTGGCCCTTTGACTCTTGCTCTCATCACTCTGTAAGGCCATGCTGGCCTGTCAATCAGAGAGGACCCTGGGTGATCAGTCAGCTCCTCTTTAGGGGATGCTGGTCTGAGGAGCCATTTTAGGGAGGCAGTCCACATAGCCAAACTGGCCCAGGCCAAAAGCTGATGAGAAACAGAGGAGCGGGAGAGCCTGAGGTAGAAAGTGGGGGATAGGAGAGTGGGGGCAGAGGAGCAGGAGGTGGATGTGCTGAATTATGTGGATTGTGAAGGGAGGGCAGCTCTGTTTTCTATTTGTGAGGATTAGGTTGACAGATCTGTATTTAGTTTCTTTGGGCCTCTAGCTGCAGCTAATCCCCCTCACCTGCAGCGAGTGCCCCCACTCTCTTTCCTCTGACCCTGTAGCCCCCTTACTTCCCCCTGTCCCCCCTCCCTCCTGCCCAGCACAAACACTCATCCCCAGACAAGCACATGACTCGTTGCACTCTGTCTCCTCAGGTTAGGGCCTCACACTCGACACAAATCTCTCCCTGGCCAAAGGAACAGCAGGGGTCTCAGCCTTTCTGGAGCAGAAGAAAAAAAGGACCCCCACAACCTGTGGTCGTCCAAATGTTAAGATTTTTTTCAGCTTGGGTGAGGGGTTGTCCATCATCACCTAGAGATAGCAATTACTCAGAAATTAAGACCCATTACTACGGAAGCAGCTTGTCAAAGCCACTCAGGGGAAAGGGGGACCTTCGTAAAGCTGCACATTAGGAAATATTCAGGGTCAGGTCAGGGGCACAGACCTCTTCTCTTTAGATCCTGGCTCCCACACACTCCGACCAGGCCTTCACACTGTGGAAGAAAGACCGCAGTGCTTCCACAAACACACACAGCATGTCTGCCAGCATTTCTTGAAGGTGGGGACTCTGGATGATCTAATAGTTTTAGAATCAAAGCACATGTCTCTGTTTGAACAATAAAGTGACATGACTGCAAGATGATGCAACATGGAGAATGAAACAGGATTTGAAGGGTTGTTGATGAAGCAACATGTGGGATTTCCTCACGGCATCGTGTTAATTTAATGCCTTTCTAATGTTTGGAAGTTAAAGCAGCTGTAATTAGTCAATGCTGTCTGATACAATGAACTGAACTGCTAAAGAGTGAATGAGCAATATTATATATATTTAACAAGTCCTAAAACACATGTTGGCTCGTATTTTCATTACACACAACCGTCATCAAAATTTGATTTAAGAATCACTTCCACATGGCTGACGGAGACAATATATAATTGGTTTCTCTGGGACTCTAACCACAGCCTATATTAGCCCCCCACTCAAACCAGTGAAAACACTACGCACACACAAACAGAATCCCACACATACTGTAGACACACCTTTGGACAAGTAGCAACGAGATCACATAAGGAGTCTCATTACTGAGTGCCAGGGTGCTAATACGGATTTTTCTAAACACCACCGACATAGGCCTAGGGCAGGGCTATAGGCTACCAATGAGGTGCCAACTGGCCCACACACATTCCTGGATCGAATTAATGGACAAAGCTTTCCATTAGGACAAGAGGAAAACAGAAAAGGCGGAGGTGAGTTTGTTAGGCTCCAAAGGAAAGAACAACTATAATGCTGGCAAAATGACTGTATGGCCTTTGTGTTTAAAAGAATATATGCTAGAAGGGCCAAGGGCAACTTGCCTACCGTCCAAAGTTGTTCTGCATAAAAAAATAAAAAAAATGGCAACAAGACTTATGTTCTAAGAAAAAGTAGGAAAGTAGGCTATTGAAATTAAAGGCCTGTGCTATTATTATTCTGTCAGGTGTGAGTATGGCTACTCATGATGATCAGCAAAGTGTTAATCTCTTTAGAAATACCATGATATATGCCAGTCTTTGAATCAGTTTATGTGTGTAGTAATACAACTAAAACATATGCTCCAGGTATATAGGCCCTGGCTATGTGTGACATTGTAGTGGCTTAGGCTGAAGCATAGAATCCTGCTCTGAACTATTAGTGAGAAGTGAGTCCCTTACTGAGAGAGAGGGGAAAAAGCTATTACAAATTTAAAAAAAAATACTTAATTGCAAGTCTTGCATGCGCCTGTCAATATGTTATTTTTTTGTGCGAGAACTTTGTAGTAGGCTAATCAAAGAAAGTGAATACATTCTGTAATGTAAGCTAGTCGAGTAGCCTATTATAATGCAAATGTAGGCTACTTAGATTAAATATTTTAAAACATTAATCAATCATGGTGAATAGTATCTTTCCATGAAACTATGGTGGATGTAAAGTAGTTGTAGTCTAGTCATATGTTAGTCGTAGTACATGAAAATACCATACAAACAATTATTTCAATGTCTTCTCATGTCCAAAACAGACTGTAAAAAGGGTCCAAAACAACCAAGAGTCTACTGGAAATTCAGCCAATCAGTAAGCTGCTCAAAACTCGCGACATTTCCACTAAATCCTTAACGCGGGAACACCATCATGTCCATCATGTCTTGACATGATTTTCTTCCGTCTTTGTGATAAAATAATACACGATGGAGTCCCTGGGAGTAGAAATGTTTGCTGAAATTGACAAGCTCCGTGCTCAACTACTGAACAATATGGAGGTCATTACAGAGAGTCCACCTGTTGAAGAAGAAATCAACAAGTAAGTTCACAGTCACCTGATCTGGCTACAACATAGCGCGAGTTTACCTTGGTTAGCTAGTGTTTTACAATGGTTCCCAGTTTAATCTTATTGCTACATGGGCCTTCGCGGTTCTACAGGGTTTCTCCAGCACTTAAATAGTGAGAATATGCAATGCAATTACAATTGTCCAGGTTTAATTAATTGTTGCCAAGTGTTTTTGAGTACTTTGTCAATTGCCTTTAGCTGCTTTGGAATTCTGTTACCTCAGTTGCTGATAGCTAACGTTATCTATCTCGATAAAATATCAATTGTTTTCTGTGTTTAACTACAAAACCTGCGTACTGCGTAGCATCGGTTAATAAACCATAGAATAAACGTGTCCAAATATTTGTAACCAGTAGGCCTAGGCCAACCTTGGTACAGATTTTTTTTACATCTCTTTAGAACTCCTGTTTTAGTCAGGCCATATTCAAAGCTATTATTATAATCAGTGTCAACATTACCAGCAGAAATAAATGTCTGTCTGTTTTTTGGTAACTTGGCTGGCTGCTGCATTATTCATGTTTTATTTTGCTTTATTTCCAGCAGGGAAATTTTGACACGCATTGAAAACGTAATTCTAGGAATAGTGACCAGTCTGTCAAAAGGCGAGGCCCCTGTCCTGGCACTGCCCAACAGATCCAGCTGGGCCAACATCAGGTAAATTGATTTTAACACACTGTGGCAGAAACCATTTTTTGTCCCCCTGAAGTCATTTTACATACTGACTAAGTGTGATCTGTGTGAGCTGCCTGACCCTTTACAAGATAAACTTGAGCGCTCAAATCAATAAATAAATGATGATTGGACATGCAAGATGATTGGATTGTCTGTTTAATATCCTTGAAAAGGAAATAGTCACTTCAACTCTGTCTGGATGGGATGCATGGATAAACAGGTGGTAGAGGGGGGGGGGGGGGGGGGGGAACGTTTGTCTTCGGTTCAGAGAGATTGAAGTTGAAATAACTTCCTGTTGCTTTAGAGATGACTCGGGATAAGAAAATGAAAAGCACTGGCCTGCACACACACACACACTGAGACATATATTTACAAAGGCCATTAACAAAGCACAATGTCTGGTCTTGTTTGGATCAAACCTTGCTGTAGCGTTAAACACATTCTGGCTCAGCCCTTTTAAAATGTTAGAATCACACAGATTGAGTGCCAAAGGTTTCATAGGGGAATTGGGATGGTGAGGTCCGTGGGAGGCTTCCTTAGAGGTAGCCCTCCGGGTGTGGGGAATTTTAAGATTGTTTACAGGTGGGGGAGCTGATTTTCAAAGCTCAAAAGTAAATGTAGCACACACTATCTGTGAAGATATATTTGATGGTCTCCCCCTGCCTTGAATATCTTTCACTACTTCCCACTTGAGTTTTGACAGCGCCATCGGGCTTCAGATGAGACCAGGAAGTTCTTGCACCACCATTAAGAGCGACAGTCCTTCGTCTGTCACTAAATTTGGTGAGAAGTTACACACACCCCTGTTCTTATTATTTCTCGTTTTATGTGACACTTCTATATGTTTGGAGATTCCTTTTAGTCAAAAAACAATTGTACATTAGTTCATGTTTTTTTTTCTTCTCTGTGAGCATATGCATAAAACATGACACAAACAGCATTAAAAATTTGGTATTTTATTTTATGGGACAAATTGGCAGAGACGGGATATAAAAGAGACTTGTAGTGATTGGTTTCCCATCTCGATAGTCTAATGAAGAACAGAAATGTTTCCACTCCAGGCCTTTTTAAACATGTGATATCACACCCATGATGGTGAATAGAATGTTTTATGTTCAGGAGGAAATAATAGATGTATTTGTGCCCCTTTTTATAGCGCAAATTCTACAGATTCTCCAGGTCATCTACAGACTAGTGCAGAGCAACTCGTATGCAACGAAAAGGTTATTTGTTATAAATTCACCGTCAATTATTTACATTTCAGTTGTTTTTTTTAAAGCCACATTCACTTGATGTATCTGTTTTTATAGCTGAATTTGCTCGTAAAAAGGGATTTCCATTTTTGTCTCCGCAGAGACATCTACTACAACGACACACAGCTGTTTGGTTCACAAACATCTGTCGATACTATAGTTGACGATATCTCCTGCATGCTAAAGGTTCCTCGCAGGTCACTACACGTGGTAAGTGAGCATGTCTATGTTAATGTGAGAGGGATAGTGTAGTGTGACTGTATAACAGAAAACACACAACTCCAACATTAACACATTGTATCTGAATTCCTCTGCATATGCTTTTGTTAGTATTAGTTCAGGTCCCACAGATCAAAGCTCTTAGGTTAAAGGAATACTTCACCGATACGGAACCGGCGTTCTATCACTATAGAATCACTATTATAATATAATGAATGAAGTTTTTCTTCCCTCATTCTTCCCTTGGCCCAGCTGTCCTGTTAATCCTAACCCTACATTTTACCATTGTGTGATGTCACATGCTTTTTGAAAAGCACATTTATACTACATAGGATCTCAGAGTTCAATACACCTTCATATTTCCACCGGTGAAGTAGGTCTCTAAGTGCTGTATTTATTAAAGCAGCTTGTTCTGCTTCATATTTAGCCTGTGGAACACCTGTGCTAAAAAAATTGTTTTTTATGTGTACATGTGTATGTGTTAATATGAATATGCATTACTCGAGTGTTTGAAACTTTTATGCGACCAGCTGGCCACGACCAAGGGCTTAATCTCAGGTGATCTGTGTTATTTGGAGGAGGATGGCACAAGGATCGACTGCCGCTCCGGCTCTGCTGTAAGTTCAGTCAACAACCTTAACCTGCCAACATTACATGTACAGCCCAATGAGGTGTCACCAGCTCCTTAGGGTAACTTGTGTGTTGAAAGGAATACATTTGAGTGACAGACATGTTTCACTAGTAGAACCAATTTTAATGGCGTCATCATATTATCATATTTTCTTTCTCTAGGCTGTTGCAGTTTCATCAAACATCGGTGGGATAAAAAGTATCCTTGTGATTTATCTGAGAATACTAATCATTCATGCCCCCCTCTTTTTTGTCGCTCTTTCATACTTCTGAGAATGTTCTGTGTGGGGAGGACAATACATTGTTGCCATGTCTGTTTATTTTCTCCTTGATCATATACAGATATTGTATCCTCTGCAAAATTTGTCCTGATAGTTGAGAAGGATGCAACGTTCCAGAGACTCCTGGACGATAACCTCTGCACAAAGCTCTCTCCTTGCATCATGATCACAGTGTGTTTCCCCATCCCCTTTTTTGTCCCTACCTTTTTTTTATTGGATTTTGAAGATTGTACCTTGAATAATATTGTAGCCTTTTGAGTGTTCCATATGCATAAGAGGTGTGTTTTGTGTGGACCAGGGTAAAGGCATGCCGGATGTGAACAGCAGACTGATGGTGAGAAAGCTTTGGGACACGCTGCACATACCCATCTTCGCACTGGTGGACGCCGACCCTTACGGTACACACCTATTATAATTTCTTCTTGAGTGCAATTCAGTTTTCCCTCTCACACATAACTCACATAATTCCACTTATTTAATAACGATTTACTCCCCTTTCATCTCTGCACAGTAGGGTTGCATTTCTGACAAAGCCAAGCAGACGTTAGCACCTGTCGAGTACATCACGGTGCCTAGTCAGGCTATTATCTGCATTGGCAAGGCCTCGTCCACCGCATCTTACCTTACCTCTAACCCTATTTCCCATCGCGTGGCGAGACACACATGTAATGCTTTACTTTGTTCTCTGAGGATAATTGCTCTGGTATGCCAGTGATTGCAGTGTGTCTGTTTCTCTCTCCTGATTGTCCCAGGGATTGAGATCATGTGCGTCTACAAGTACGGATCAGTGGTGAGTCCCGCCATGCCAGTTATTCCTGTACTATACATTATGCAATGTGGCCTGTACAGTGTCTCTCTGTTAGCCACATGTAATTATGCCCCCACTTCGAGTAAAAAAACAACAAAAAGGGAACAATCATCTGTCCTTAGAATATTTAACCTGACATGGTATGGAGTGAAAAAGTTGATTGATCTTGTTGCATTTTCTTTGCTGTTCTCTGTGATCATCCTTCATGTTTATCAACTTCATTGTGAACATGTCAGGCATAACCACATCATGTAGGTGCTGATTATTTTATGGGTTTATTTGAGATATGTACGCTGTGTAATGCATGGCTTTGTGTTTGTGCGTGCGCACGTTGGTTTTTCCACAGTCCATGTCGTTTGAGGCCCACAGTCTGACCGTCCCCAGCGTTATGTGGCTAGGCCTCCTCCCCTCTGACCTCCAAAGGTTTGGACTCAACATTTGCTACTTCCTAAATCCTCCTCCCGCCTCTAATTGGGATTATATTCTGGGGACATTTAGATTGTTTGTTTTGGTTTCTGTTGCTGTCGCCCTCATTTATTTTTTTCCCATTCATTGAACTGCGTCTGAAAGCATATTGAGTTTTAAGTATATGTCCCCTGGAACAAATTTAGGACCCAAAGTGCTTTTAGACATACATTTAATTGTAGTCTGTACATTTCTTTTTCCTTGTGTTTTCCCCCTTAACGTACAGATAATAACTCCTCAATTTGAGTCTGTTGAGAATGGGAGGAAACATAAACTGTAGGGACAACATTTGTCAACAGAACTGCCTGCTGGCCCTGTCATTTTAGGAAATATAATTTGGATATAAGTAGTTAAAGTTAACATTTAATTATTTAGGTTGCGGGTTCCTGAGGATGCCCTGATCCCCCTCACCCAGAGAGATGAAAGCAAACTCAATAACCTCCTCAAAAGGCCATATTTAGCCAGTCAACCAGAGTGGCAGAAAGAGGTGAGTGAAGAGAAGGAAAGGAGAAAGACATGTGCCTTTAAGGTAAAGTGAAGGGGGCTCTTTGCATTGAAGTTTCTGAGCTTGGTTAAAGTCAAAGAAGAGAAGTATTTCAAACAAATCACTTAAAGTAACCTAGAAATTAACCTTAACCCTCAATTTAAAAGTTTAAATTTGACTGTGAAAGTGAGATGGAATGATTGTAACCCACCACACTCGGCTCCTAGTAAGCTCGGAAAATGTTGTTCTTAAGCACTCCGTCCCTTTTTCAAAGTCAAAGATCTTCTTTCTCAGAGGATTACACAGTTTTAATGTTTTGCTCATGTGACACACGGTGAAGGAATGTTTGAGAGGGCTCTTAGCTGACCTGTATTGAGAGTGGCTGATGGAGTATAAACAACTGATGATTTATACTCGTTTGCACGGCTATGCAGTGCTTCTTTAAAACCTGCGTGTTTGCTCTTGTCGTAGATGGAACTGATGCAGCAGAGTAAGGTCAAGGCTGAAATACAGTCCCTGGCAGCCATTGCTCCTGATTTCCTCACCAACATCTACCTGCCCAATAAGCTGCGTTACGGGGGCTGGATATGAGCTCAATGCTGCCACTTCGTGGAATAATAGGTGAACTGCAAAAGGGGGTTGCAAAACATAACAAAGGTCTTACATGCAGCTGTTCTGCTTGACCTTGTCACAAAGATTTAAATATGAAGTTTAGTTTATTTGGTTTGTGATGTTTGCATATTTATTCATGACTTTTTTGTTTATGTTCTCATTGTGTTTCAGAAGTTTTTCATTAAAAACCCTGTAATCCCACTGACACCATCCCATTATATTCTTCTTGGCCTTGTCCAAGATGTTTGGACCTGCTGTTGCAAAATCAACAAAGTTGAACAGTCTTATTCATGGAGTGAATTATTCTACAATTGTTTTCAGCGTACTTTTGCAACCACCCAATATCACTATGCATGCTGGTTTTTGAGAATGATGATAATAGTTGGAGTCATTTTGCATCTGTTCATTCATAGAATCTGTTCTTTAGCAGTTTAGACCATGTTTATCAAATGTAAGAATGGGGCAATATCAGAGACAACTCAAAATATACCCATAATGTGGGTAGATTATCATCCCAGACACAGACACAAGATTAAATTGCATAGCTCAAAAATGTTGCTAATAGTGGTTGAAGATTAATCTGTCATTTAATTAAAATTAAAATGACAAAGGCCACACTATTATGATTTCAATTAAACGTGTTGCAGTTAAATACAGAAATATTATGCATAATGGTGCTAAGCATAATTTTTAGTAATGCATGTAAGCAGTTCATTGGGCCTTTGCTGGTCACGGTTGAGGTCATTTTAAGTGTTATGTACATTTGGATGTTTAAATCTAAACAAATCCACCTCTTAAAAAATGTATGGTCTTTTTTTTTTTTTTTAGAAAATGTAATAAAGATAATCATATTCTCATGGAGTGGAAGTATAAAGTAGCCTAAAGTGAAAATACTAAATCAAGATTGGATATAACAGTACTAAAAGCGTAAATGCGCGGTACAGATGACCAAGAGTTGAGTGCACCCTCACTTAAGCAGTTTCCCCGTTATTAGTTAGTTACTTCACTATACAGTAAGTAGCCTACGTTTTACGTATTGTGTAACTACTAGACTACTAATGTTATTTTAACACATGGCATAGGCCTAGTTATAGCCAAGTGGGTGTGCGCTACTGGTAATACTGCAGAAATGTAAATTTATTTTTTATTTGTGATTTCTTCACGTGTTAAGAGATGGTGTCCACTTTCAGTTTAGAGGACATAAAGTGCTTCTTGTTTAAAATAGACGATCTCTGCTTGCTCAGTATTACGTACCGTCGGTGGGCGTGGCTCCTTGGTTTTGCAACATGCTCTTGTTACGTCACCGCAGTGCTGTAATTTCTCCAGCTGAAAGTTACCTAAACATTTACTCCCGAGGACCAAGACGAGAGTGAGCACCGTTTTCAGTAAAGGATACACAAGGTGGGTACCTGAGCTGGATGAGATAGTCAATGCTATAACAGAGTAGCCTATCTATTATGGGATAGGTTTTGGCACTAGCCTATATGTGTACTGGGCTAGGCTGTCAATACCAGTTTTCTGCTTATAAGCCAGTTTTTATAGAACATTGTAAATGCTGGGATAAAACTGAATACATGTGGTATGTTCTGTTATAGCTACATGGGTGAAAAATAATTAATGTTAATGGTAGGCAAACAGTTAATTTTGGCTTGCAATCAAAGTCTTTTAATGTCCTTTCAGTGTTTGAATCATTATTTCTGACATTCATATTCAGTTGCCTCAGTCACTCCATCCTAATTTGATAAGACATTGTGAAATTGATGTGTGTCTTTTAACGGAGACTGCCTTGTAGTGTATGGGATGGTGGGGGCTCAGTTTGTAACAGTTATTGTATCTGTTTCATCTGAGCAGCAGCTAGGGGGCTCTTCTTTGTCTTTGGTGACACCATATGGATGTAATAGCAAGAGAGGTCCTTGAAAGGGCTTCCTTGTCCCACTTGTCAAGGACAGCTGACTACAGAGCAGAGAGAATTAAGGCAGTCTCATTGGGGTCTAGCCATAGAACATCTTCTCTGCTCTTTGATTAGTCATGTTTCGCAAGACATTTTTCGTGTGTTACATCAATGTGGAGTGGGATGTTTTCAGGTAGGCGACATCAAATTATTATTATTATACTTTTTTTTGCCTTATTGAGGTGGTAGCCTATACCTTGTTTATGATGTTCGTACAAAGTAGCAATGTTCCATTATCTGATCTTTACAGAATGCATGTATTGGATTCTGCTTGTCTTGATAGCTCACAGGGAAACTTTCTTGACCCATTTTGATCCATCCCCCCCCCCCCCCTCCCCCCTTTTCTTCTCATTAAGGTCAAGAGGATTTCATATGGAGGCAGTGATTCGACGGTGCCCTTTCCTGACCGTTTTGCCTAGTATTGGCCTGCAACTGGCTGGGAAGTCCTCTCTGGTTAGCTATGCCCAAAAGTGCCCTGTGATGATGGACCTGGCCTCCAGACCTCTGGCCAGAGCTCTGTCTTCATCAGCTTCTGTGTCCAAAGGCACTCCAACAAATGATGGTAAGTCATAAGATTATAATGCATTCTATAATATATGATCAACTTTTTAAATCAGTGATGTTAATGGTGATTTTAATGAAAACAATATGTATTTTTTCATTCGTTTTGCAAACTGATATTACTGGTATTTAATCATTTACTGTTCTGTAGATCAGAAGTGTGAGGTCAAGTTGCCCCCAGGCCACACCACGCCACCTGCTGGCCAGGTTGTAGGCTCCAAATGCCCTTTCCTAGCTTCGGAAATGGTGCAGAAAAACAACAGGGTAGTAAGAGAGGCCGGCATGGAGCTTCAAGAGGATGTCCAGGGGATGCATTCCATCCGCACAGGTAAGCAATTGCCCAGCCTCACCTATAAACAGATACTCATACTGAAAGTCGGTTATGTAAATTGTGACAGAGCTCATTGTTTAAACTTTAGAGGGTACACACACACTCAAGTGACATTTACAGAGGATAGTATTTACACTGACTAAGAGATTATTAACTGTCTGCATTTTCTTGAACAGGGATAACCGATTCATCAGTTAGGGATCTTATTGAGGCAGACAAGGCCAACACTGGGTCACCAAAAACAACCTTAAAACCCATATCTTCCAGAGTGTCTCACCGGCTGAAGGATAATCTGCCTGATGGTAAAACAGACAACTTCTTCTTAATGAACAACACTTCTCTAAAAGTATGTTTAAAAACCCCACACATATTTATTCTCCTCCATCAGCTGTCACCTTCCAGTATGACAAGTATTTCGAAAAGAAGATTGCAAGCAAGAAGGAAGATCACACGTACAGGGTTTTTAAGACAGTGAACCGTCTTGCCTTTTCGTTCCCAATGGCAGACGACTACTCAGATTATTTCCATGCAAAGAGAGACGTGTCTGTGTGGTGCAGCAATGACTATCTCGGCATGAGCCGTCACACCCAAGTCACACAGGCTATCATGTAAGTAGGCTCACTGATCAGCGATCAGCCAGAACCCCAAACGGTGGCATGAAACAGTTGTCGCATGAGAATAGTGATAATTGCAGGTTTTGCTCGATATGGCAGTTAAAAGATTGTCAACTCTTGTTTTTGTTTTTTCAAAGGGAGACTTTACAAAAGCATGGTGCTGGTGCTGGAGGCACACGAAACATTTCGGGAACTAGCAAATTCCATGTGGACCTTGAACGTGAGCTGGCTGATCTGCACCGCAAGGATGCTGCACTGCTGTTCACTTCCTGCTTTGTAGCCAATGACTCCACATTGTTTACTCTTGCAAAAATGCTACCAGGTACATTGAAATAAGTTTAAAAAATATTACAACACGTGACCTGGAAGTTCAACATGTGAATTTCCAATTACCTGGAAATTCACATATTGTAGCTTACACAATTTGTAATGTTGTGATGTATTTAAACACATATTGTCTTGATTCAGACCTGAGTCCATCATACAGAATTTAAGAATACACGTTTATTTAATCTATTTACTCTTCTAGGTTGTGAAATCTACTCTGACGCTGGGAACCATGCCTCGATGATCCAGGGTATAAAAAACAGCGGGGTCAGGAAGTTTATCTTTCGTCACAATGACGTCAGCCACCTACAAGAGCTGCTTGAGAAGTCAGACCCATCCACTCCAAAGATTGTTGCCTTTGAGACAGTGCATTCAATGGATGGTTAGTACAAAATACAATACCATGTTTTCATTCCTTATTTATGTATAAGTTGGACAAACTGGAATAATATTATTTTAGTGTGATCTTCTGCATTCAACATTACAGTTCTATACAAAACTACAAATATTTCAACAACAAAATAAATTATTCTCAAAATTAACAATACATCATTTGTTGTGTGTCTATAAAGCGATACAAAGCATGTCACATCCTTGTATTTTATATGAATAGATAAAAAGATATGACAAGTCATCTAAAATATGCCATGCTTTTTTTTCAGGAGCTGTGTGCCCACTAGATAAGATGTGTGATATTGCCCACAAGTTTGGCGCCATTACCTTTGTGGACGAAGTCCATGCTGTGGGCTTGTATGGGTCCAGGGGAGGAGGGATCGGGGACAGAGACAGAGTCATGCACAAGATGGACATCATCTCCGGTACCCTTGGTGAGTAGAACCCTTCTCTAATGAGGAGAAAACAGCTCATAACACCCCAAGCCAGTCACATATGTGCCTCACTGTGACTTGGTTTTCGTTTCCAGGCAAGGCATTTGGCTGTGTGGGTGGCTACATCGCCAGCACTAGCGCCCTGGTGGACACAGTGCGCTCCTTCGCTGCGGGCTTCATCTTCACCACCTCCCTGCCCCCCATGCTGCTGGCGGGGGCAAAGGAGTCCATCAAGGTCCTGAAGAGTGAGGAAGGCCAGGTGCTGCGGAGGAGACATCAGAGGAGCGTCAAGCTGCTCCGACAGATGCTGATGGACTCGGGCCTTCCAGTGGTCCACTGCCCAAGCCACATTATTCCTGTGCGGGTAAGAAAATAAATATCTCTTACCGATATATACACTTTTCTCCAATCCCCTGTGTTGTTTATAGTCTAAATTTAATTTAATATGCAAATGTTGACATATGATTGCATCTGTAGGTGGCGGATGCAGAGAAGAACAATGAGATCTGTGACATCATGATGTCCCGTTACAATATCTACGTCCAGGCAATCAACTACCCTACTGTGGCTAAAGGAGAGGAGCTGCTGCGCATTGCCCCAACACCACACCACACTCCCCAGATGATGTTCTACTTTGTTGGTATGGCCATTGTCAATGATGTCGCTTATTTCATGAATCTGAAATATCCAAAGGTGGAGCACTTTTTTTCTTTTTTTAAAAGCATTTAAAACGTTTAAGATTTTTTGTTTATGTTAGAATGCAGACAAAGTGTTTCTTGTTGTCAAACCGCTGCACTGTCAGGTTTCTTTCGACACATCCAATAACAAAAAAATGTGTAAAGATGGCTGTTTGCTCTCTGCTTCGTCTCCACAGATCGACTGGTGGAGACATGGAAGGAGGTCGGTTTGGAGCTGAGGCCACACTCCTCAGCAGAGTGTGATTTCTGCATGCAGCCTCTTCACTTTGAGCTGATGAGTGAGAGAGAGAAGTCCTACTTCAGAGGCCTCAGTCACATGATATCAGTTGTAGCCTGATTGTCGCATAAAAAACACTTTTTCCCCAAAAAAACCCCAATCTCCCAGTATTTAATTTTTATTGTATTCACATTAGTATATCCCCTCATATACAATGTTCTGTCACCAATAAATGTGTGGGTTATGTGTCAATTTACTCTTGTGTCTTTCATTCTAAATGTATAGAGTGTGAGATATACATGAATTTATGTGTGAAAATGTGGTTTTCAGGGAAAACACAAACCACAAATTCATACATAAGTGAAACACGGAACCAACACTTTTCCATCCACATTTAATAATAGTTATAATGTATTAGTACATATATCTGTCACTTGCATCATTTACATACATTGTGAGTTCGGTGAGGGATTAAACTGAAGCTTTTCATTAAAAAAGTATATCAGTGATTCTTGAGAAGCGGGACAAAAGGCCGTCTTCCAATATGAACTGCTGTTATGTTTAAAAGTAAACCTATTTAAAATGGTAGATGTTAATAGGGATTAAGAATAGAATTTCGAGCACAATTATCCCCTTAAATGTAATTTTATGATCATTATGTCAAATATATGACGCTTGTTATCTTCTCACGACGTCCAGGTTTCTAAGTGGTGGGACACTTTTTGTCACCACCGTCAGACAATCCATTAAAATGTAAGAAACCTGTGTGAGAACCTCTTGTCACATTCTACCTCTGCAGCGTACATTAGAGTCAGACAGGCTCTGATAATTGTTGTAGTTTTAGAATATTTTACATTCCAAATCTTGAAAATCCTGCGTCACAACCATGATACGTCAACACCAACTTACAATTTTTTAAATAATGGCTATTGTGGTTTATTTTTAACAGTTTTACACATTTACCAACTTCGAAAATGAAAACAGCAAAATAAAAGAAAGCATAACTTTTGAAGAAAAAAACATACAGAGGCAAATTAATAAATGTTTCCATATAATTCTTACTCAAGGAATTCAGTAAAATAGTTATTTTTAACATTCAAGTACATTTTCACAGTTTTTCTGGACAAAAAGCGAAAAAAAATGAAAATGTATATATTTTTTTATTAAATATACTAATATATGTAGTGAAAATGTAACTGTTCAGCAGTACCTTACTATTTAACTAACAAACTCACCTAAAATGTTGATAAGAACTACATATTCCTTCTCCCTACAGTCCAGGGAATAGGTATATGTAGTTCAAATTTAGAGTCTTGGGCCTGCCATATAGTCCAGCAGATAGGTGCAATATATGAAGGAATTGTGCTTTTGATTATACAAATATGAGCTTTGGCACACTGTTAGAGCATGCCTTAAGAGCATATTTGTGGTCATCCAGTCACTCATTCATGAAATGCACTTCATGGCATTATTGCTTTCACCACATGGGGGCGTACTGGGTCTGCTGTTTGCAGCTGTGAGGCTGTGACGTCAATCACCTCCCTGATTTGAAGATGACTCATAGCCGGTGCAGCAGCTCTCATGATAAACCACTAGATGGTATCAGTGTAGAACAGGATATTGTGTCTCCCATCTAGATACCAAGGGACATCATATTGGTTGTAATAAAATTCAGAGGATACACTTCAATGTACCTCACAGCAGCTTGTGTCAGTGTAGCTGAGGAACAAAATCAGATAGGCTATTATAGCATTTTAGATGAATTGTGTGCCAATAACCCAGCCTGTTTATTTTATGTGGCTTTTTCAGACAAGATGGCCATCTTTATTGACTTCATACATTTTCTATCCTGTGTCGTATAATCATCGCGTTCAGAAAGGATTGGTTCAATAGAGAGCCCTTTACTCCAACATGCTGAGAAACATCGATGGAAAGGAAGCTCTCATTCCACTGAACATCTGCGCGTGACCGGGCTGTGTGTTTGTGTGCATGTTGGGTATGGATGTAAGCCCTCAAAGCATCTCTTAAGATGCAGAAGCTGCAATTCTGCATATCAGTTAAACTAAAGTTCCCTCTCTCTCCTCTGGGAGATATACCATGAGCTCACGTTGAGAGCACGTTATCTAACCAAAGTGTTGGTGGAAGTGGAGCAGTCAAGTGACTATCACGCAAGTCCAGACTGTACAGAACATGAATGTTGGGAGGTCATACCCAAGAGCTCCATGTCCTCCTTGGATCTGATCGATAAACAAGGTCATCATTTCCTGTAAATTGACTATTGCTTAATAAAGGGAACCCAGTAAAATGTCAGAAAAGGTGTTGTTGGCAGAAAATACTCTATGAATTGTTTGACCTCATTGCAACACATCATTTCTCTCATCCATCACTGTCTTTTGTAGATGCGGGCGGCTCAGTTCCTTATTGAGCACCATCTAAGGGCAGGCCCAACACCTCTTCACTTCCTGGAGGGGAGTTCAACTGGAACAGCCATCATGTGGGTATGAGGGGCCACAGGCATTATGTACGTACGTACAAATGTGTGCGTGTGTGTGTTTGTTTTCAAACTCTCCACAGTATGTGGTGTTTGGCTGCTGGAGGCAGGTGCTGAAATGGTGGTGCAGTGTAGTGTGGTAATAATATGGTGCATGTTGATGTGTGTCTACTTAGAGTATGGTTGAGATAATTTGTGTGAGTATGCATGTGTTTGTGTGTGTGTGCAGGTTTACCACTATTCCATATTCTTTGTTAATCCCGGTGCAACATCTGTGCGCCTCCCCCCCCCCCACACACACACACACACACACAAACACACTCACGTGCACAGACAGATGAGCTACATAGCCAGATTCCCATTGCACGCATCTCTCCCTCTCCCTCTTATTGCACTATACACATCAGTAGTGAACCATGGGAATGGGGTGGTTGACATCATGCTGAGTGACATGCTTGCCAATCCCCTATTGTGGTTGCTATGTAATATCGCTTAGAAATCACAACACACTTCACATCACGAATAAGATGAAAATTGAGGAAGAGAGCAGTTTCTGGGGTGTGTCAAATCTGATAATAAATAATATCACGATGAAAGATAACAACATGATTCCATGATAAAGTGTTCTGCGGCTCTCCTGCAGAAAAATGCATTACCAATTGGAAGTAATCAGCAGAGTGAGTGAAGCACAGTTGCGGATGGATTCAGCCCATTTGTTTTATATTAAATTGATAACAAAAATGGATGATTTTTATTTAAGTCATAAAAGTTACGCAATTACATTTTGTAGCCTAGAACAGAGCCCAAGAATTTTTTTTTGGAGACATAGCCTAAAGTTAATAAAATAAATCTCCTTAATAGTCAATACACTTCACAGCCTACATTTGACACAATTCTGACTCAATATGATTCCATGGAGACCTGCTGAAACCAAAGTTTTGATATGTCTGCTGTGACCATGGGGCTGTGACTTTAAATCATAGGGAATAAACTCCTCCCTCTTGAGTTGCTCTACTGTCAACTAAAAAAAAAAAAAAAAAAAAAGTCCAATGCATCGGAATGGTACAACGAGAATGTGCATGGAGGACCCTGGTACGACGTGGGGAAGTTGACGAAGAGACGCTCGGCTATGAAACCTTTTCATTTAAACTTGTGGATGGTAAATTAAAGTATAGACAGGTCTTAGTTAGCCTTGTGGAAGGTAAGACTAACTGACTGATGGAAATAGAGGAGAGGAAAAAGGGGAAATCTCTTCGCTCTTACAGAATCGCCATGCACTGGCGGGGCAACATTTAACATTTCATTTTTTGTTATGCTTTTTCGGGTGAAATTTCGCTCGGTGGACCATGTAGTAAGTGTTTGCGCTTGCTTTGTAGTATGATATTGAGTCCGATATGTCTAATGTGACGCCGAGCAAAAGCGTGGAATGGCTGCAACTCGAGTTAGAGTCCGGAGGCACTTCTCTGCTCCTGCTGGACTGCCGTTCACATGAGCTTTACGAATCGTCCCACATTGAGACCGCCATAAACCTGGCCATACCGGGCCTGATGCTCCGGAGGTTCAAAAAGGGCAACATACCCATCCGGACTATCATCCCGAACCACGAGGACAAGGAGAAGTTCATAAGGCGGTGCAAGACGGACACGGTGGTCCTGTACGATGAGTTTACAGTTGACTGGCAGGACTGTGGAGCCCCGGCGTCGGTTTTGGGACTACTTCTTCAAAAACTATGGGAGGAAGGCTGTAAAGCGTATTACCTGGAAGGTGAGTAGATTTGCTGTCGAGTAAATATTGAACATTGGAATGATACATTCTTGTATGATATAGACAGCGTTGATACGTTGTAGTAACTCTGCGAGGGTGTTTGTAATGTCAGAAACACGTCTCAACTGACTAAAAAAAAAAAAAAAATGTATTGACAAATGTCAGACTAGATGGTTTTGGCGCAATGTTATGGTATCTAGCCTTTTTTTTAAATAGACGTTGCCAATGTAGCTAAAGCTTATCACGAGGTTTTAAACTTTCAAACACAAACTTTTAGATTTGAAACACGAAACTGTAACGCTAATGTTGATCATTGTTTTGCTGTAATGTTTACGTCACTTCTGCGCCTACGTACGTCCATCCTGTGTGTTGTGGGTTTGCGGTTTGTAAGCTCTTGAAAAGTTTGTGTCACTGAGATTCTCAATTAAAATTCCAAAATGGCTGCACCATGTTTTGCTCCAGCAGGAACAGGCATGCATTTCATGAATGACTCTCTTTTGGGGGGAACTTAAGCTACTTCTTTACAACTCTGCTTTAATACCCAACAGATTTTCGTTTTTTTTGTTGTTGTCATATATATTTTTTTAATAATAAATAGTGTATAAAGGGGTTGCCTATAAATAAAGATTCAATCCTATTGATGTGCCTTTGTTCGTTTGTTTTGGCTCTTGTCCAGGTGGATTTGTAAAGTTCCACACAGAGTACTCGGAGCACTGTGAGACCCTCATAGACAGCTCTTGTCCCAGCTCCTCTCCTCCGCTGTCTGTTCTGGGTTTTGGGAATCTTCGCATCAGCTCGGATTGCTCAGATGGGGAATCTGACCGAGAGCCGAGCAGTGCCACGGAGTCTGAGGAGAGCCCCGTCCCAAGCAATCAGCCCGCGTTCCCCGTCCAAATCCTGCCCTACCTTTACCTGGGCTGCGCCAAAGACTCCACCAACCTAGACGTGCTGGGCCAGTACAACATCAAGTACATCCTGAACGTCACACCCAATCTCCCCAACATGTTTGAGCACGACGGCCACTTCAGGTACAAACAGATTCCCATTTCGGACCACTGGAGTCAGAACCTGTCCCAGTTCTTCCCAGAGGCAATTTCATTCATAGGTGAGTAGCTCTATAACTACATTTGTCAAACCTAAAACTCATACTCCCACACGTTTTCAGAAAATATATTTGTACGCCGTGTGTGTTGTTTGTTTTGCAACAAGCAGTGTAGTAAGTACCCTAACCACATGTTAGGAAAGGCACCTTTTGTAATATGTAACCAAAGTTACAGTAATGTTATTGTTTAATAAATATATCTAATATCAAATTATTAATCAATATTTCTGGATGATTTATTGACAATCTGATTTATGAAAGTGTTAATGGGGCATGTGGGAGTTTTTGTGTTATCATAATCAAATGGTTGTCAACACTGCGAGACATGATAAGAGCAACTGCTCTAACCACTTGTGTGGGCTGTTATGAGCCGTTGTACAATAATATGACTTAATTTATTTTGATACGCAATTATACATTCATCTTAAAAGTGTACAACTTTGAGTTTCGATGAAAGCACTATACAAACACAAAACATTAATATTATTATTTATGTTACTGTTTTTTATGGCAAGCAACATTAAGTTTAAATTTCCCACCACGAATGCACCTGAAACCACAGCTACTGACTTGTTTGTTTGGTGGTGTGTCATGAACTAGTTTCTAAAGGGTTTGGAGGTAGAAAGAGGAAGGAAATGTTGTTTCCACTCTTTGGGGGTTGTGTTTGATTGCAGGGTCACACGTTGGGGACAGTTTTGTTTAGTTGACTGTTGTTTGCTAATGTCTGTTGCTAACGGAATATACACTGTTTTTTACATTGATAAAACAAGAATTGAAACTCTCAGCAAACAGCATAAGCTTGTGGTACTTTTATTTTGCGATCAACAAAGTTACCTCTCTCAACTAAAAGCCACACTTTGAATTGATAACTACATAAAGCCCTCGAATCATTGAATTTTGAATGAAAGTATACTGTTTAGAATAACCTAAAAACTGCAAGTTTACTTTGCTGTACCCTGATAAATTTTCTGTTGACCGTGGCTTCCCCCTCCTCCCACAGACGAGGCTCGGTCTAAACAGTGTGGCATTCTGGTCCACTGCCTGGCGGGCATCAGTCGCTCAGTAACGGTCACCGTGGCGTACCTGATGCAGAGACTCAACCTCTCTCTCAACGACGCGTATGATTTTGTCAAGAGGAAAAAGTCCAACATTTCCCCCAACTTCAACTTCATGGGTCAGCTCTTAGACTTTGAGCGGACCCTGGGGCTGCACAGTCCCTGTGATAACCGTTCCACCAGCAAAGAGCAGCTCTTCTTCACCACACCAACTAATCACAACGTCTTCCAGTTGGACACGCTGGAGTCAACATGAGGACAGCCTCTTTTTTATCCTTTTTTTCCTTTTCTTTTTTCCTGCGGTGTCTGTGAGTTTTTATTGGCTTGTCAGATGCCTAGCTGACACCAGCAGTAAGTCAGTTACAGTGTTTCTGCACCAAAAGGAACTACACTGATCGGCTAAAGTAAAATGCTCCATTAGATGCAGTCTAAATGCCTTAATATCTAACACAAGGAGGAATTTTGCTATCCACCATACATGGCAATAATCAATGTTCATGTACAGCCATAATAGCAGGACATTTCATAACTTTTCTATTAAATCTAGGATTGTTGTTTGACTGTTATTTGTTATTTCATAAGCTGTAAAGTGGATGTTTATGTATTACCTTTGTATCAGTTATGATTATTGCCTTGACGGTCTTTGGCCAATCTGAATGTTTTCTGGGGACCAATCCCACAAGTTTTGGTGACACTCCAGCTGAGTTAAATAAGCTACAGTGATCCGGCCTTGAATTATCGTCCAATTTTCTTATAGTGATTACTGTTTGCAGCTCTCTTGCAGCAGAATGGAGTCACCACTGGAAGCATATATTCTTGTTCTTTCTGTCAGAATACCCTCTCTAATGTGTGGTAAACACCAAGACCTTGATTAGTTATTCTTTAAATACAAGCTCGAGCGGCCACTTTCTGTTAAAGTTATAACATATTATTCTTCAGAAGCACTCCTTTACATTCTATTGCTTATAACTGTATTATTTGCATGTGATAATGTTCTACAGAGGACTTTGTTTTGTAACCTTTAGGTCATATTGCCTGTTGTTGTTGAGGCCTTGACCATACCTTAACATGCAATTGAACTATGTCAGTTACTAGGTGGAAGTATATTGTATAGGACTGGCTTTTTGCCATGATTGAAAGGAACAAATGTGTAAGTAATCAGTGTATAAAGGAATGGATGTTCCCCTGAGTTGTTACTCCAAAAGTCTTCATTCTGCAGCTACTCCTTCTGTGGCACAATAATGTTAAGGGAAACACGATGTGTAATTAGCTGATCTCTATTGCCAGTCTCGTCTCAGAACAAAAGAATAGGTTTGATGTATGACAGGGAATGAAAGAAAAATTGGTTTGACAAATGTGTTCTTACCTCACAAAGAGACATTTTTCAGGGATTTTTATACAAGGCATCTGTTTCTCATCATGGCCTCTTAAAGTGCATCCAAGGGCTGTTTTGTCACGGTATGTTTGTAAAGATGTACATATAACGTGTTTGTTATGGGGGACATTTTCTCAAAATCATGAAGGATGCGATTCTTACCCTGTTTCGACCCTTATGTATAGTATATGTAAAGATAAATGTCCAAGACATTCTGTACAAGTTTATACAACAAATATATTGTATATTTTTACTTGAATTTCGTTTGCTTGTCTTTGTTGAGACTTTGTAGTTAAGTTTTTACTCGATTGCACACTTTTATAAAACAAAACATTAACGGTCGTGTGGGTGAGTCAGGACCTATAAGGGCTCTGCGGAGCCAGAGTGTCTGAGTGCTGTCCAGCCCCAAGGCTCAAGGTGTGGTCAGATGTCCTTTTTCTGTCCAATGGCTTCCTGTCTCCCACAGGGTTTCTGACACAAAGACAAGTGACAGGGCCAGAACTGTCAATACCACAGTGCAGACACACCCACTACCAGTCACTCAAACAGTGTTTAAAGGAAGTGGAAGATGACGCAGCATGTCCTTTACCGGAGATATAAGACTTCCGGCATCTCTACTCTGCAACTCGGGTGAAGTCAAATTCACATGAATCATTGTTGTGCAATGTCCATGTGAAGTTTATCAGCCTTAAACATATTATGTTCTTGTTAATTAACTACGGTTTTGACAATTATTGGCAAAAACTCGATTTAGACAGCAATAATTCACAACATGTGTTTTCTGTCCAGAAAGCTGCATCTAAAAGCAATGAAGAGTACTTTTTGGAATTCCAAGCAATACAAGATTTAAGTTTTCAGAGGGTGAATCAGAATAGATATGTAATATATAATTGGTACTAGCAGAAATCGGTTGCACTGCCCTCTCACCCAATGATTATACTACTGAAATGTATGAACAATTTGAACTTTGTTTGCACAGTTCCTGTAAGTACTATTTGTTCTCCTTCTGAGTGTTAACTCAGATTTATGCTTCAGCTCCTTGAATGCTCAATTGCTTTGTATTGTTTCTACCTTGTCTCTGGGAGATTTATTCATATGTTCCTCGCCAGATGCCTAAAAATGATGCAGTGAATTCCCTTCCCTGAAGAAATTATTTCACAAATCGAAGCCAAGTTTCATAAGTCAGGATGAAAAAAAAAGTGGTGGAGAGATGTTCTGTAGCTTATCTTCAGCTGTTCATAGTCCAATAACTGCCACTCTTTGGGATTTAATGATTTAAATGTTGCACTAAAAGAGTTTTAGTTCCAGCTTTGGGGACTGACATGACTAAGAATAGTGTTGCATGCCAAAACTAAAATCCTCAACTTTCACAGAAGAGAGACAGCACAAGAACAGACTTGTCTAGAAACACCTCACACAGAGGAGATTATATAAGGTGTTGAGTGATGGGTATTCCAGCATGACTGAACCCGGCCGGCCACATACCTGAAGGGCAAAGCTATGATAAGGTCTGAATAGACACCCATGATAAGGCAGAGGCAATGGGTAGCTGCTGTGCCAGGAAGATAGCATTGCGTGGGGCATGATGGCAGACAGTCTTTACTTTAACTGGCACATAACATCTATGGTATATTGTCAGTAGAGTTACAAACTATTACATATACTGTATTCACTGGCCACTTTCTTAGGTACACCTTTATTGTATGTGATTGTATCCCCTTTTACCTTCAGAATGCCTTATTTCTTTCTGGCATAGATTCAACAAGGTGCAGGAAATCCTCCCTAGAGATAAATACATGATAGCATCATGCAGTTACAGCAGATTTGTCAGGTGCACATCCATGATCTCTTGTTTCCGTCACATCCCAAGGTGCTCTACAGGATTGAGATCAAGTGACGGTGGAGGCCATTTGAGTACACTGAACTCAACTGATTAAGTGTCATCTTCAAGAAACAGGTGATTTAAGCTTTGTGACAGCATATTTTCCTATTGGAAGTAGCCAGTAGAAGATGGGAACACGACGTCTAAATTACGCTCAATTGGTAAGGAGCCCAAAGTGTACTAATACAATATCCCTCACCATTACAACACGAGCAGCCTTAAAAGTGGAGTCAGCAATTCTGGAAAATGCTTGTGGTCATTCAGAACCAGAGAAGATTTATTGGCAAGAAGGGTTTTACATTAACAAGGAATTTGTCTTGGTGAATAAGGTGCATACATTGAGACATAAACAAACAAACAGTGACTGTCATATATATACCAGTGCTTCTCAAATGTTGCTAGCAAGCGCGATGTGTGCTTGTGTATGGTCATATCCGCGCTAAAGGCATATATATACAGTATCTCACAAAAGTGAGTACACCCCTAACATTTCTTCAAATATTTCATTATATCTTTCCATGCGACAACACTGAATAAATGACACTTTGATACAATGTCAAGTAGTCAGTGTACAGCTTGTATAACAGTGTAAATTTACTGTCCCCTCAAAATAACTCGACACACAGCCATTAATGTCTAAACTGTTGGCAACAAAAGTGAGTACACCCCTAAGAAAAAATGTCCAAATTGGGCCCAAAGTGTACATTTTTTGTTTTGCCATCATTATTTTCTAGCGCTGCCTTAACCCTCTTGGGCATGTAGTTCAGTAGAGCTTCCCAGGTTGCAACTGGAACCCTCTTCTACCCATTCATGACGACATCAAGGAGCTGGTGGATATTAGAGTCCTTGCGCTCCTCCATCTCCCGTTTGAGGATGCCCCAAAGATGCTCAATAGGGTTTAAGACTGGTGACATGCTTGGCCAGTCCATAACCTTTACCCTCAGCTTCTTTAGCAAGCCAGTGGTTGTTCGGAGGTGTGTTTGGGGTCGTTATCATGTTGCAGTACTGCCCTGCGGCCCAGTTTATGAAGGGAGGGGATCATGCTCTGCTTCAGTATGTCACAGTACATGTTAGAATTCAATGAACTGTAGATCCCCAGTGCTGGCAGCACTCATGCAGCCCCAGACCATGACACTCCAACCACCATGCTTGACTCTAGGCAAGACACACTTGTCTTTGTACTCCTCACCTGGTTGCCGCTCCACACTCTTAACACCATCTGAACCAAATAAATGTATCTTGGTCTCATCAGACCACAGGACATGGTTGCAGTAATCCATGTCCGTAGTCTGTTTGTCTTCAGCAAACTTTTTGTGGGGTTTCTTGTGCATCATCTTTAGAATAGGCTTCCTTCTGGGATGACAGCCATGCAGACCAGTATGATGCAGAGTGCGGCGTATGGTCTGAGCACTGACAGGTTGACCCCCCACCCCTTCAAGCCCTTCAGCAATGCTGGCAGCACTCATACTTCTATTTTCCAAAGCCAACCTCTGTGTACGACGCTGACCACGTGCACTCAACCTTCGTAAACTGGGCCGCAGGGTGGTATTGCAACATGATAACGACCCCAAACACACCTCCAAGACGACCAGTGGCTTGCTAAAAAAGCTGAGGGTAAAGGTTATGGCTTGGCCAAGCATGTCTCCAGACCTAACCCCTATTGAGCATCTTTGGGGCATCCTCAAACAGAAGGTGGAGGAGCGCAAGGTCTTTAATATCCACCAGCTCTGTGATGCTGTCATAAATGGGTGGAAGAGGGTTCCAGTTGCAACCTGTGAAGCTCTAGTGAACTACATGCCCAAGAGGGTTAAGGCAGTGCTGGAAAATAATGGTGGCCACACAAAATATTTACACTTTGGGCCCAATTTGGACATTTTTTCTAAGGGGTGTACTCACTTTTGTTGCCAGCAGTTTAGACATTAATGGCTGCGTGTCGAGTTATTTCGAGGGAACAGTAAATTTACACTGTTATACAAGCTGTACACTGACTACTTTACATTGTATCAAAGTGTCATTTCTTCAGTGTTGTCCCATGGAAAGATATAAAGAAAAATGTGAAGAAATGTGAGGGGTGTACTCACTTTTGTGAGATACTGTATATAGTATAAATGTCCAAGTGTCTCTGTAGGCTATTTAAAAAGAAATCAAGCAAGTAGACTAATAATAACATTAATGAATTATTGGTTATGGCATCACAGAAGGCCTATTGGCCTATAATAATAAAAAAAACACCACCTTAACTATGTTTACAGTTTAACATTTTTTGAATGAAATGCAAACCTCAGTGAATCATTTGCTCTTGTTTCTCTGTCCTGAGATTCACACAGACTGAGCAGTCTTGTTTAAATGTTACAAATTGAGCTAATAAACTGAACTTTGAATTTTTTTGCTGCAGAAGTTATCTCAGCTAATTTTTGTTAACTAATTTGATAATGAGGTGATTGTATGCAGAATGCTCGTGCCAGAAACTCCTACAGTGGTTTTGTACAGATAAATAAATAAATATAAGCAGGTTCTCAATAGTATTTCAATTTAGGGGGGGGGGGCGCGAAAAAAATTCTGTCCCCTAGGGGGGGCATGACAGAAAATAATTGAGAACCACTGCAATATACCATATATCACAATATATAAACAAGCAGAGACATAAGTGATAAGTTAAAAATAAGATAAAATAGAATATAAAATATACTTAAAAATTACAAGAATTTACAAATTCTGCATTATTGTTATGCATACCAAATTACTTTTTGTGAAAATCAGTGAATACCTCCTCACAATCCATTACCTGTCCATACTGTGTTTGTGATGAAAATAAAATCCAGTGTTAATACACAGCCTAGGATCTGTAAAAAAGGATGTTGCTAGCTACTGTGGTCCACTGGTCCCCTTTGTTTACATACCCTTTATATCAGTTTATAGGGGCAGTGTATAAACATAATTTTTTCAGTGCACACAGTACAGACAGGTAGCGGATCACAAGGAAAGATTAATTAATTTTGACAAAGTGATTTTGACAACAAGCCTTCTCCAGAATCACTGACTCCACCTTTAACCATTGCTACCAGACATGATTGGATCATTCTGTGATGATTCTGTTATCAAATTGTGACACTACCATCTCAGTGTTGCAAGAGAAATCACTCAGACCAATGAGCTTTTTCCAAGCTTTTATAGTCCAATTTTGGGGAGCCTGTGCCTACTGCAGCCTCAGTTCCTTTTCTAAGATGACATGTGTGGTCTTCTGTGGCCCATCTGCTTCAAGGTTTGACATGTCCAGAGATGCTCTTCTGCATACCTTGCTTGTATTGAATGGTTATATTTTTACACCCACACACCTTTGAATTCCCGTTTTTATTGCTTTTGCATTGCATGGAAGATCAACCACTTATCTTCAGATACACACAGTAGTGGTTGATGTGGGGATTCCCTGGCAGCTGCTTTTTGTGTATTTTGGCACATACTACTATTCCATGCTGAGTATCACCTGAGAGTTAAGCATAGCTTTCCACATTCTGTTATTATAAATGGTTTTGTGTGCTGCTGCCAACTTCAAAGACAAGGTGTGTGGTCTACTCTTTTCCCCGTTACTTAGTTACTTAAGAAGAAAATCAGTAGGTAACTGTCGCCTGCTCATTCAAAGAGCTTATTGTTCTTATTGAGACATTTTTCAGTAATACCTTTGAACATAAATAATTATAATTTGTGTCTGTGATTTTTTTGTCCCTCTGTCAAGTTTCATGTGGCAGATGAGTGGACTATTTTAGTCCTGTTATGATCACACATGAGGGGAAGCAGAGGCTAAAGCAGTGCTCACTCAGCACTAGTTGATGGGGAAGCAGATGTGCATGAGACTGACAGGATTTTAGCTCGGGTTGGGGACAGGAGGGAGCATGTGTCTGTTTACTAGCGTGGTATATTTGTGTGTATGTGTCTCTCTGTGTGTTTGTGTGTGTGTGTGCCTTGTCAAGGCTGAGCAGAAGCCAGTCAGAGCTGGTTCACACCTGCTGTGGTTATAAGAGCATACTTAGCATACTGCATGACTGACAATAATTTCACAGCTGCCTCGGATGCACAATAACTGGAATAGTTCATTTATTCAGCTCAGCCTGGCTGAATATAGAGACCTATTTAGATAAGGGCCTTGTTGTTTCAGTTAAATTAATTTGGGTTTCATTGTTATTTCCAAAAAACAATCATTTCAATTGTTCAGACATTTTCCGAAAGGGTCTCTTTTATCCTATTACAGATAAAAGGTTTGGCCATCCTGCTGTAAAAAACAATCTAATCTGAATAACTGCCATATTTACTGCAGGTACTTTTACTTCCATGTGGTCTCCTTCTGTGCGGGTACAGCAGATGTTCAGGGCTGGGGAGAATAATCTTATTCTCAGTACTTTTCCGAATGCTGCGTCTGACATCATGGCATCGAAAGGGTGATGACATCATGAATGCCGCGCTGTCCTCAGAGCCATGCTGTCCTTGTTATTGAGGGAGCGTTTAAACTTAGGAAAATAATTATATCCATGCTTGTTGCCAGTGATGATGAACGTGAGAATTCTGAATTTTCCTCAGTCAGTAACAGTTTATGATTGTACTGGAACAAGGATATACCCATTAGCCATGGTTTCATGGGGCTATGTATAATAGTATTGGAATGTCATGTGACGTCCTGCCAGTGCATCCATCTCCTGTTGTCTGGAATTGATTGGTCCTCAGAAAGCTTGAATCATGTCAATGCGATTTGGGATGCTTTCTACTTCCCCATATTAGTAATGCAATAAGCTTGGATCCAATTTGGACAGGCTCTCACAGACATAGAGAGGAAGGACACATTTACAAGCTGAAAAAGGCTCAACTGTGCGGTTCGTCAGCATACAGTAAAACTTTACAACTTGACCACAACAACTTTAATAGAGACCCCAGGAAGAGTAGCTACTGTTTAAGACAGACAAAGGCTAATAGTGATCTTTATGAACTAAACTAGTTGTGGTTTAACTAAACTATAACCACAACTAATTAGAAGAAAATACTTAGGATGATAATAGTCAAATAATGTGAAATGCTATCACCAGGGAAGATTTAGAGGCCCACTGTTACGAAATCCATCGAGTCATGCTGGACTTTCCAGCGCATCTAACAGAAAGTATCTTATCTCACCAGGAACCCACAACCACTATGCAATCTTTTGAAACAACCCTCACAACCCCTCCTAATTAACTCTTTTGAGACATAAATATTTTCTGAGAGACATGTATGTCCTCTTAGGAGGAAGAAAAGTGTTAGTTTTGGCAATGAGAATACTGGGTCATGTTTAAAGCGGAGCAGCATGGAATACTAGTGGCAGAGCGAAGCAGCCATCTGTTAATACCAGAAGTCTCCCATTTCGTGGCCAATTTCACCATCCGGTGATGTCGAGTAGGCAGATTTTCACCAAGCACGAGAACAAAAAGATGTTTGTTTAAAGTTTCATCCGTGACAAAGTGAATGAAAGGGAACATTCCTCACGTATTGCTAGACCCAACACAAAGTAAAGGTCATCTGTCTGTCATGTGTTCTCACTTGAGATCTACGGAGGAGGCCATGCTGGGAACCGTCTTGCTGTCTGGTGTACCAACCACGCAAGGCCATATGTTGCTTACAGTACAGAACTGCTGAGTGAGCCAAAGAGCATGCCTGTGCCTCGGGATGTGCTTCCACAGCATAAGTAACAGAGTGAGAATGATGTCATAGCACAGGGGACAGGAATCTCCAAGAGTCTGTCACTTAAAACGATAGTTACGTATGTAACTACGGTTCTATGAGTTCCGGATGAGTAGGAACGAAATAAAACAAACACATTAACACGCAATAATTAGGCCTGCTGGAGAAAATGTATCGCACTATGTGAACTTAAAGTTTCTTGTAGTTGCTTGTAGTGACAAAAGCCCCAAAGAAATATCACATTTCCATACGCTGAACCATGCTTTATGTTATACAGTGTCTGATGATAAGTGGGGTTTTTTCAGCTAATTGTTTTGGTTTTTCCTTCTTCAACTTTACTGTATTGCTTCAAACTCCCTGCTCTCATTGCATTGCTCTGATAAACCATTTGTAAGCTACCTGCCAAGCACCATATGGCAAACAGCGTTAGCAATTAGCTGGTGAACATAGAAATGGCTCCAGGAGCAGTTTTAATACCTAAGATAGCATTTTAAATTTAGAACGTTTTACTTGTAGTGGAGTATATAAACATTGTAGTATTGCCACTTTAAGTATATGCATACTTATTCCATAATTTTCCAGATTTACAAAACTGGTAAAAATAGACCAACCCTCCAGTAGTACATTGAAACAAAACAATTGCTCTTATTCATTTTGAATCAATGAATAGTTATTGCGGAATTTGAGAATTCTGTGTCTTGTAGTCTTGCTGTTCTAAGGGCCATTATGGTCGGGCAGTGCAGAAACAGTACTTCAGTGTTCTCAGCACCAGAAGTGGGATGGAGCATCATGATACAATATTCGGTCTGTTCCAGTTTGATCTGCAGTCATTCCACTCTCTCTTTGTCTAGAGTGTTCCACTTCCTCATTGTGTATTTATGACAACAAAAAACAAAACAAAAATTTGCTCATAAATGGCTGCATGAAATCATCCTCTTAGCCAAACACACTTTAGCACAAAATATCAAACATAAGAAATCCGTACAAAATAAGACTAATATCTAAATACAACTCTAGAGATTTAGGGAGAGAATATTTGTTTTTTTTCAATGCCATTGTGAATGGTTAATGAGACATTTCCAGAGATTAGGCTGTGATATTCGGCACTGGACAACTTCCAAGACCATGTGATGTAGAGAAGCAAGAAAAACAGGAATCCTCTAAACCCCAAAAGCCTTCTGGCTTCAAATGAGGTCTGCCTGTGTGGGCGGAAGAAAGATTGTATGAGTAGTTAACGTCTTTCAATCTTTTAATCATGTCCGGAGTATTCCTCACTCTTCCGGGGATTTAATGCATCTATTAATCATACTGACCTGGGAAAAGGGTTTATGAAAACACCATGCTGTTGGCATAGCTTAGTAACACCGTTTAGGCCATTTTTATGGTGAATGATGACTCTTAGGTCATCAAATGGTATGAATGGATAATTTATAAATCAATAAAACACTCAGTGTGTGTGTGTTTGTGTGTGAGCATGCGTGTTTGCACTATATACAGCCGCATATCCGCCTGAGTCACTCTTAGCCAATTGAATAACCCAGCAAACACACACACACACTGGCAGAATAAAACTGAATGAAGCTAGTTACGTAATATTGATAGCTTCATATTGCCTATGTAAATCCCCTTTATCTCAGTTTCTTTTCAAATGTCAGTGTAACAGAGGCTTGAGTGTTGGGCACAATAAGGGAACAGGTATGTTGTTGTCTTAAGTGTCCCTGAGAACCACATTACCAAAGGTGGCTGAAAACCGCAGTGTGTGTTATTAACAGCAGGCATGAGTCATCTGGCCTGTCTTGCGTAACTGCGTCACTTCCCCACCCAACTTGCTGCTTGTGCGCCACACCCCAGATTCATTCACACACTCTGCTCTGCTGCTGTCCAGACTCCCATTGATGGCAGAGAGTGAACCACTGATTCCTGTTCCACACATTGAACAGAACTCGGCAGTTTATATAACTTGGGTGGCAGAGAGCAGTCTAATCTATGCGATAAAAAACCCACACATCAAATTCTGACATGTCATCAGTTCAAGCCTCATATTATCTCTTGGTCAGCAGTATTTTTGTGTCAGGGCAGCTGGACTCGGAGATAACTGTAGAGTAGAGAGTACGGTTGATGTATTGTGTTGTATTTGTCAGACTGTACAGATTGGTCTGGCAGAGCAGCTGTGTTCCACTGCTGATTGGGCTTTAAAATCCCCAAGGTAACACAGACCATTAGGACTGAATGGAGCTAACAGGACCCTCAGGGAAACAGAGAGAGGGAGGTGAGGAAGCCTTTGGAGGCTGCCATCAGTCAGGCCACTGACGTCACCCGCTCACACAAAACACAGCCGTTCCCATTGTGATACATAACAAACCAGGTCATAAACATACTTTACTATAAATCAGATTGAACTAAACTGGGTCTATCTATGTGCATCCATCCATAGACTTGCGACTCATTATCTGCCAGTGTAAAAAGTGTAGCTGTGCTGTGTGAAATCTCCTCAACTTCAGTTTTTGAGCCAAACAAACTGATAAGTTGTGTTTCCCTGCTGACACCCAGTGGCCACAGTGCTAACTGCATGGCCCCTCTGCAACTTCAGCGTGTTCACCTGGGAATTATGTTTTCAAATTAACACCAATAAAAGTAAAATTCAGGATGTGGTGAACATGCTTTTGAATTATTTGTATGGTAAGGAATTATTCTGAATGTGGCATCTAAAATCGATAACAGTTAATAAAATTTTGATTTATTTATCAAGGCTATTCATCTAGAATGAAATACTTTTTGGTGTGAAATTAATCTTCCTACTCTAAGTCATCCAGATATCTCAATGTACTAACACGTATGTCTGAATTAAAGCTGTTTCAACAATAGCAATGTTATCCCCTTGTAGTTGAATAGCTTTCTTTATATGGACAAAGGCATCTGATAGTCAACTGCTGTCAGTCAATCCAGATCCCCTAACATGGGCACTAACATGATTAGACATAAATAGCTCCTGTCTAGATAGACTGTGTAACTAGATACTTACAGGCAACTATGTGAATAGTTCACATGCCGCAGACAAGAGCCGCTATAGAATGCACATAACACATGAATAAAAAAATAATGTTAGAGAGGGTTAGTTTCACACAGTTTTCACACAAAGGTATCTTGTTTTGACATTGTTTTTGTCTCCCATACTTGTTTATTTGATGTGTTAACTTCATAACTACAGGGCAGAGCAGAGAGGCAAGCATATGATCAGTTATAGAATCTGTAAAAGGCCTGAAAGGCAAATCAGTAATGATAGATGAATAAGTGTCTGTGCCTGTTTCCAAAAATAATAATACTTAAAGGTATTAAAACACAGAATATGTTTTTGCAGGACTTATGAGCTAAACAATCTCACCTCTATTCATAAAGTGAACTTGATGTGATCATTGTAATAAGATTATTCAATCCAAAGGGAAAAAATTGACAACTGCACTGACAAATGCATATTGTTTATTACATGAGTGCACATTCCAAACAGACTTTTCATGTAAAAATATGCGACGCTCCGGGGGCATGAGAGGGGAATAAAAAGTCCTGAGGGTCTCTTCAACATACAGATATACAATGTGCACATTGTACAGACTGGATTCAGTACATTACTCTGAAAGTGTGATTAGTCCTCCAGAGCCTTAGTAAAGCTTATGTTGACACATGGATGTGTTCCACTTTGTGCACACACACATTTCCTGTCCAGCTAAACAATATCAGCCTCTCAGTAATAGGACGATTTGTAAACTGGCCTAGACACTTCAGATATTTACTCACAAAACTTATATTTCAAACAACCAAACTGATATACTATGTGGCCTCTATATATTAGCATAAGTTATTTTAAATACATTTACACAAATTCAGTATAGATGGGCACCGGAAATAGTTACAAACTGTATTTACAACAATGCAAGAGATGGTGGAAAAATACAGGGACATTCAGCTACAGTATACGACTGAATCTTGCAAAGTCGTCCCATTGTTTTTTTTATCAATGGCATCCAGTCAACATCCAATTTTTTCACAGATGAACGTGGAGTCACAGAGAAATACAAAAATAACACTCTGGGTATTCTCTTGTCCAGGATTACTCCACTCCTTTCATGAACTCCAAGAACTCTGTAGGAATAAGTAAAGACAAAGTTAGCAACGAGCCACTGAGCCCATAAACGACTGCTTTGAAATGTTTCAATCAGAATGTCTCATTTGGCGTGAATGTTTTGACCAAGGATCGATAAATGCTAGATTAGAGGAAATGGGCATCAGCGCATTTGCTCTACATGGCAGTTTCGCCATGTTTCTTGTATGAGTTTAAACACAGTCCAAAATCCTCACCATCGTAATCAATCTTGCCGTCGTTGTTCTTGTCACCGTCTTTCATCAGCTCCTCGATGTCATCCTCAGTAATCGCCTCTCCTGTAGATTCCAGCATCATTTTCAACTCATCCAGGTCAATGTAACCATCTGTGTTCCTGCACAATCGAAGGAGTTACAGTAGAATTGATGCACACATCAAAGCTCAGTTAAGTTTAAACAGGCAGTTGGAGGTGGTGTGCTTGCGTGCGACACGTGGCTGGTCTTATCCGGCATTTAAGTATTTAGTAAATGTCAATGTGAGAAAAAGGAAGGGGGAAAAAAGGCAAGATGCTTTGATGCTCAGATTAGGTGTCTGGTTTTCGTGGATTGGGTGTTTGAAATATTCTGTGCTGTCAAAAAGAATTATGGAGAAAACTAGATGATGTTCTCTGCAGAGCTACTTGGCATTTTGTCAGTACAGATAATTGTGCACAGGGAGCACACTTATGCTGGAACCCCATTATGAAGAGCCGTGTTAAAACTGGTCTGTGGTGATTTCCCAACCACAGCATAGGCTACTCTTGTTGTACTCGATGTTTTGCCAAGTCTGACATTTGGTTTACAGCTTCTTTTTCCTGTTATAAGATTGTTGTAGCCAACTGCTCTCATTCTTTCAAATATAAATAAAACAGAATTTAAAGATCTCATTCGGACTCACTTGTCGAACATGCGAAACAGCTCTGCTAGTTCTTCCTCGGACTTCCCTTTGCTGTCGTCCTTCATGCACCTCACCATCATGACCAGGAACTCATCAAAGTCCACCGTGCCACTCCCTACAACACATGCAATACATGGCATCACATCCTGACACTCCACACCAGATAGACTGTATAATAATCGCACCACAAGAACTCAAACTGCCTTCTCAAAGGCCAAACCTATGAACATATTGTATCAATATAATCACAATTAATTGAAATCCCAGCATTTGAACCTGCAATGGCTCATATTGGATTGAATGTAATGCAAAGACACAAGACAGCACATGAATCTAAGTGAAACATATTTCTTATTCATAAACAAACACAATGTTTTTGGGTTTTTTTTGTTTCTTTTTTTACTACTAAAGGCACAGTGTGTAGAATCTATTGGGATTTTTTAAAGAACAGGCTTAGTAGAAATGGAATATAATATTCATAAGTAAGTTTTAATTAGGGTATAATCACTTGAAAATAAAAAAAAAATGTATTACCTTAGAATGAGCTTTTTATATCTACATAGGAGAGAGGCGCCCCGCCATGTTACAGAACGGACAAACTAAACAGCACTACGTGTTTTCATATATGGTCGTCCACCGTAAATAGGACTGATGGTAGAAGAAGGAGAAGGTATATAGAATATTTAACTTAATACATCTTCACTTCATTACTTGATATTGTGGAAAGACTTCAGGCAGTGGTGAACAATGCAGTCTTTAGTAACACGTTTCTAGTCCCTGACAACCACGGTAGCTTATGTTCATTCTCCAAATTGGAGGAGTTAGCAAGATTCAGTCAAAAGCTTAATTTAATGTATACCAAATATACCTGTTATGTAAAAGGAAAGAACATACCGATTGGGCCTTTGACTGTCTCCTTATGTTAATCTAAATCTTTGTTACAAAGAAATCCCCTCTATTTGACAACATGGCATGAGCATTGACATCATTTTCTAAAACAAATCCACTTTTAATGTTTCATCCATCACTTCAAATGGAAAATTCAGAATGACTTGGGCTTCATCTGACACGCATTTCCTTTAATTCGCCCTGACACATCCTTTCCATGCGGGATCCTTGACTGATCATTTGACATTAAGTTCAGAGGGGTTTGAACTGCACTTGTCTGCTCTGCACAACATGATTGTGTTATGATGGGCCCGCCACCTGGTCTACGGAGGTCAACAACAATCAAGCACCAATCAGTTAGTTTGTGGTGGTTGTGGTGCGGCTTAGGCTTTTGATTTACCGTCTTCATCCACCTCGTCAATCATCTCCTGCAGCTCTTCAGGTGTGGGGTTCTGGCCCAGCATCCTCATCACTTTACCCAGTTCCTTGGTGCTGATGCAGCCGTCCTCCGCATCTTGTACAAAGATGTCAAAGGCGGCCTTGAACTCTGCAACACCACAGCAGAACCCGGTTAACAGCTCTATATCACTGACATATGTGTTATTATTCACCTTTATTTATCCTCGAGATATCATTGAGAGGTGACCCTCATTTACAATGACGTTGAGTCATAAATGCAAAGCAAAAAAAAACACAACAAGCTGATAAAGAGACGAAACAATTGAAACATTTAGAGAGCGATGTAGAAAGGCTGCCATTCAAATCAAACGGGTGAAAGTACAATATAGCCTAATTAAAACAGTTACAGGTAGAGTTCGGCAGATTCAAAATAATATGTCTACATTTGTTTGGATTTGGATATGAAGGTATTTATTTTAATGTGTTGCTGTAAATTATTCTAGGAGTCAGGGGCACTGAAGCTAAAAGCTGTCTTTCCAAGCTCAGACCGGGTGTGTGGAACAAATAACATGAGCATGTCATGGATGGGAAGACGGTGAGCCACAACCTTGCAGCATCGCGCTAAATGTTCATTCATATTTAAAAAAAAATAATAAAATACTGATTGTAGGTGTTATTTACACACCATTTTTCTGTTCCTCTGTCAGCTGCTCAACCTGCAAGAAAAAATGAAACAGCAAATGCTTTGGTTATCGGTTATTGTACTGGTTGCATCAGTTTGGGTAGTTAGTATATTATACACCTTCTCGGTTACTGTCTTTTTATATTTGGATGTTACTTTACATCATTATTCATTTAGAACCAATGCTCAACAAAGCCATATTTGGTCACGAAGTGTTCGCTAATCGAAATTAATTTAAGATGTGCTGAATTACAAAGTGTGGAACCAGCTTCTGGACTAGATCATGTCTTATCTGTTTTGGTAACTTTACAGTCATCAAAGGTCATATTTTGGCCCCACACACTCGCCACCCTTGACAAAACACAACACCTATATATCATGTGTGAAGAGCCAGTAAGAGGAGGAGTTAAAAATAAACAGACAGCAGGATCAGGAACCACAGATAAAGGGACATGATACACAGCGCTTTAAATTAGCATAGCTGTGGATCTGGCCCAACAATGAAGCAGTAATCCTGGAAAAGCTACCACGAATGAGAGGGGGAGACAGCTGCTTATGTAAAAGTTATTGTCTGTCGTCCACTATAAATTAAACACACACACATGCAGACACACACAAACACAAACACACACTCACACACTCCTGGTGATGAATGAAAAAATCCATCTAAACAAAAACATGTAATGTACATTCCTGTGTGTTTTTTTCTTTGTCGAATGTCTCATCTGCACTGCTCACTTGGGATGTGAGTGGAGGAGACAGCCAGCTGACTACGCTGGGTGGAGGTGACCACACGGGCCAGCAGCACAGCTTTCGAGCTCACAGATAATGCCGGAATTCAGCCGTGGGGGGTTTATCTAAACCTGAAGCCCCATCTCCATGGCACCAGAGAAACCAGGAACCCAGAAGCGTCAGAGCGACCGGCCAAAATTAGCCACAAAGTGAAGTGGGACTGCTCCATTTGAAGTCATGGTTGAAGCGTCAGAAGCAACAAACCAGCGACCTGTCCTGCCAGTGACCCTTCCTGAGTGGCTCCTATCAGCTCTGATATAGGGCTTGAAGTAGAAGAACATCTAGAGACCTATATGGTGCCAAGGCTCTTTTGACATCAGCATGGTGACGGAGGCAATGTGCCGTGCAAGCCACATCAACAGGGATTTGTCACCCATTCAAGTAATGCCAGGTGTCAGATGAACAAACTGACATGGGGCCTTTTTTTGTGTGCAACAGATGAATATAAACAAGTACCAGAATATTCCATAGAACTGCCACTCAAATAGGGCAGAATAAAAAAATCACAGTCTTACATTGTAAATCACTGACCATACAGTATGGCATAAACTGATAATAAATATTTCTGGATTATAATTTATCATCCGTAGTAACAGCATCACTCTCTCATACCCAGTTTAGCTCGGTCGCACAGATTTTTGTTGCACATTCAACAACAAAACCAAAAATATCTTGCACATGCACACTTTCTGCTGTAAGAAGAGTGGTGAGAGGAAGTAGCCTACCGCTGCCTTGTAGATGTCGTTCATGTTTTAGGCTGGTCTTCTGCTGCCTGTCTTGGCGGATGGTGCTGGCACAGAGGAAGGAGGTACTGTCCAGCTCAGGGCAGGACACTGGCCTCATCCTGGGAGGGCTTTATAGATGGAGCCTGGCGCTGTCTGGTCCCTCCCCAGGCGCACCGGCGGCCTCCCCTCTGTTTTCTGCCTCGGTGTGCGTCCACAAATGAGTGTCTGTGTATTTGTGTCATTTGGCCAATCTGTCACAATCACCGGGCTCAGATAAAAATGCAGCAGCTCTTAGGAAGGCATACTTTGGAATGGAATGAGGTGAGGGGGTAGGGGGAGGGGGGGCTAATCTCAAGGGAGGGGGGCTATAGAGACACTCAAAATTCCTCTAGAACTGGACCAGAGACGCAGAGGGCTCAGGAGGTTGTGTGCGTGTGTGTGTGTGTGTGATGGTGTGTGTGTGCGTGCGTGATGGTGTGTGTGTGTCTGTGTTTGTGCAGGGCAGGGGTGGTAGAGGAGGTGAATGGGTGGATGCTAGGATGCAGACTACAGCCAGCAGACCATGAAGGGGAGGGGAGTGGAGGAGGGCCGCTGTGACCAGAGGAAGGGTTAGAAGAATAAAATAACCTTTTAAAGGGTGCATGGTTTCATGTGCAATAAATACTTTTTTTCATGACATACATTTTGACCGTTCACAGTATAGGTAAAGCCCAAGGTTGACAATGATTATAACATTAATGATTCCATTTCATGTAATGATACCAATAAGCCACAAGAGTACACAACAGCAGAGCCCTGGACCTGGAGCACATTGCAGCCATTCTTAATGTTATAAGTTATACCTATGGTTTTACTGATATGACATGTTACAATGTCCGTCATGAAAATTGGCTGTTAGGTAAGGCAGGTAACCTTTACTGCAGTGGACAGGACATTCCCAGGTTGATAGCTGTAGGGCCAAAAGATAAAACAAAGGATCCATTCACTCATGTGGCAAAACAAAAATTCTATAACATTTTCCCATAGGGGGTTAAGGTCTCTGTTTCCACCCCAAACAGAAGTGACTTCTTACAGCACTGAAAATGATGTATCCACAGGCATCACTATGAACAGTTTTCACTGGATCTTTTTTTCTATTAAAGATAGTCCCTATGAAAACATTTGAAAGTGTGTTTCTATGGATTGCTAAGAGTCACAGCAACATTGTTTCTGGGAAAGGACGATCCATTGTATTCTTCAATTGTACAGGGATACAGGCAGAAATGTCAGAAACAGAAATATAAAAACGAGGAAATGAGACCAAAGATGCTGTTAGTGAAAAAATATGGTTCACTGTCATTTGAGTGGACAAACCCTTTAAAAAAGAAAAATTACATTGTTTCCATATATACAGTATAACCACACATTGTGCTGTCACAATGACAGTTGTCAAAGTGACTGCACAATGATAGTGAAATCATAGAAATTTAGAAATCATAAACATTTACTCCCAGGCAATTACCATTCTACATGATTAATGAGGATTTTAATTCTTAGCCCTCATGTGCAAGGCAAGGCAAGGCAAGTTTATTTATATAGCACAATTCAAACACAAGGCCATTCAAAGTGCTTTACAGGGGCAAGGTTAAAATACATAAAACAAGATTAAAATACATAAAACACAAATGCAACACAAATGTATTCAGCAGAGGGTGCTGTTCACTACATATCGACTGAAATAAATTGTTTCGCAAGGCTGCCTCTGGATATAAAATGTATCATCAGTGGGGTACGTGAGAAATCTGGGTCAAACAAACCAAACACTTGCAGACAAATTTAAATTGAATTGTACAGCAGCCGGTGCAAGACTTTTTCAGGATAATTTTTTTCATGTTCTTTTGAAACAAGGCCATCTCAATCACTTGACTGTGATTCATGCACACGTTCACACACGTGCTGTCACAAAAGCGTACACACACACACACGCACACACACGCGTAGAGCATGCTGTGGCAGGCATTCTAAGTGACGACTGATCATGCTGCTTTATAATGGGATGCTAATGGGGACTGGCACAACTATCAAGCGTCATACAACCACAGACATAGAGAAGGAACTCAAACTGAACAACATACAAGTCCTACTCTTACACAGATAAAGACACAGTTCTCATGACAAAGACCTCACATCAGTCACATGAACCGGTGATGGTGACTCCATTTCTCCATGGAGATAGAAAGGCGGTGAGGTGGGGAGGGGATGTGAGGGGGGCACGGGAGGCAAAATTAGATTTTGTTCTATTCTTCTCTCAGTCATTTGTCAATAAGTCACAATCAAAACACTTGCCATTGCATTGCAAACTGCTTTTGCAATTCAGAGCAGAAATGAATCGTCATCAATGGCGGCGACGCCATCAGCTGAAACCCAGAGAATACTGATGAGTCTACATGGTCAGCCAGACAGATTCATCTGGAGCACAGTCTGGTGGGTGCCAAGAGTAACAAGCAGCTCTGCAGGGGGCACTAGATTCTAATGTAAAGCTTTCCTGAGCGTGCACACACATGCACACACCCTCACACGTGTGCTGTAGTACCAAAAGACTGGCATACACATCAAAGAAAGCATATGGAGTGCTGTTTCATTGGAGCTCTCCACCAATTTCCTCTTACAGAGGAAGGCTGACGAAAGAGCCAGCCATCTCCTCCACACAGCGCAATCAGACGGCACATCTCAAATACACAATTCACCGCACACCGCTTTTTGAGGGGTTGCCATAGAAACTCTGCTGGGGAGAAGCGGGCAGAAAATGAGAGGAGTTGAGTAGGGCTATTTCCCCCTCCACCTCTCTCTCTGCCTCCCTGCCGCCACATTTTGTCCTCAGAGTGACTGTATCATTTTCTATTATTTGACTTTTTTTTTTTACTTGCAGCTAACCTGGTTATGTTTTGAAGTTACACAGGGATGCCGATTGTGGTTGTGGATCCTACTTAACATAGCACATGGTTATCTGACTGAATTGTGATTTGAAAGGGCTGAATTTCAACCGGAATTCTTTTCCTGCAGAGAATGTTATAAATTGAGTGAGAGGGTATGCAATATGTCAAAATGCCCGAGGCAGAACATCTCATGCTGGCAGTACTGAATCAGCCGGACTACATTTGTGAAGATCTACTACTATACACAGCATACATCACGTCAATTTAAATAGCCGTGTGATATAATGATTGGGTTGACATGCAGCTGTGCTTGAAGCATAGGTCCTACACTCTCTCTCTCCTCCTCCTGTGCTCTGTCTCCTCACCTCCTTGATTGCTATGGGGAGGAGGGGAGCTGAGCCCGTCAGCCTCTCTTTCTTTCTCTCTATTCTTTCCTCTCTTTCTCTCCCTATCCATTTTTCTCCCCCTTTCTCTCACTCTATGCTTCCATTCATTGATGAGCAACCTGTCAGCAGCTCCTGTTGTTGCAGTCTGTGAATGCTCTGCATGTGACTGAATGATACACAGCAATTTTAGCCATGAAAGCATATCTTCCTGTCCAGTGAGTGCTTTATAAGAAAGGCCCAATGTCTGATCAGCAACAATGTCTAACCCAAATTAAGGGATTTGTCTGCAGAGATGAGGGAGAGGGTAGTCTTCACTTTGCTTCAGTGTGCTTAGTGGTTCCTTTCTGAAAGTCTTTTGCACCGAGGCACTTGGCTTCACGCAGTGTTCCTTGCATCAAAGCTCTAATGAGGCAGTGGCCACATTAGCTCCAGCACCGATAGAGCCGCGCAAGTAAGTTTCTGCCAGGGGGCAGCGTTTTCCGGTCCACTGGACCACCAAGTCGCCTACCACCCTTTCTACCCGAACCCAGCTCCCCCTCTCTCCCACCACCACATCCAGCCTATATAGACACCCAGAAAAGATTTCCACAAAGATACATGGCGGATGAAGTTCCCTTCAAGCAAGAGGGAAATTGTGTGTCTTCTATGTAGCAACAAAAGGAGCGGTCAAGATTCTGGATTTATCATTGAACACGCTCTGCACTGGAAATTTGAACAAAATATAAAAGAAATAGTGGACTTGTCAAGTGAAATGAGAATATTGACCATAACGTTTTCCTCCTCAGTTTCTGAGTTTGCACTAGTTACAGCAAACAATTCATATAGACTTGTCTATTATGTCTGTTTGCATGTACAGTATGTATGAGTCACATCATATTGGAGTGTCAATGTCCCTATGAGATAAGGATGTAGGTTTGTTTTTTTTAGTTAGTATTGCACAATGCATTACTTACTAAAATGAAAATACTAACTTCCAATGCAACATACAGTATATTCAATTCATAAAGAAAGAAAACCTCCACTGCACTCCATTACACTATTAGACACCAGTGTAAATACAGTGTAAAAACTGGAAAGGTTTTGCAGGTATTGTTATTTTTGTTATTACTCCCCTGTGTCAACAAAAAGGATTTGAGGCATGGAACAAGTATGATAATTGAACACAATACATTTAAATTCAAGCCATTATAAATGCAGCCTATGACAAGAGTTGCATGTCTTGATAGAAATTCACGCACGCACGCACACACACACACACACACACACACACACACACACAGAACATTTTGGATTTGTAAGTGTCTCTGCCTTCGCCCCTTCTCTTCAAATAGCAGCTCCCTGAAATCGAATCAGCGAGCCCCTCAGGTTTTCTGACAACGTTACAGCAGTAGCAAAGTAAAATGCACAGTGGTATAACTTCAGCATTATTAAATTCTATTGAGAGTGTATAAGGAGATAGCCTGTCTCACTTTAGCTTTTACTTTTCCAACGTTTAGATTACAAGTTGCTTTTTGAGCTTAATCAAAGTTGAAGTAACACATTTCTGCACAGAGATTGTGGAGAAAAAACTCTAAAAACAATTAAATAAAATAGCATCATTAAGATTGTAAATTGTCCTTTTTATGAAATGCGTTAGATATACAAATACAAGCATCCTGATCATGGACCTGTGAACATATTTAAAAGAAAAATAATAATAAAATCGTTGAATGGTACATATACAGTTATGAAGGCCACTATTTGATAATATGCCAGGAGGAGTGATTTATTAGATATTTGCTTTGCCAAAAACATAAACTGATAAAATGACACCACATTGACATTTATAATATTATTGAAATGTCTCGACAAATATTGGTTGGACCGCCATAGGATTGATCGCAAATACCCTACAGTTTACTACTAGCGCCACCCACAGGTTAACATGTTCACTTATTAAATGAAATACTGTATATTTAAATCTGTAGTAGGCTACAAGATAGACACACGCACAAGAGTTTGCACTCACATTCTTGGTTCCCAAGCATCTTTGCTGAAAACTGACATATCATCAGCAGGTTGACATTTAGGGGTTTTGAGTGAATGGCATCATGTAGGAATGGAGTTGCTGATCAAATACTTTTTCATAATCGTTTGCATGCTTACATGCAAAACCAAGACAGTTAATGTTGTAAACATCATAGTTGCTTCGCATCAGAATGTGTGCATTGTTATTGTAAATATGTTTGCATGCTGACCTAAGCAGTTTGCTCATTACATCCCTCTGCCAGAGCACAGTCTCACAGAGCAGCTAGCATGGCTGTAGACTCTTGTTCTCCTGAGCTAGGTGCTGTATTTCTGTCCTGGTATTTGCAGTTGGCCCATGCTGATCTGGGCTGTGCACGTCTTGTGTCCAAGAGAAAATGTTTTGAAATGGCTCTGTAACTGGGATACAGTCAGAGCACAGAACAGACCGACAGCAATAAAGCTGCACCAGGCGACATCCAGTGTCACAATACACCAATGAAATTTGCCTACACCTTGGGAATGCAAAAGAGGAAAGCATAACATACCAATCCAACTATTAGTTCTTATTTTGTTCAACGCTATTTGGTCACCTTTGCTACAAAGGGAAATAAAAAAACGTGTTTATCGATTTTACATTCTTTAATACTGTCAATTGGGCCTACCAACATGCACAAGCAAGTAAAAGCATCAACATTGAAATCTTCTCTAAAACGATAAAGGGTAATGGACTCCAGCAGAACTTTGATATCTGTCTCACTTTATCATTTCATGCAGTGCTTATTTAGCCTCTCGAGCCAGCCAATGAGAGATGCAAAAACACCCACCCTACAGTTTTATTTGTTATATAATTCATGAAACTGTCTGGGGACGAATGCCCTCCAGAGTCTCATTCACAAGACAAATTGGCCTGAAATTCATTGGTCCCGCAGTGTGTCTTGTAAGCTACGTTTCACTCGCTCCCCATGCTCGCACAAACAATTGCAGACAGACACCAACATACACGCCAACGTCCCCTAATCCCCTCGTGTTGGTCCATGTTACCCGTGTGGTTGTGGTAAACTCCAGCTAAAAGAGGGGGGAAAAAAACACCTTTGCATCTGTCTGTGTAGCTGAAGTCCAGCCTTGAGCCTACTAAGCTTCAGTGAAGTGTGCTGCGATTTGACAAGGCCAGAGACAGGATGCACTGTAAATATCTGACTGTCATGTGACTCACTTTGTGGCCTCAAGGAATCATCAAAAGGTCAATGTCTCCTGATGACATTGCCAACAAATAAATTAAGTGACTTCATATTTTGCTCATGCATCTGTCCCATTTTAAGAGATGGATACATTGGAGGCCCGTTGCCCCTGGCTTTGCTTCGGTGGCCGGGTGCGGCCGGTCCGGCGGGTCTGCGCGGGTCGGTCGGGTCGCTGCGTTCGGGGGTTCGGCTGTGGTTGTTTTGTCGTGCCGGCGGTGCTTTTGGCTGTGTATTCTCTATTTCCTCTTCTCTATTCTTCCTTTCTATTCTCTATCATGGTCGTGGACCACCTCTGGACTGGTGCTGCGCTGGGGCTTGCTCTCTGGGGGCGGGGTGCCGGGGGGCTGCGGCTCTCGGTCTGGGGGGCAAAGAACGGAGGAGGTGGAGAGGTGTTAATGTTAACAGGTATAATGTTAATAGTGTTATTAGTGTTAATAGTGTTAATAGTAATAGCCTGAGTCACAGCCTTGGTCTCGGTTGTCTGCGCCTGAGTACTGATGTCCGGCCACTGCATAAATGTCCTGCCGACGCAAACATTATAACTGATAACTGATTATAGAATATCTATTCATGCATTTCCCTAACATTGTGTTTCTCTGTCTATCTTCCACGATCGGCCAAGCGATGCCTCAGGGGTTCTTTTCCTCTGTCTTCCAAGCATTCTCCATGTTACTCTACCGACTCGGGGTTCTGTGAAAGATCACCCGTCCAAGGAACGGACTCTCCCCTGCTGTTGGTGCCTCACATCAGCATTGATTAATCGCCCAACAGGATGGTACTCTTTCTACTCTCAAGCCTGGTCACTCATTATGTTCATATACGGTGTCTGTCTGTCCTCTTCCAGGTTTCCCTGGTGAAGACGAGACGGTGTGGATCAGGTCCCTCCTCTGGCAGCATCTGAAGTCCTCCTGCATCCACACTATTCATATTTTACTTTAGTATTACCATGTAAACATCTGGTCAATGATCAGACTCCTTTGTGATTTTCGCTACATATGACATCTATTGCAGGATGTCCGTCCTGGGAGAGGGATCCCTTCCTCTGTCAACTCTCCCTGAGATTTCTAAATGTTTTAATCCCGATAAAGGGTTTTTACTGGGAGTTTTTTCTCAGCCGAGCTAGGGGCCTAAGGGCAGGTTGTCATACTGTATGGAATGTAAAGCAAACTGAAAAAAATTTCTATTGTGATATTGAGCTATACAAATAAAACTGATCTGATTTGATTTAGGGGTTTCATCACTTCATGTACATTGTTCACATTTCTATCGGAACGCACAACAAGCATGCACGCACACACACACACACACACACACACACACACACACACACACACACACACACACACACACACACACACACACACACACACACACACACACACACACACACACACACACACACACACACACACACACACACACACACACACACACACACACACACACACACACACACACACACACACACAGGGTTTGTTTCACAAGCTCATCTGTCATGAGAGACATACATATACCAACACATACATGACATCAGGCAATAACCTCTGGGTTTGTCTTCATGCATGTCATGTCTGACAGTGACAGTGGTGCATTAACACGTCTCCACAGCTTCTCTCAAAGCAAATTGAGATCCATGGTCTTCATCCCAACACGGTGCAAGAGGTTAAATACCATAGTTTAGCACAATCACTACTTACATACAAGGCAGAAAATAAACTTCCAGCTCTACTGTGAATGTATGTCTCTGTCCTTAAAGGGCTTGGAACTTTTGGATTTATCCTGCACACTTACATATTATTTGTGTGCAATGTCACCAAAACTTTTTACGATCTATAATGTTGACCCAGAAAAAGTTATGCACAAGGAGATAAAAAACACTGTTTAAGAAAATAAGTAGCTATTTACATCAACAACAAAAAAAAGCATATAACCTAAAGGATGTTCCAAAAAAAGATTAAATACAGTTAAACATGGGGTAAGCTGTAAGGAAGGACAAGCAGAGCTGGGAAGCTGTAACCATTCGGAGTTTTAAAGCAAAGTGGAAATAGATGTGGAAAAATGACCAAAAACCCTAAAACTCTGTTATGCCAAGTGTAAAATAAACCAATGGAATATCTTCTAAAACACCCTACACAGTGATTAATTGAGCGACAACAAATCAGATTTTCAGCCTGCATCTGGTCTATGCCGTTGGAAAATCTGATGCTTTCTAAATAAAACGTGGTTTACTTTGTAGAGTTTACTATGCCATGGGGAAACGTGGGAGATCAGGGAGGAAATAAGTCAGATAAGAGAAACAAAAGCACACATGCAAGACTTGGAAGTTTAGCTGGTGTGGAGGCCGGGGGTTGATAAATCTAACTAGTTTGGGATTTATATTCGAAGCTTATAACACTTCATGGTGTAAAATTGGACAGGCAGTACAAATAAATATTGTAAACAAGTATGATTTAAATGTTGTACTACCTTGTCATTTGCATGTGCCTTCATAATTTCATGTTTTAATAAGATGAATCTCATTGAGTGTGAGCCAGAGGTTCCACTGATCTTAAGCATAAAAAAAGATAACGTAAGTGGGTTTATCTTTTTCATATGGTCTGAACTAGCCTGGTGCAACCAGACCATCGTACTTCATTTCATTTGAATTGAGCGGAAGTAGGCAGGTGGGCGGTGCCAGGCTAGGTCTGAACAATTCCCTATGAATGAAATCTACTAGTTGAATAAATAAACTGTTTCAAACTAGCGGTTGTCACTTTTCAGCCGATGATTGTTGCTTCAGTGTTGCATCAATGATGTTATGTCTGTAACGTGACTTGAAATTAAATGTTATTCTCTTGAGAGCATCTTTTTCAAATGTTATTTATTTACTAGTTTTATTTTCTGTCCTTTATTGGAGAGTTTGAATGTATTCATAATCATGAATAGTCAACGCCACGTATTCCTTAACTGTCTAAATGTAAAACGTATTAATTAAAGGTGAAGTAAGCGGTTTATTTATGTTAAAGGGGACATATTATGCAAAAACTCGGGTTTAAATGTATATTTTCGAGGTCTACTAGAACCCATGAACTGAACTGCCTCTCCCATGAACTGCCTGCTACACAAAAGTCATGCCATTAATTGACACACCTGAACCTCGTTTAACAATCAGCAATCCGATTTGCTAGTTGAGCAGATCCTCCCTTTAAAAGACATGGAGGAGGAACTAGACAGTAGGGGAAAGAACAGGAAGGAGGAACTGGGGTGGAAGAGACAGGGAGACAGGGAGACAGGGAGACAGGGAGACAGGGAGACAGGGAGACAGGGAGACAGGGAGACAGGGAGACAGGGAGACAGGGAGACAGGGAGACCTCTCTCTCTCTCTCTCTCTCTCTCTCTCTCTCTCTCTCTCTCTCTCTCTCTCTCTCTCTCTCTCTCTCTCTCTCTCTCTCTCTCTCTCTCTCTCTCTCTCTCTCTCTCTCTCTCTCTCTCTCTCTCTCTCTCTCTCTCTCTCTCTCTCTCTCTCTCTCTCTCTCTCTCTCTCTCTGGCGGTCTCCCTGAAGGAGGAGAATGGCCTCCCAGGAAAAACTCTCTAGTGAAGGACTCGCTGGTGAGGAACTCTCTGGTCGGACGAACGTGCTGCCCGCTGTCGCAGACTGGATCTCCTCCCTCAGTGTTGCTGCTGGTGGGATCTCCTGTGTCTGGGTGAAATCGTCTCCCAGACTCTGCAGTGTCAACGCTCGCAACACTCCAACTAAAGCGAAGTGGCCTCTTCCTCCATTGGTGTGTGTGCTTTTTATATTCAGACATGAGAAGCTGTTGATTCCTGTTCCTGTTTGATTTAGTGAGGTGCCAGATCCAGAGGCGACGGCGGAGCGGTGGTGACGACTGCACTTGTCGATGGGCTCGTATACATTCACGTTAAGGAAAGTTGTCACGCTAACCCACAGAGAGTGACTGTGTTTTTAAATGTACCGCGCTGCAAGGCACACATTGATTTTTCCGGATTGGAGCAAAGCTGTTCCACTCGTAAGGCCCAGGACACACTCCCCTTGCGGACGCAAAGGGGAGACAAGGAGCCAACTCGAGACTGGACTGAACTTGGTATTTCCCCACGACGCTGAAGTTGGCAGTTGATTCGCAGCAGCCGATTCGGCAGTTAAGGAAAAGTTAAGGGATTCTTAAGGAGCGGCGAAGTGACTGATTCTCCGTTGTTTAACCTCCTAAATCGCCGCAGTAAAGCTACATTAATTAGTCTAGATTATCTAAGAGAGTCTAACCATTCTTTAAAAACAGTTTAAAATTGATTTAACCTTTTATTAAGTTTGTTTAAAAGAAAGAGAGGGGAGATTTCACTGCTTTTTTTGCATCTGGACCACATTAAAACTGGTCCTGATTGAAAACCACTGCACCTAGACTCTTCAAATCTGGACTAGAATATCGCAGTGAGGCTATAGATTATAGAAAACATAGTTTCTGATTTGTGAAACCTTTTTTCTATTTGTGAAAATGCAATAAAGATACATTTCAAGGTTTTTTTGGGGTCCAGACCGCATTAGAACTGGTCCTGATTGAAAACCACTGCACTTAGACTCTTCAAATCTGGACTAGAATATCACAGAGAGGCTATACATTGTAGGAAACATAGTTTCTGATTTGTGAAACATTTATTCTATTTGTGAAAATGCAAATAATGCACATCTTAATGCCTTTTAGGGGTCCAGACCGCATTAGAACTGGTCCTGATTGAAAACCACTGCACCTAGACTCTTCAAATCTGGACTAGATTATCATAGTGAGGCTATATATTGTAGAAAACATAGTTTCTGATTTGTGAAACCTTTTTTCTATTTGTGAAAATGAAATAAAGGCACATGTCAACACTTTTTTGGGGTCCAGACCGCATTAGATCTGGTCCTGATTGAAAACCACTGCACCTAGACTCTTCAAATCTGGACTAGAATATCACAGAGAGGCTATAGATTATAGAAAACAAAGTTTCTGATTTGTGAAACTTTTATTCTATTTGTGAAAATGCAATAAAGATACATTTCAAGGTTTTTTTGGGGTCCAGACCGCATTAGAACTGGTCCTGATTGAAAACCACTGCACCTAGACTCTTCAAATCTGGACTAGAATATCACAGAGAGGCTATACTTTGTAGGAAACAAAGTTTCTGATTTGTGAAACTTTTATTCTATTTGTGAAAATGCAATAAAGATACATTTCAAGGTTTTTTTGGGGTCCAGACCGCATTAGAACTGGTCCTGATTGAAAACCACTGCACCTAGACTTTTCAAATCTGGACTAGATTATCACAGAGAGGCTATACATTATGGAAAACATAGTTTTTGATTTGTGAAACATTTATTTTATTTGTGAAAATGCAAAGAATGCACATTTTGATGGTTTTTAAGGGTCTAGGCCGCATTAGAACTGGTCTTGATTGAAAACCACTGCACCTAGACTCTTCAAATCTGGACTAGAATATCACAGAGAGGCTATAAATTATATAAAACATAGTTTTTGATTTGTGAAACTTTTTTTCTATTTGTGAAAATGAAATAAAGGCACATGTCAACGATTTTTTGGGGTCTAGACCGCATTAGAACTGGTCCTGATTGAAAACCACTGCACCTAGAATCTTCAAATCTGGACTAGAATATCACAGAGAGGCTATACTTTGTAGGAAACAAAGTTTCTGATTTGTGAAACTTTTATTCTATTTGTGAAAATGCAATAAAGATACATTTCAAGGTTTTTTTGGGGTCCAGACCGCATTAGAACTGGTCCTGATTGAAAACCACTGCACCTAGACTCTTCAAATCTGGACTAGAATATCACAGAGAGGCTATACTTTGTAGGAAACAAAGTTTCTGATTTGTGAAACTTTTATTCTATTTGTGAAAATGCAATAAAGATACATTTCAAGGTTTTTTTGGGGTCCAGACCGCATTAGAACTGGTCCTGATTGAAAACCACTGCACCTAGACTCTTCAAATCTGGACTAGAATATCACAGAGAGGCTATACTTTGTAGGAAACATAGTTTCTGATTTGTGAAACTTTTATTCTATTTGTGAAAATGCAAAGAATGCACATTTTGATGGTTTTTAAGGGTCTAGGCCGCATTAGAACTGGTCTTGATTGAAAACCACTGCACCTAGACTCTTCAAATCTGGACTAGAATATCACAGAGAGGCTATACATTATAGAAAACATAGTTTTTGATTTGTGAAACTTTTTTTCTATTTGTGAAAATGAAATAAAGGCACATGTCAACGCTTTTTTGGGGTCTAGACCGCATTAGAACTGGTCCTGATTGAAAACCACTGCACCTAGAATCTTCAAATCTGGACTAGAATATCACAGAGAGGCTATACTTTGTAGGAAACATAGTTTCTGATTTGTGAAACTTTTATTCTATTTGTGAAAATGCAATAAAGATACATTTCAAGGTTTTTTTGGGGTCCAGACCGCATTAGATCTGGTCCTGATTGAAAACCACTGCACTTAGACTCTTCGAATCTGGACTAGAATATCACAGAGAGGCTATACTTTGTAGAAAACATAGTTTCTGATTTGTGAAACCTTTTTTCTATTTGTGAAAATGCAATAAAGATACATTTCAAGGTTTTTTTGGGGTCCAGACCGCATTAGAACTGGTCCTGAATGAAAACCACTGCACCTAGACTCTTCAAATCTGGACTAGAATATCACAGAGAGGCTATACTTTGTAGGAAACATAGTGTCTGATTTGTGAAACATTTATTCTATTTGTGAAAATGCAAAGAATGCACATTTTGATGGTTTTTAAGGGTCCAGACCGCATTAGAACTGGTCCTGATTGAAAACCACTGCACCTAGACTCTTTAAATCTGGACTGGAATATCACAGAGAGGCTATACATTATAGAAAACATAGTTTCTGATTTGTGAATCTTTTTTTCTATTTGTGAAAATGCAAAGAATGCACATTTTGATGGTTGTTAAGGGTCTAGGCCGCATTAGAACTGGTCCTGATTGAAAACCACTGCACCTAGACTCTTCAAATCTGGACTAGAATATCACAGAGAGGCTATACTTTGTAGAAAACATAGTTTCTGATTTGTGAAACCTTTTTTCTATTTGTGAAAATGCAATAAAGATACATTTCAAGGTTTTTTTGGGGTCCAGACCGCATTAGAACTGGTCCTGAATGAAAACCACTGCACCTAGACTCTTCAAATCTGGACTAGAATATCACAGAGAGGCTATACTTTGTAGGAAACATAGTTTCTGATTTGTGAAACATTTATTCTATTTGTGAAAATGCAAAGAATGCACATTTTGATGGTTTTTAAGGGTCCAGACCGCATTAGAACTGGTCCTGATTGAAAACCACTGCACCTAGACTCTTTAAATCTGGACTGGAATATCACAGAGAGGCTCTACATTATAGAAAACATAGTTTCTGATTTGTGAATCTTTTTTTCTATTTGTGAAAATGCAAAGAATGCACATTTTGATGGTTGTTAAGGGTCTAGGCCGCATTAGAACTGGTCCTGATTGAAAACCACTGCACCTAGACTCTTCAAATCTGGACTAGAATATCACAGAGAGGCTATACTTTGTAGAAAACATAGTTTCTGATTTGTGAAACCTTTTTTCTATTTGTGAAAATGCAATAAAGATACATTTCAAGGTTTTTTTGGGGTCCAGACCGTATTAGAACTGGTCCTGAATGAAAACCACTGCAGCTAGACTCTTCAAATCTGGACTAGAATATCACAGAGAGGCTATACTTTGTAGGAAACATAGTTTCTGATTTGTGAAACTTTTATTCTATTTGTGAAAATGCAATAAAGATACATTTCAAGGTTTTTTTGGGGTCCAGACTGCATTAGAACTGGTCCTGATTAAAAACCACTGCACCTAGACTTTTCAAATCTGGACTAGATTATCACAGAGAGGCTATACATTATAGAAAACATAGTTTTTGATTTGTGAAACATTTATTTTATTTGTGAAAATGCAAAGAATGCACATTTTGATGGTTTTTAAGGGTCCAGACCGCATTAGAACTGGTCCTGATTGAAAACCACTGCACCTAGAATCTTCAAATCTGGACTAGAATATCACAGAGAGGCTATACTTTGTAGGAAACATAGTTTCTGATTTGTGAAACTTTTATTCTATTTGTGAAAATGCAATAAAGATACATTTCAAGGTTTTTTTGGGGTCCAGACCGCATTAGATCTGGTCCTGATTGAAAACCACTGCACTTAGACTCTTCGAATCTGGACTAGAATATCACAGAGAGGCTATACTTTGTAGAAAACATAGTTTCTGATTTGTGAAACCTTTTTTCTATTTGTGAAAATGCAATAAAGATACATTTCAAGGTTTTTTTGGGGTCCAGACCGCATTAGAACTGGTCCTGAATGAAAACCACTGCACCTAGACTCTTCAAATCTGGACTAGAATATCACAGAGAGGCTATACTTTGTAGGAAACATAGTTTCTGATTTGTGAAACATTTATTCTATTTGTGAAAATGCAAAGAATGCACATTTTGATGGTTTTTAAGGGTCCAGACCGCATTAGAACTGGTCCTGATTGAAAACCACTGCACCTAGACTCTTTAAATCTGGACTGGAATATCACAGAGAGGCTATACATTATAGAAAACATAGTTTCTGATTTGTGAATCTTTTTTTCTATTTGTGAAAATGCAAAGAATGCACATTTTGATGGTTGTTAAGGGTCTAGGCCGCATTAGAACTGGTCCTGATTGAAAACCACTGCACCTAGACTCTTCAAATCTGGACTAGAATATCACAGACAGGCTATACTTTGTAGAAAACATAGTTTCTGATTTGTGAAACCTTTTTTCTATTTGTGAAAATGCAATAAAGATACATTTCAAGGTTTTTTTGGGGTCCAGACCGTATTAGAACTGGTCCTGAATGAAAACCACTGCACCTAGACTCTTCAAATCTGGACTAGAATATCACAGAGAGGCTATACTTTGTAGGAAACATAGTTTCTGATTTGTGAAACATTTATTCTATTTGTGAAAATGCAAAGAATGCACATTTTGATGGTTTTTAAGGGTCCAGACCGCATTAGAACTGGTCCTGATTGAAAACCACTGCACCTAGACTCTTTAAATCTGGACTGGAATATCACAGAGAGGCTATAGATTATAGAAAACATAGTTTCTGATTTGTGAATCTTTTTTTCTATTTGTGAAAATGCAAAGAATGCACATTTTGATGGTTGTTAAGGGTCTAGGCCGCATTAGAACTGGTCCTGATTGAAAACCACTGCACCTAGACTCTTCAAATCTGGACTAGAATATCACAGAGAGGCTATACTTTGTAGGAAACAAAGTTTCTGATTTGTGAAACTTTTATTCTATTTGTGAAAATGCAATAAAGATACATTTCAAGGTTTTTTTGGGGTCCAGACCGCATTAGAACTGGTCCTGATTGAAAACCACTGCACCTAGACTCTTCAAATCTGGACTAGAATATCACAGAGAGGCTATACTTTGTAGGAAACAAAGTTTCTGATTTGTGAAACTTTTATTCTATTTGTGAAAATGCAATAAAGATACATTTCAAGGTTTTTTTGGGGTCCAGACCGCATTAGAACTGGTCCTGATTGAAAACCACTGCACCTAGACTCTTCAAATCTGGACTAGAATATCACAGAGAGGCTATACTTTGTAGGAAACATAGTTTCTGATTTGTGAAACTTTTATTCTATTTGTGAAAATGCAAAGAATGCACATTTTGATGGTTTTTAAGGGTCTAGGCCGCATTAGAACTGGTCTTGATTGAAAACCACTGCACCTAGACTCTTCAAATCTGGACTAGAATATCACAGAGAGGCTATACATTATAGAAAACATAGTTTTTGATTTGTGAAACTTTTTTTCCATTTGTGAAAATGAAATAAAGGCACATGTCAACGCTTTTTTGGGGTCTAGACCGCATTAGAACTGTTCCTGATTGAAAACCACTGCACCTAGAATCTTCAAATCTGGACTAGAATATCACAGAGAGGCTATACTTTGTAGGAAACATAGTTTCTGATTTGTGAAACTTTTATTCTATTTGTGAAAATGCAATAAAGATACATTTCAAGGTTTTTTTGGGGTCCAGACCGCATTAGATCTGGTCCTGATTGAAAACCACTGCACTTAGACTCTTCGAATCTGGACTAGAATATCACAGAGAGGCTATACTTTGTAGAAAACATAGTTTCTGATTTGTGAAACCTTTTTTCTATTTGTGAAAATGCAATAAAGATACATTTCAAGGTTTTTTTGGGGTCCAGACCGCATTAGAACTGGTCCTGAATGAAAACCACTGCACCTAGACTCTTCAAATCTGGACTAGAATATCACAGAGAGGCTATACTTTGTAGGAAACATAGTGTCTGATTTGTGAAACATTTATTCTATTTGTGAAAATGCAAAGAATGCACATTTTGATGGTTTTTAAGGGTCCAGACCGCATTAGAACTGGTCCTGATTGAAACCCACTGCACCTAGACTCTTCAAATCTGGACTAGAATATCACAGTGAGGCTATAGATTATAGAAAACTTAGTTTCTGATTTGTGAAACTTTTTTTCTATTTGTGAAAATGCAAAGAATGAACATTTTAATGGTTTTTAGGGGTGTAGGCCACATTAGAACTAGTCCTGATTGAAAACCATTGCACTTAGACTCTTCAAATCTGGACTAGAATATCACAGTGAGGCTATACATTATAGAAAACATAGTTTCTGATTTGTGAAACTTTTACCCTATCTGTGAAAATGCAATAAAGGCACATGTCAACGCTTTTTTGGGGTCCAGACCGCATTAGAACTGGTCCTGATTGAAAACCACTGCACCTAGACTCTTCAAATCTGGACTAGAATATCACAGTGAGGCTATACATTATGGAAAACATAGTTTCTGATTTGTGAAACTTTTACCCTATCTGTGAAAATGCAATAAAGGCACATGTCAACGCTTTTTTGGGGTCCAGACCGCATTAGAACTGGTCCTGATTGAAAACCACTGCACCTAGACTCTTCAAATCTGGACTAGAATATCACAGTGAGGCTATAGATTATAGAAAACATAGTTTCTGATTTGTGAAACTTTTTTTCTATTTGTTAAAATGCAAAGAATGAACATTTTAATGGTTTTTAGGGGTATAGGCCACATTATAACTGGTCCTGATTGAAAAACATTGCACTTAGACTCTTCAAATCTGGACTAGAATATCACAGTGAGGCTATAGATTATAGAAAACATAGTTTCTGATTTGTGAAACTTTTTTTCTATTTGTGAAAATGAAATAAAGGCACATGTCAACGCTTTTTTGGGGTCTAGACCGCATTAGAACTGGTCCTGATTGAAAACCACTGCACCTAGACTCTTCAAATCTGGACTAGAATATCACAGTGAGGCTATACATTATAGAAAACATAGTTTCTGATTTGTGAAACTTTTACCTTATCTGTGAATATGCAATAAAGGCACATGTCAAGGCTTTTTTGGGATTCAGACCGCATTAGAACTGGTCCTGATTGAAAACCACTGCACCTAGACTCTTCAAATCTGGACTAGATTATCACAGTGATGCTATAGATTATAGAACACATAGTTTCTGATTTGTGAAACTTTTTTTCTATTTGTGAAAATGCAATAAAGGCACTTGTCAACGCTTTTTTGGGGTCTAGACCGCATTAGAACTGGTCCTGATTGAAAACCACTACACCTAGACTCAACAAGAGAAAGAGCAGGCTGCAGCCTTCACAATCGACAGAGTTGGGCATTTGTTTGGATGCCAAATCAGGAACTCTTTTTTTTTGACGTCGGCGAGACAGGCCGCCCTCAGGGCGTGCTTGTCCCAGTTTCGTTTGGGGGCCACAGTGACCTGGAGATTCAGCCTCGACTCTTTGGATTAATGGTAGCCACGGTGCACATCGTGTCCATGGCCCTTCTGAACATGCGCCCAGTGCAGCGTTGCCTCCTGAGCCTGGGACTTTGTCCACAGAGAGATCTGCATGCCAGAGTGTTGGTTTCACGCAGACTGCTTATAGCTCTCCGCTGGTGGGAGGAACCAGCCAATTTAGCACAGGGCAATGCACTGGGGCCGGTGTTGCGTCGCCAGGTGGTGTCCGCCGACGCCTCCCTGGTAGGCTGGGGAGCTGTACACAAGGGTCAAGGCATCAGTGGCCAATGGCACAGACCCTGGTTGACACAGCACATCAATCAGTTGGAATTGCAGGCTATCCATTTAGCTCTTTTGTACTTCCTGCCAGAGCTGGAAAACCGCCATATACTGGTAAGGACAGACAGAACAGCGGCAGCGGCATACATAAACAGGCAGGGGGGCCTGGGTTCCCCGCGCCTTTGCAGATTGGCTCAGATAATATGGGAGTGGGCGTATCCACGATTCAAGTCCCTCAGGGCGATGCACGTCCCGGGTCAGGTGAACCTTGCGGCGGATCGGCTCTCCAGAGGGGGACCCCTCCCCGGAGAATGGAGACTGCATCCGGAGGTCGTGAGCGATATCTGGGAGTGCTTTGGTACAGCCATAGCCGATCTCTTCGCCTCGAGGGAGACAGCTCACTGTCCCCTCTTTTTCTCCATGAAAAGGGGCGATCCTCCCTTGGGCACGGATGCCATGGCACACCAGTGGCCACAGGGCCTCCTGTATGCCTTCCCTCCCTTCACCCTCCTTCATACACTTCTACAGAGAGTTCATGTGGAAGAGGTGAGCCTCATCCTGGTGGCCCCCAACTGGCCCCAGATGATTTGGTTCTCAGCGATTGCACCCCTGCTTCAGGGACACCCGTGAGAGCTCCCGGGTCGGCAGGACTTCCTGTCCCAGGTCCACGGGACTCTTTTTCATCCTTTTCCCCAGGGTCTCCGGCTTTGGGCCTGGCCCCTGAGAGGGCCGGGTTTCTAGCTATGGGGTTGCCCCAGTCTGTGGTTAGCACTCTACAAGGAGCCCGGGCTCCATCAACGAGGGCGGCATACGCTTATCGTTGGGGAGTGTTTCAATCATGGTGCAATTCGAGACAGGTGGATCCCCTCGCCTGCACGGCCCATGACATTCTCCAGTTCCTCCAGGAAATGTTGGAGGTGGGCAAATCTCCCTCGACATTGAGGGGAATAGTGGCAGCCATAAAGGCAGCCCATATTGGACCTCGGAAGCTGGCAGAAGGCTGTTGCAACCTTATTGCTCAGTTTCTTAGAGGTGCTCGTAGGGTTACTCCACATCGCAGAAGGCCAGCTGTCCCCCCATGGGATTTGGAGGTGGTGCTGTTGGTCTTGCAGAATGAGCCATTCGAGCCCCTGGATACAGCTAGGCTACAATGGCTTTCTCTCAAGACAGCGTTTTTGCTCGCAATTAATATGGGAGAGCTGCATGCTCTTTCAGTGCATGAGGACTGCTGCCGCTTCTTGCCAGGTGGTGCTGGGGTGGTGCTGCGCCCGAACCCTGCATACCACCCTCAAGTCTGTTCTGAGTCCCACGCCGGTCGATCTATTGAGCTGCACCCTTTCCACCCTCCTCAGGAAGGTGAAGCAGGGTGGAGTCACTACTGTGCCCAGTCAGGGCCCTAACAGTGTATCTGCATCGGACACGTGGCCATAGGACAACGGACCAGCTCTTTGTCTGTTACAAGCCCAACAGTCTTGGACAGCCAGTCTCCAAGACCAGGCTTGCCCACTGGGTTGTGGATGCTATCCAGCAGGCATATGAGAGGGCAGGCAAGCCGACCCCAGTAGGGGGGCGGGCGCACTCCACACGGGGCATTGCTACGTCATGGGCCCTATGGCAAGGGGCCCCTCTATCGGAGATTCGTACGGCGGCCTCTTGGTCGACCCTGTCGACTTTTATCCGGTTCTACTGCATGAATGTGGCAGCCAGCACCCCATTCTTGGAGCGAGTGCTGGGCTCAATGCAGCAGGACGGTGTGCGTTTGGGCTAGGCCATCTACCCATTCATGGCTGGCTTTAGCGTCTTGCAGGGCCAGCTTAGCCTTTGTAGCGTCTGGCGCCTTGGCGAGGAGTGTGTACATATGTATAATTGTAAATAGTTCCTTAAACTGGGCACATGGGTGAACACTGGTGGTGGTGACGTGTCATTCGAACTCAACTGCCTTTTTTTATTTAGGCTCCCGCAGGAGCAGCTGGGTCTGCTTGGTTTCCTCGCGGTGTGTCTTACAGAAGTCCCCGTACATATGGAATATGCAGGGTGGAGAGATAGTCTTGACACGATAGAGAACGGTTGGTTACGTTGTAACCCAGGTTCTCTGAGTGGAGAGACTATCTCTCCAGCCAAGATGCCGCTCAGAAACGCGTTCCAATCAAGGTTCAAACCGAAGAGGCCACACATGTGTGTAGCTTATATAGCCATGGCTGGCCAATCATGCGTGGCCGCCACAAGTGATGTGTCTTAAAGAGTATCCACGTCAACTGCCCCTGTGGGGGTCAGTCCCCGTACATATGGAATATGTAGGGTGGAGAGATAGTCTCTCCACTCAGAGAACCTGGGTTACAACGTAACCAACCATTCTCTGCATGTCACTCCCCTCTCTGCCCCATTTCAACTCTGTCTCTACACTGTCAATAAAACATAAAAATGCCCAAAAAATATCTTTAAAAAATAGAACAAAAAAAAAACAAATATAAAGACATCAGCTTCAATCAGGACCAGTTCTAATGCAGTCTGGACCCCAAAAAAAACTTCAAATGTATCTTTATTGCATTTTCACGAATAGAAACAAAGTTTCACAAATCAGAAACTTTGTTTTCTATAATCTATAGCATCACTGTGATAATCTAGTCGAGATTTGAATAGTCTAGGTGCAGTGGTTTTCAATCAGGATCAGTTCTAATGCGGCCAAGACCACTAAAAACGATTAAAATGTGCATTCTTTGCCTTTTCACAAATAGAAAAAAAGTTTCACAAATCAGAAACTATGTTTTCTATAATGTATAGCCTCTCTGTGATATTCTAGTCCAGATTTGAAGAGTCTAGGTGCAGTGGTTTTCAATCAGGACCAGTTCTAATGCGGCCTAGACCCTTAAAAACCATCAAAATGTGCATTCTTTGCATTTTCACAAATAGAATAAATGTTTCACAAATCAGAAACTCTGTTTCCTACAAAGTATAGCCTCTCTGTGATATTCTAGTCCAGATTTGAAGATTCTAGGTGCAGTGGTTTTCAATCAGGACCAGTTCTAATGCGGTCTAGACCCCAAAAAAGCGTTGACATGTGCCTTTATTTCATTTTCACAAATAGAAAAAAAGTTTCACAAATCAAAAACTATGTTTTATATAATGTATAGCCTCTCTGTGATATTCTAGTCCAGATTTGAAGAGTCTAGGTGAAGTGGTTTTCAATCAAGACCAGTTCTAATGCGGCCTAGACCCTTAAAAACCATCAAAATGTGCATTCTTTGCATTTTCACAAATAGAAAAAAAGATTCACAAATCAGAAACTATGTTTTCTATAATGTATAGCCTCTCTGTGATATTCTAGTCCAGGTTTGAAGAGTCTAGGTGCAGTGGTTTTCAATCAGGACCAGTTCTAATGCGGTCTGGACCCCTAAAAGGCATTAAGATGTGCATTATTTGCATTTTCACAAATAGAATAAATGTTTCACAAATCAGAAATTATGTTTCCTACAAAGTATAGCCTCTCTGTGATATTCTAGTCCAGATTTGAAGAGTCTAGGTGCATTGGTTTTCAATCAGGACCAGTTCTAATGCGGTCTGGACCCCAAAAAAACCTTGAAATGTATCTTTATTGCATTTTCACAAATAGAAAAAAGGTTTCACAAATCAGAAACTATGTTTTCTATAATCTATAGCCTCTCTGTGATATTCTAGTCCAGATTTGAAGAGTCTAGGTGGAGTGGTTTTCAATCAGGACCAGTTCTAATGCGGTCTAGACCCCAAAAAAGCGTTGACATGTGCCTTTATTTCATTTTCACAAATAGATAAAAGTTTCACAAATCAGAAACTATGTTTTCTATAATGTATAGCCTCTCTGTGATATTCTAGTCCAGATTTGAAGAGTCTAGGTGCAGTGGTTTTCAATCAGGACCAGTTCTAAAGCGGTCTAGACCCCAAAAAAGCGTTGACATGTGCCTTTATTTCATTTTCACAAATAGAAAAAAACTTTCACAAATCAGAAACTATGTTTTCCATAATGTATAGCCTCTCTGTGATATTCTAGTCCAGATTTGAAGAGTCTAGGTGCAGTGGTTTTCAATCAGGACCAGTTCTAATGCGGCCTAGACCCTTAAAAACCATCAAAATGTGCATTCTTGGCATTTTCACAAATAGAAAAAAAGATTCACAAATCAGAAACTATGTTTTCTATAATGTATAGCCTCACTGTGATAATCTAGTCCAGATTTGAAGAGTCTAGGTGCAGTGGTTTTCAATCAAGACCAGTTCTAATGTGGTCCAGATGCAAAAAAAGCAGTGAAATCTCCCCTTTTTCTTTTAAACAATCTTAATAAAGGTTACATCAATTGTAAACTGTTTTTAAAGAATGGTTAGACTCTCTTAGATAATCTAGACTAATTAATGTGGCTTTACCGCGGTGATTTAGGAGGTTAAACAACGGAGACTCAGTCGCTCCGCAGCTCCTTAAGAATCCCTTAACTTTTCCTTAACTGCCGAATCGGCTGCTGCGAATCAGCTGCCAACTTCAGCGTCGTTATTTCCCCCTGGTATAGAACATTGGACAATCGAAAAGACTTTTAAATAGTTCTGTCCTTGTTTAAAAGGCTATTGACTAAACAAGCTTGTGTTTTAAAATAGAGAAATAAAGGATATATTTTTATAAGATCTCCTCTGTCATTTTTGCCTGTGTTGGTTTGGCTGGGAATCCGTCTCTAAAATTAGACTGTAACCCTCTGTTGCATGTTAATATAAGTGTAAAATCGCTCGTTATTCATACAGTGATCACTTACATAATGTGCACGTTTCATAAAGCCGAGCTCTCAGTCAGCTGCTTTGCATGTAATCGGCAAATAAACTTATTGGAGTATCCCGAAATGTATATCCAAACAGAAGAGAGAACGCTACAGATCGACACTCGTCTCACTCATATATAGTAGGCTATATACACTCCATGGTCTCACTGCCGGTGCACGCCAGAGCAACGTATGGGTGAATGTGTATGCGCCTACAATGGCGGAGCAGGTAAAAATCCTTCCCAATGTCTGTTTTGATGGTTTTTATCATGTTGTATCACACTTATGGATCTGAGATGATGCTAGATAACTTGCTGCTTGAAGACCGCAGTGCATTAATGTGGTGACGTAGGGACGAGCGAGGGGACTGCTAACTGCAGTAACTGACAGGAAGTTAGCTAAAAGAACCATTCCGCTTACAGCACCTTTAATTGAATTGTCTATTTCTCTATATTGGCTTATTAACTCTTTTTAGTATTGTTAATATTTTACTTTATCTGCTTCAAAATTCTGTACCCTATATTTTGGACGATTTTTTTTTAAATATTTGAACATTGTCTGTAAAATCATTCAGCAGGATTCTCCATGGATTATTGTTATGTTATTGAGGCATAGAGATCCAACGAAATCTGTAAGGGGTCAAGGCAAGCAGCCCCTGACAGTTTTTAAATTATCCTCACTGTATTGTCCTACCAACTTGGTCTGGCTCTCACATGGTTAAAGTCTAACTGTGCGTTCCCATTGTGATACTAAATCTAAACCTTGTAGTGTGACGTATGGAGTACCTCAGGGCTGTGTTCTTGGCCCTCTCCCTTTTTTCTTGCTGTTTCAACATTTGGCCAAATCATACTCACTCATAGAATATGTTTGCTGCCAAGCTAATGACATTCAGCTTTATGTGCCTGTAAATCATTTGAGCCACATGTGTTTAGTCCATGGCTGTTTCAGGACACTTATTCACGCCCTTTATTTGCAGACTTGAGGTTTCTTCCAAAAAACTTTTACCTTGTTCAAGGGTTTTCAAGAGAGTTTATCCTCATCAGAATCACGGGTCCAAGGACAGAGGTTCCCTTATTGTGTACATGTTGTTAAGCCTCTTAAGAAACATGTGTAAAAATGGGCTGTATAAATAAATAAAAACTTTAATTGACCTCTAAGAAACTGGCATATCTAAAAAACTGTATACATAACAGATAGAGGCATTCATTATCTCCAGAGGATAAATCCTAATTGCTTTGGTTTTCCCTTGATCTTTCATCTATCAGGGCATATCTCTTGCCCACTACTTTAATATACAATTGAATACCTGCATTCAATTCTAATGCAAATGTTTGCACCGTTAGAAAAAAGGATTATCAGCATGGTAAATATACCTGCTAATTAGCAGCATGTTGGCACAACCATAGTGAGCATGCTAGCATGCTGACATTAGTCTTTACCTCAAAGTATCACTGTGATTAAATATAACACAGAGCCACTGCCATGACGGTAGAGTCTTAGTCTTGCCAATCTACAGAAGCACTTACGAAAAGCACCAAAGGTCTGTACTCATGGTTAGTATTTTTCATTCAATGTTTTGATTATTTTAAGAAGTCCTGAAACTTTGATTCTGCGTGGTTATATTTTCCTGTAGAGTTTCAATGTAAACAGTTCTTTAGCTACCAACCTTGCCTCATGGCAGAGGACACAAATACAGCTGGTGAGGACAGTTACAATGTTCATAAATACTACATAATCTTCGACCAATGATCCTTTTATTAAATAATGAGACAATATATCTTGTGCACTGTAAGGAATGACAAGGCAAATCCTTCCAAATGTTCTTCAAAGATGAATAAAATAGATGCGCATTATTGTGTGTATTTGTAAGGGGAAAGCTTGTCCTTGCCAATACGTTTTCCTGTAGCTGCAAAGGGATGAATTTTCCCCCAAATCTTTGTTTTTGAAAAAATGTGTGGTTTGCCAAACTTGTAAGTTCAGATGTTATATTTTCCACTGAGCCATGTCATGTTTCAACAACATTGTTGACACCCTCATAAATGTTACAATAAGTGTTGATAGTTGCAGCGCTAGATGTGGATTTGTTAGAACAAATGACTTGTGAATCATTTATCAAGGACATCTTTTATGTATTTCATAGTTCAGTATGTGTTGCACTAACGACAATTCATTCTGAGGAAGTGAATAATTTTTTTTTGTGATAACAAAGTTAATAGAAGAACAAAACAGTCCTCGTCCAACCCTTCTCATACGCTTATTTTTTCGTTATTTTGTAATGATGAGACAATGGCTGTAGAGTCAGATGATGTGGTCGAGTCAAAAAAAGAAAGAAATGCCATTTTTGATATACAACGGAGCTTATTGTTTTCTCCTAAATTTGGTACAATCAATCAGTCAGTTATTTAGACATATCCCAAATACGTGGCATAGTGGCATTTTGATACAAGAATTTTCTGTTTTACAGTATCTGTTGAATCCCTACACTCTGGGCTCGAGTAACATATTACATAGACAAGTAGTTTGATCCATCGATTAAATTAATAAATACATCAATAAAAATGCAGTGTGTAGGCATCTGGAATAACAGCAACCATGTTAGTGCAGTGGAATGTGTAATTAAACACATGATGGCACTGCTCAACATGCAATGTGTGTCAGCTGTGGGACAAAAACCCACCCAGGCAGGTGATTCACGTCTCGGGCATGCTTTTGGCATTTTTATGAAAAGATGTAAGATGACAGCAACAAGCTAAATAAATGTGGGCGCAATTTTGTTGCTTTTCTGATTTATTTCAGATGGAATGAACCGTCTCAAGAAGCATGTAGCTAAAGCACAGGCTTTATTTTCACTTGCCTATAATGCTAAGATTGTGTTTACCTGTGGGTTCTATTCTCCAGCTTATCTCAGGTCAACAGTGTTAGGGCAGACCATGCAGGCTGATGGTGCAAGTGATTATGACCATCTTGTTTCCCTGTAATAAGCAATTACTGAAGCTCTTCTCCAAGACATTGAGGGGGTTGAGGAAGAGGTTTGGGATGGATTAAAAGCTGACGTCAACGGCAAATGCAAATTCGCTTCTCCAAGCTCGCTGTAAAAGCTCTGAATTGGGAGCTTAGCTGGGGAATTTTGTCCATATGCTCTAACTCATTCTTGTCAGTGCTGGAAGGATTGCGTGGTCTCACTGATGGGTTGGACGACCAGCTCCCTCAGCTTTGAAGCTGATAAACCTTTTAAAACCATGACAAATATTCTCCTGCAATTTTTGCCAGAGGAAAGGCAAAGAAATGAAATAGGTAGCAGGCTCAGGAATATGAAAATCCACTCCATCCACCTCAAACACCACACCATACAACCAAGTCTTTCTTTTAAAGGCTGAAGTGCTTAGACTCTTCTTGGCCATCGTTGAGCTTAAACTACAGTCTCCTCTGGAGCCATCGTCCTGATTTTAAAAATGCATATCTAGATACATCTATATGGCAGCCAATAATAGCTCATATTGTCACAGAATGGAGACGAGTGGCATGTAGCGGAACAATGGTCATGCAGCATTCAACTGCACAACCTCTATGTCAGTGACGGACATGGCTGGATGGTGCAAGTTATAGGCAGCAAGGGTGAGACATCCAGTCAGTTTCCATAGTGATGTGGTTGAATGGAGGGGATTAGCAGGGGCAGTGTGGAGAGGAAGGATTGCAGGCTTCCGTCAAAGCTTGCATTTAAAGAGCTCCATGTCGCGGCTCCCTCCTATTTGGTGATGCTGATGATGGACCCTTCGCCTCCCTTCACTCCCCACACTTTCCCCTGACACAGACTCGTTTCAATTGCACTGAAACGGCTGCTTCCTTCTCTGTGCTGGCTTCTCAGGTGTACAATATTTGACGAGGACCCTGCTGCAAACACTGCTCCCAAATCTAGCATGAAAAACCTTAAGAATTACCAAGTTGATTTTGATTCCTAACCAAGCCATGTAGTCTTAAACACATGCCATAAAAGTGTTAACAACTTTTCTAAACATGTTTTTGTTTTGCCAATACACAGGCACTAATTTGAGAACATAATCCATATCAATACGGCAACTCATTTCATCAAGTCATTTCTGTACATCTCAGTCAAAGGAACATTTTCCACTTCACATAAAACGACTTACTAAAATAATAACTAAACAAATTGCGCAGAAATCAACAGCCATCTGATAATTGTGGGTTAGCCATTCATCTGTACTCACATTGCTTTAATTTATTTATTTTTTTACTCTGTAGCCCTGGTTGTGATGAGGACTATGGGCCGTCTTAACAGGCAATGCATGATGGGAGCTGGAAGAGCATGCATAACAACAAGAAGAGAGACTATTTAACTTTTGTGAATAATTCTAGTTATCATTAAGTGTGGAACCTTTGATGCCCTGAGCTTCACTCAATCACTTTGCTAAAGCCTTTTATTCACACTAACTGAGCCTGGGATCCAAAACGTTATCAGTTTATCTCAAATATCAATGTTCACCCAAGCAGGAAGATGTATAGAACAATTGAATGGAAAGAAGAAGCATACTTCTTTATACTGATAATTTTTCAAATGTAAATGGTATCTGCTAATCCTTTAGAAACACCAAACACAGTAACCCTCCACATCTAAGGACAAGCTCTAAATACACACGTATCTTGAGTCATCACTCAAAGCACTTCCGTGGTGATTTTAATACGATTTATCAAAAGGATTACAGCATTTTAGATAAGGAAATGTTCAAAGAGTTGCAGTACCAGTTCTGAAGTTAAATGCCAATGCTGAGGTTAACCCTAAAGGAAATAAGACTTCCTTTGAAGGAATTCTGAGGTTTTGTAACATATGAATTTTTTCTACACACAACTGAACACTAGCCTTTTGCTAAACCACACATAATACATCATAGGCATATGTATGTTTTATTTGTTTTTATTCTACGTGGTGTGTGGAGGGAAAGTATCAGGTGAAAGTATGCAGTATATCCTTATTATACATATGGAAAAAAAGTATGAAAATACCTTTGTGTATTAATCTAATTAAGCTCGACACTGAAAGTAAGGCTTCAGATATATGCTTTTATGTTAGTTATTTGGAGAAAAACTACAATACATTTTACGTATGTTAACTTACCTGTAAGTGATGAAACCATTGGTGCATGTTTTCAATATAAATATGATTCTATACATTGTATGCTCTACCATATCTACTCCAACATTATTAAAAGGGCAGCATCATATTTCACTTTTATATCTATATTCAGTGCACAAAAAGTGCTAAATGTGTTTGTGTGTGCACACATACAAATGGTGGATGTGACAATGCTGTGTTTCAACTAATTTCTTCTTAAAGGTTCGCATTTATTGCACAAGTCTTTGTAATTGCATTAAATTTTTTGCTCATATAAAGAATGAATCACAACAGATTATCTCTGTTAATTAGTTTGTCTGCAATGGAGCCAGTACGTCCAATCTGACACACAACCTCTTTATATTGATAATAGTGTTTATTACAGTCATTTAAGCTGTTGTTGCTAGAACACACCCAGATGCATGGTTGCAAGATAATTCATTTCAAAGGCCCTTTTTAATCTTTGACATGCATTGGTATGTGGCTGTATATTTCTGTGGTGCTATTCTAACCCCCAGAAGCGTAATCTGCACCATTAATGGACTTTTTGTAGAAGTTAATTAACCATTTTCAATCATAGCAGCACAGCAATCCCAGTAGAGCGCCATATAAGGAGGGAGAGACGGAGACCGATTATGCTGTTGCCTAGCAACACATGTACAAAATTTGAAGCGATTTAGTGCCCCCATACTGTTTATCATGGAGGTCATATGTTTACTAAATCCACACGGTGTGCTGGCTGTCAAACAGGGCTGTCAACAGATCCACACAGGTACCTGTCCCCGTCCTGCTTGCTCAATGCAGACGTGTCGATGACAAACATGTTAAAACCTGCAGGCAGGCTGAGTAACATGGATTTTTAGAAATGGTATTCTTTTGAATGAGTGACAAATGCCAACAGAGAAAAAAGCAAGTCTTCGGCAGCAGTGGGTTTTAACTTCTTGGCATAGTTGATCCCTCCAGGAAGGTAAAATCAGAAAAGAAAAAATATACAGGAGAAAAACAGAGCATGCTCCACAAATTTGGTCGATGATTCACTCACTACTTCTGAGACAGCCTTTGCCAGCCCACCTCAGTGTATCCCACATCCCACAATACTTCACTATGCATGCAAATTATATCTGGCAAACGCTGTTTGTTGTTTTTTCTTTTAAAACTGTCCTCTCAGCTTATTTTGCCTGTTTGTAAATTGCGCTTGAGTGCGTTATGTGAGAGAGACAGTGGGAGAGAAAAGGAGGCATCCAGAGATAAAGAGAAAGACGTGGGGAGGGAGAAAAAGAGAGGCGAGACAGAGATGCTGAGGCGCCCACTTCACAGCAATTTAGGTCATGCTAAACAAATGCTATACTAAAGAAGCACAGACAAATAGGAGCACCATAGCCTTGAAGTGATTTCAGCATCTCAGGATGGAAAACACTACAGAGAACACAGTGTAGTGACCTAGGATAATAGATCCTATACACTGTATGTAGTGAATATCTCAGGTGTCTGTGTGTAGAATGTGAAGGGTGTGAGGTCAATGTCATCATACATTTTACATTACATAAATGTATATACTGTTTATATATATGCCAATCCCTCTATCATCAAGGCACAAGTGGTAGCCTACACAACAGTGGTATTGTACTCTCTCAGCGCTCAAGTCAAGACAAATTTACAGCAGCAAACATGGTTGGAGGCTGATGAAAGCAAAGAGGCTGCACATCCAGGTTTCTCATAGTATAACTCTTTGTGGGATAACCTAATGAGACATGTTTATTTTAAATCCCCTGTTGAAGACTGTCTCACTGTCAATCAAGGATTTTGTTATAATCGTTGAGTTTTTGGTCGTTTTTTTGAATTGCATTTTGCAAATTTCTCTTTACTGTTTCAGCAACAAGAGTTAGCCGTTAAAAAGGGTGGTGAAGCAATATTTCCTTCTGCTTTATGTATCTCATATCAGTATTGTGTTTTTTATGATTATAATTCATTTTGTTCTCTCCATCTATCTGTTTATTCCCTTCTTATGCTCCAAATGCACTAACCTTATCTGTGCCCATCAGCCTTTCAAATCGTGTCATTATGTGAAGATTGCGCTGAACATTACAGTCGTTATTCTCGCTGTAGATTGTCAGCAGTCACCGGTTTGACTCGCATGTTTACAATAAAAATAAAAAAGGGGGACGTGTACACAATTCTAGCAGAAGGAGAAAAACAAGTCTGCAACAATATGAATAAAATATGGGAATTGCTTATGATTTGCATACTAATGACTAATCATCATGCTAATCAGTTCATTTTGTGGCCCCAAATTGCAGGCTGGTGTTGAGTCCATAAAAATGCATTGTGGAAACTGAGAATGGCTCAGAGAATAGCACACAGATTACCAAGCGGTTGAAACGCTCATTTCCAGGTAGGTTATTAAAGAGTCATCATCCCCAGGAGGATATTTCAACCCAAGAGCAAAAGTTCACATTCAATTTAGTGATATGTTCACGTGTATGGGAGATTCTATATGAACTTATATATTAAAAAATGCATTTCAAAAACCTAAACTATTGGATCTTGTAAATGATGTACGTTTGATTTAATATTTTGTGTTATTATTTTGAAGCATTGTATCCCACAAATTCAAGGAATAGACATTACATTCCATCTCTATGTCTATATTATTTTAAGATTCCATTTCTCAACATACTTCGATAATGATACATTATTTGAGGAGGCATTTGGTTTGGTGCAGGTTGCTGAAGTGTACATAGTCATATTTCAAACACACTATTAGTTGTGTCCATGAAGACTTACAAATATGACCAACAGAGAACTGTCAATGTTAAGTATACATTACCTTGGCAGCGAATAACCTCCTAACATTAAGATGATTTTACAGCCAGTGGGTCAGTAAAGAGGGAAAACGCAAGCCTCAATCTCAGTTAGATACTCTAAAAGCCATTACAAGACAGGACAAGTAATCCCGGGCCTAATGGAGCAACCACAGTATTCACAAGGAGCCCGACTAGAAGCTTCCCACTGAAATTTAAGAGAGTGAGGGGCTTGCTGGTGAAAAGGGCAGTGAGCTGAATCAAAGCACAGCTGCAGGGTTAGGAGGTCAGCTGGCTGGGCTACATGTCACCAGCCTATTGGACATGCCTGTGTGCTCAATCAGCAGGTGTATAAATATGTGTCATGTTTCACACTCCATGTCCGCGGGGACGGCAACCCAGATGGGATTTTAAATGCTGCATTTCATGTGGTATCATTTAGTGGGTTAGTTCACCCCTCATTGGTTTACCATCTGGTGCCCTCTCAGCCTGTGATGGGAACGTTCACACTGGAGACTAAATGCTCCTCATCTCCCTGTCAGGGCATTTCCAGAAGTTTGCACCACAGTTACAGTAGTGTGCACACAAACTGATATTTTTTTTTTGTTTGCTTCTGCATGTTCTGGTGTGAAGCAGGAAACTAAAGTGGAGCATTCAGTTGGAGTGAAGTTAGTAAAAACACAGAGGAGTAGAAGCAAATGTGACATTACTGAGCTCACGCAAGAAAAACAGCTGAGCTGAAGAAAAACTTTTGCTAAATATTCAAGTAAATCAAACAAGTGTCCCTATTCATACAGGTAATAAATCACTTACCGAAATACTCCTCGATAAAAATGATTTTCTTCTTGTCTTTCACTTTCCGGGTGATTTCTTAGAAAAAGACGATTGGATCCACTTTTCGCTGATTTGCTCCCCATGTGAACATTTTCTTTGGAAGCCCCGCAGGATTTATTTCAGTTGCTTCCAATCCTTAAACATTGTTTTCTTTTCAATCTTTCGTTTTTGAACGAACAAAAAAGAAAATACTATGAGCTTCTGGTCAACGAGTTTATTCTTCTCATATCACCCCCTCATTTGTGGAAGAAGACGTCGGGCTTCGGACGATTACAAGGCAGAGTTAGACAACCAGCCAATGTTCCCTCCCTTTATTGACGGGCTCCCTTTATCACTATTTGCCAGATTTGCAGGCAGCCGCTGGCTGCCCTCACCTTCCAGATGTACGCGTTTGGACCCGATGGTGCTGCTTATATTACCCTCCATATGTTTCCATTTTGCACCATACATTTCGTTAACCTACTGCAGGGGAGGGGGGCTGTTCTTTATTTATCTTTTATTTATTCGTTTGTTTGTTGGTTGTGGAGGGTAGGGTGGGGGCTACACTTGATGTTGCTGGGAGTTAATTGCAATTTTTAGCAGTTGAATAAGAAAAAAGAAAATACTGAATTAAAGGACAACTGACCTTATGAAATGGGGTTGTCTTAATTTTTAATTAGTTTGATTAAAGATTATAGATAATAAAACGTCATTGCCTATCTAAAGGAGGTCGTGACAAAAAAACATAATTATTTATATTAAAATGGGGAGGAGGCACTTTAAAATGTATATAAAAAAAACATACTGTAAGTGAGTGCACCCTATATATGAGGATGGGGGTGTCGACTTTGAGATGACATTGAGACTGTGTAGATGGGAGTTGTTGAGGATCTGGTTGTTGATGTTAGACAGTCGCACAAGGCGAAGCGGCTGCTGCCCGTGTTGATTCAGCCTCCTCCTCTTCCTCCTCTTCCTCCTCCTCCACCTCTCTCTCCTCCTGGTCTTCTGCACTGCTCCCCGCTGGACAGCTCCTGCTTGGACACCACCTAACGCTGCATGGTCCCGTTACATCTTTTAATGGAAGTAAAATCTGTTTATGTTCCAAGAGATACTGGGAGTTTACAACTTCGCCCACAGGAGGAATTCACGGATACCTTGTTTCGAGATTTGTGGCAAGCAGCGTGTCCTCGGCGGATTCATTGTGAGTAAACTGGCTGCCGAATTCTTGCGTTTGTCCGTCTGTGCGTGTGTGAGTGTTTGAACCTTCACCTGGTTGATGCATGATTAATTATTCTTCTCTTTGTTTGTTGTTGTCTTTGCAGCGATAGTGAGATTGATTAAATTGTGAATGAGACTGTCAATTTGTTGCTGGCGTCAATGTAATGACTGCGCGATGATCTCTGCGCCTATACATGTTATAGCCAATTACATGCAGATTGATTTCTGTTTGCTAGTCTATTGGATGGCGCAAATGTGAAGACGCCTGCCCGTGCGTTTAACATCACGTTTGTGTCTCAATTAATTGGATAGACTGGGCTGGCTGTGTGTGCAGCCGGATGCGTAAAGCTTTTACGCATTGGACATCCCTTTGTCTCCTCTATGCGTTTGGTGTTCCACTTTGTTTGAGATCTCTCTGTGTCCCTGCTGCTTGTTATTCTGTGTGTGGAGAACTGTTGGGAAAATCTGCAGGTGGTAATTGGTGGACTTCACCTCGTTATGCTTAATTCTCATAGGCGATGTGCTTTTGCTACGGCGGGTCTTGCGCTTGAAGTGCATGTTTTGGATCCCGCAATTTGTCTTAAAGTTATATTTTTTGGTGATGTCCTTAATATCAATTTAATTTAAAAAAAATGGCTTATGTATTGCAGACTTTGTTAAGTATGTCGTGTGTGTTGATCTGGTTTTGACTGCTGTTAATTACGCGCAATCCGTCGTCCGTGTTTTAGTTATGGGGGCAAGTCCAGCATGACTTTGCCATCGATGGTTTTAGGTGTTTGTTGAGTCTGATATGAATGCAAATTTTGTCAGGGAGCCAAATGTTCACGAGGTGCTTTGAGTCTGCATTTTGAAATACATAGTTTCATCATGATATGTTTGAATTGATACTGATATTGATATATTGTCTTATTGCACCTGCCGATGAATACATTAATGTTGTGCAAAATGTGTCCAGATTTGCTTCACATGTAAACACATTTTCCAGCGCCTCATGCAAACAACCCACCAAATGCTCTATATTCACGATTCCAGGTTAACGGCGACTGGCGAGCCGTGAGTGCACAGGCTTCATCACCAGACAGTTGGTCCTAAAGGTTAGGTCTTAACAAAAAAAAAACGCGAAGCTGCTGTCTGCGTGGACTGGTGCTGAAGCCTACCGTCCGACTGCCAGGACCTCTGCCAAATCCAGAGACATGGCGACGAACGGCACCAAAACCGATGGCCAAGTCACAGAACTGAACGAGGTGGCCGCCAATAGTGACAAACCCAAGTCACTGGACGTCAAGCCAGATAAAAAAGCATTGCCTGAAAGAGAAACATGGGGAGGGAGATTTGATTTTCTCCTGTCGTGTGTGGGTTATGCAATTGGACTGGGGAACGTATGGAGATTTCCCTATCTCTGTGGAAAGAACGGCGGAGGTAAACACTGTATTCACTGCTCATTTAAAAAGCAAAACTGCACGCAGCTCCATGATGCACATAGTCGAGCATGGCGATTACATGAAAAGAATAAATGTCACCCACATTTGCAAACGGAATTAATTTACCCTGTGCTGTGTTTATTAAGACATGCTTCAATGCAGTTTTAGCATATTATTAGTTTTTTTTTCTCTAATGCATAACTGGATGTTCTTTTGTCCATCCAGGAGCCTTCTTGATTCCCTATTTTTTGACTCTCGTATTTGCTGGGATGCCCTTGTTTCTACTGGAAACCTCCCTTGGTCAATACACCTCAATTGGAGGGCTTGGTGTGTGGAAACTGGCTCCTATGTTTAAAGGTATACCTCACCTCAACTCAATACTACTTAAAATTGTGTCTTACCAGGCCTATCTAAAACCTATTTATGGTGTTTGGTGCTTTCATAGAAATCATTTTGATTATCAGGATTTATGGAGGCCACATAACAAACATACCTAATTCATTTCTGTATGATAGGTGTGGGCCTTGCAGCAGCTGTCCTGTCCTTCTGGCTTAACATTTACTACATTGTAATCATTTCTTGGGCCATTTACTACCTGTACAGCTCCTTCACCACAGTAAGTAGCATGTGATTCATAAAAAGCCCAAACCATCAGAGGGTCAAGGTTGTTGATCCATCAGTTCATGAGGAATTGGAGCCTTTGATACCAGTCATCTTAAATCTTAAAACCCAAAATGTGCCAAAGAGGGGGAAAAAAACAAAAAAAACACTGTCATTCTTTTTTTTAGGAACTTCCATGGAGCACATGTAACAATCCATGGAACACAGATAAATGTTATACAAACCACTCCATTGCTGATACCACCAATCTCACCAGTGCAGTACTGGAGTTTTGGGAGTAAGATATTGACCGCTTTCTTTGCTTTCACACAACAGCACAGCCTTAACACATCTTGCATGCATCCACGAGATACATAATGGTCAGCCTCCTCTGCTGCATGCTTATTTCCCTGTGTGTATAATAGTTTTGTTCTTCGCCCCGGACTTATAGGCGCAACATGCATCAAATGACTGATGGTTTGGAAAAACCAGGCGAAATTCGAGCGCCCCTGGCAATAACACTGGCCATCGCCTGGGTACTCGTGTACTTCTGTATCTGGAAAGGGGTTGCCTGGACAGGGAAGGTAAGACCTTTGCCAGATTTGGGTTTCCAAAGGCCTCTAATGTCATGCAGATCCTTAAAAGGAGTAGTATGTGACATCTATGCAATATTAATCAGTCTAATATCACCTCATCAATCATTTAGATTGCAGTCAGCATTGTCCAGATTGATTTATAAAATAATAGAAGAGACATCAAACAACTCGTGCTCACTTATCCTCCTCTGCCTCATGGTTGCTCCTCTAATTCCAATTCTCCTGACAGAGTTTCTATACTGTGTGTGGATTCATGATAGGAGGAGCAACAAACGGCCATACGCTACAATCTGGTTTTGTCCTCTCCCTTCTCTCCGAGCAGTTCCCCCTCCCTTGTGGTGCCACATTTCGAAAAGTCTTGTGTGTCACGTGACCATGGCAAATAAAATTTGTTTTGCTCACAAAAGACCCCATCCCCCTGCACATTTGGCTCACAAATTGCCTGCAGTGTCACACATTCGCATAGAGTTAAGCCGCTGTCTTTTCTATGCTGAATATTTGGTTTACGTTAATGTTTTGTTGTTTTTTTTATCCGGAAGAGACAGAAAAAAATATATCTAGAAAATCTTTACAGGCCACATGAAATTAAAAATGGGGTGAATTTACCAATTTACAAATTCTGTATGCATCATACATTTACTTAGGATGCCATGCTGCTGCTATCCGGCTGATCACTGTCTTACATTTTATAGGTTGTTTACTTCTCTGCTACATATCCCTACTTCATGCTGTTTATTCTCTTCATCCGTGGGGTGACTCTTCCTGGAGCTGGTGCTGGAATTATGTTCTATATCACCCCTAACTTTGAGAAACTCAAAGAATCTGAGGTAATGACATATTTTCATGTGAATCGTACCTGCGTGCTGCATGCTTAAGTGAGCAGAGCTTGGCCTCAACCTGCTTAATGCTTGTGTTCCTTTGTCAGGTGTGGCTGGATGCAGCTACCCAGATCTTTTTCTCCTACGGATTGGGATTGGGGTCACTTATAGCCCTGGGCAGCTACAACCCTTTCAAAAACAATGTTTACAGGTAAGACTGGTCTTGATTAATGAATATAGATTAGCTTTGATACAGAGACGGACTGCTGAATACAACAGAGCATTACTGAGCAAATTGTTGCCGTTTAAGTAATTCAATTGCTTTTATTTAAATTAATGTGAGTTGCTGACATGAAAATAATAGCAATCGAAAGGAGAAGGCTGTTTCTTTTTGTTGGTGTGCATGCTGAAGGAAAAAACAACTATGATTGCAGGTTTCATTTTGTGTCCATGTTCCTAATATATCTATGTTTATACATATGTAAATGACACATGAAAAATATGTTAAAATATATAACCTTTATTGAGTTAAAATTACATTTTTCTGACTGTCATAATCTGTATGACAAACATCTGAATGCTTTATGAGGAGTTAAAAAGCAGATACACATTCTCACAGCTTCTCTCTCAGATCTCAGTCTGTGTGGACTGTTTTGAGAAAAAATAACAAATTAGCTTAAATATTTGACAACAGGCCCTTTTTTATTTCCTCTCCACAGAGACTCCATCATTGTGTGCTGCATAAACTCATGTACCAGCATGTTTGCTGGTTTGGTAATCTTCTCCATTGTTGGCTTCATGGCACATGTGACGAATAAAGATATTGCAGACGTAGCAGCTTCAGGTAACAATGGACCTAATATACGAATGCCTTATTCTGTAATGGTTCTGTCCCTACAGGAAAACTAAAAGTTTGCACCATCAAAATAAAACTGATGTAATATGATTTTCCTATTAATTTTTTGTATCCAGGTCCTGGCTTAGCTTTTCTTGCCTACCCACAGGCTGTGACTGAGTTGCCTGTGTCTCCTCTCTGGGCCATTCTGTTCTTCTCCATGCTTCTCATGCTGGGGATAGACAGCCAGGTAAGGGGCTTGGAGATTATCTGCTCTTGGGCTGACCTAAATATTTAAAATGCAAGTACATATCATGCAGCTCACCCCTGCTCCCTGCATGATAAGCATGCAATTTGCTTCTTGTGGACAGATATAGCTGAGCTTTGACATAGGCTGTCAAGTCTTTTTAATGCAACTTTATCACCTCCATGCGCCTGCAGGTTTCACTCGCTGGGTCTCGTTTTTTGTGCATGATATTCAGGTTTGACTAAGGCCACAGAGACTAGGAATAAAAATGTTTACATGCAGCTATACACTGGCTCGGACCACCAGCACTTCAAAAGGAAAAAATACCGTGCAGAAATGATAACCCAGAAGAATGCGTTAGTGCGTTTGTCCCTCGCTTTGGTGCACACTGAAATTCATTTTCATTTGTCATCATCAGTCAGCCTCACCACGAAAATAAAAATTATTTCGGGAAAAGGAAATTGTGCAAATTATGTAAATTATTCAGACCTCTGCATGCAAAAAAAATATTTATTGTCAAATAACATAATAGTTGAAATGTTCACACTAAGGCTGTTTTTATGAATCTGTCCTTCAGTTCTGCACTGTTGAAGGCTTCATCACTGCTCTGGTGGATGAGTTTCCCACATATCTTAGAGGGAGACGAGAGATCTTCATCGCAGTTGTCTGTCTGGTGTCCTATGTGATCGGACTTTCAAACATCACACAGGTACAGGAGGGGCAGCTCACTTATGTTACCACTGACTATTAATGGGCATGAGATTAAATCAAAAACTTCAAAAAGAGTACTATTGAAAGATGAACATAAAAGATAATATGTAAAGTCCATGCATCTATGGAGTAGAGAAGAGACTATTTCAATTTTGACTTGTTCCCTTAATGGCATCAAATGCAATACCATACTATATTAAGCTGTATCTTTTTAATAACACGTTTTCTGTATTCAGGGTGGAATCTATGTGTTCAAACTGTTTGACTACTACTCTGCCAGTGGAATGTGTCTGCTGTTCTTGGTCTTCTTTGAATGCATCTCCATATCCTGGTTCTACGGTGTGTATCATCACTGCTTCATGCAATATTTATACAAAAGAGAGCAAAGTTATCCTTACAAATGGTAATATTGTCTTAAGAATTTTTAAAAAATAAAGAAAATCCTGGTAGTGAAATATCATATACAAAAAAAGTCGACTATAATATGAAGGTTAGAAGAAAGAAAAAAAACCCGCTGTTCTGCCTCAAGGTCGTGAACACTCGTGTTCCACCTCACCATCCTCATCACCATGCATGGCAGACCAGCGGCAAATTGATTTAAATTGGATATGAATATTTTGATCATAGATTAATTTGCCTCGCAGGTGTGAACAAGTTCTACGACAACATCGAGGAGATGATTGGCTACAAGCCTTGTATATGGTGGAAGCTGTGCTGGGTGGTGTTCACCCCTCTCATTGTCGGTGTGAGTACCCTGATCTAATGCAACAGAACATCTAAAGTCATGACGTGAAAATTGAAAACAATAAATAAAGTCAATATTACCTGCCTGCGGCCATGTCAGGCTCAGACAGCGCTGCCTGTAGACAGTGGTGTCAGGATGGATAAAGCGTCTCCTGTCTCCCACAGGGGGTGTTCTTGTTCAGCGCCATACAAATGGTTCCTCTCAAGATGGGAGACTACGTGTTCCCAGCCTGGGGTCAGGGAGTAGGCTGGCTAATGGCTCTCTCCTCCATGATTCTCATACCAGGATACATGGTCTATATGTATCTTGGACTTAAGGGCACTTACAAAGAGGTAAGTAAGAAGTTAATTGTCTGTAGGGTTTATTAGACGGACATGATGATAATTTTGCTGGCTTTTGTTGCCACATTAAAAAGGTACAGTGTGTATGTAAAATGTATTGGCAATTTTCAGAGCAGACTTGGTAGAAATGGAATATAATATTCACAAATATGTTTTTATTATTATTATATCATCCCTTGAATTTCTTTTTCTATTACCTAAGAATCAACGTTTTTTAACTATGGCAATGCAGGACACAAGGCACACGTGACTTTGAGCCGCTATGTTGCAACGCCATGTTTCTACAGTAGAACAGAACATGCAAACTTAACAGCATTGCACGTTTTTATACATTGTGGGTGTCCCCCGGTAATGCACCTGTTGGAAGCAAAGAAAAAAGGTGCAATAGAATAAAGAAATAAATATATCTTCACCTCATCACTTGATATTTTGGAAAGACATGAGGCAGTGGTGAATGATGCCATCTTTAGTAGGCCTAACTAGCTTCTTGTCCTTGAAGGCTTCAGTAAATCTTTCTGAAAGGTAGGGGTTATCAAGGGAGCGTTGCAATCTAGAATCCCACCACTAGACTCCACTAAATACTCCAATAGTACACACTGTACCTTTAAGAACCTATGCTATCCTATCATATCCTCTTTCTTATGTTATTCATATTTCTCTGCTTCTCCCTCCCAGCGACTTCGGATAATGCTTCAGCCCCCCGCAGTGACCAGACGACCTCAGGAGAACGGACCCGAGCAGCAGGCAGAGACCAACGCAGCTAACCTGTCCAGCCCTACCAATCCCGCTAGCCCTGCCATCCCAGCTCCCGCAAACCCTTCTAGCCCCATCAGTCCGGCTCCTGTCATTTCAACCAGTCCCGTGGCGCCCGCTCCTCCGCCAGCTAATCCAGTCGCCGCCGCCGCTGCCACTAGCCCGGTAAACCCTGCAACTAGTCCCATCACCACCATCACCATCTCAGCCACCAGCACCACAGCAACTCCAGTCATCCCCACCACCACAACTGTTAGCCCAACCATCCCACCCGCCAACCCAGTTAGCCCAACGGAGCCCGTCAACCCCCCCAACCTAACAAGCCCCACCTCTAACCTGACCAACGCTGAGGCCAACGTGTAGACAAAACAAAGAAACCCTCATGGAGCATGTAGGCAAAAGAGAACATTACAAAAGGACTTCCAATATTTGAATTGATTCACCTACCTCCAGGGGCAATACGTGATCAAAAAACAGAATTTCAAACCATGGTAAAAAAAAATTGCTTTTGGCAAACCAAGTCAATGATGTCCTATTGTTGGTTTTTCATTATGAAAACAATATCAAAGACTGTTAGTGTTGTCAAATACAACCGTAAAATCTGAATTGAAAAAATGTAACCATACTGTGTAATACTGTGAGAAAAGATAAAAACAGAGATATAGATTAGAGATTTGTTGAATATCTTCATGAATCAAGTAAATACTGTGTGAATATAGTAGATGAACTAGTGAACAAAATTGACATAGTTGAAGAGTGCAAGGGATGGCGTCAATTTTGTTGTGGATGTTTACTAAACCTCACACAGTCGTCTCTTTTCCAAACGTTGCACTCTGTGAGGTAAACTACAGGCCAACAAGGCAAAGCTCGAAGTAAGCACAATGCCAATAAGAAGTTCATGTTTAGGAGCTGTGGAGCAAACCAGTATTTGTTGCAAAAGATTTTGTGTGTGAGAGAGACTGTTATTTTTTCCTTCCTTTTTTCAGTAAAAAAAAAAGAGGGAAAACTTTTATGTGATCGAAGCATTTTTAGAATTATTTTTAGGATGTTTTATACTATATGTATTGTGATGGAGGACCAAAATCAACAGGCAGACAAAAGCAAAAACTATGCCATTTAGTGTTCGGTTGGCAAAGCACAGGGTACGAAGAAGTACAAAAAAAAGAAGAAGCACAGGGTTAGAAAAGTGATTTACAAACATCGACTATCCCTTAATGCCGACAGTCAATCCTGTTTACGTTTTGCATGCTTTCCTCAGGAACATTCTGAAATGTCTCCTGACAAATGAAAAAATAGATAAAAAAAAGACAGAAAAAAACAGAGAAGGCCTTAAGCCAATACACCAATTTCAGCGAAGCCATAGTCTGTTTACATGACTAGGCTGAACTACAAAATACAACTTTGTATGCTAGCACAAAAAAACCTGGACCAACTCTGTGTTTAAGTACAGTCATTATTTTTCCTTTGTGTGATGATCAATCATAGTTTGATCAGTATGTATTCAGCAATACATATGTAGATGTATAAGTGCAGGCCAGTAAGCAAGTGGTCTGTTTCTCTTTTTGTTTATGTTGTCTTTGCTTTACTAGTGAAAAGCACAAAGCTTTATTTTCCCCAGACTTTCACCATTGCGTGTGAGGACAATGTTAGTTTGCTTCTATGGCAGCTACTGTGAAAGGTATCTGGTCGAGCAGAACATGTTAACTTTGAAAAGCAAAACAACTGAGCGAAAATGTGAAATGGCCACAGTTCATGTCCTGTGAATTTTGTATAAAGTTACTCTACCACAGTTTTCTCTGGAACTTTGTTGTAAAACTGTACTGTGTAAAACATGTAACTGTGAATGTCTGTATTACATTGGAAGTTCTTGTCTAAATGTTGAAAAAAATGGAGTTGCTGTTTTCTGCAATAATATTTTGATCACAGAAGCTAAAGCACATATCTTACAGAAATATATGAAAAATGATGATGACAATGAAGATACTGACTATTATATTAAAAAATAGAAACTATGTCTAGTAAAAAATATTGTTTTGTATATTTTTAACTGTCTCACTGCCTAATGTAAAACATAATATAAACATGATATGTATCTAAATGGTGTCACATGATAAAGCACGATTGTTATGTTATACAAACAGAAAAAGACTGAAAAAATAAAGAATTATAGAAAATATAAATACAATACATGCCTGGCATATGTCCCTTACAGCATATGTGTTTTCGAGTAGTGAACCAGAACTGTAACCAGGAAATTAGGTCAACCCCACTATCATATCAAAAGATGTATACGCTGCGCTAAAGCCGCCTGTAGTAATTGGCTATTGTTCCCTCTTTGTAGATAAACCCTGTTGTCGTCCGTAGAGTATTCCTAGTCAATAGATATAGTAAACTGTGAGGCCAATATACGTACAAACCGGGATAAAGAAGTGTTGTATTGCTGGATTCATTCGTTGTTTAGTTAAATTGAGGCCAGTTGGAATGTGTAAAAATGGAGCAAAATCTCTCTTCAGTATTTTTGGTTGAAGATGACATCCAGCTTAACAATACTATGGGGGATAAAAAAAAAGGAACTACATATTATGGTAGAAAAACAAAATATTGAAAGTGAATGAGAGAAAAGTGTCTGAGGGCCATCCTTGTGGTTTATTTAGTGTCAGAAACACAAGCTGATAGAGAGGCCTCGGCAAGAAAAACATCACTACAGAACAGCTCCTGCCCCAGGGCCTGGCGTGCCCACCCGCCTCATCTCCCCAACCTCTTATGGCTGTGTGTGTTTGTGCCTGTATCTTCTCCCCCAACCTCCTGCAGTTGCTGTTTCCATTAGCTTTCAGTGTGATAAAAGAGATGGCACCAGCTGACACCACAACAATGACTCGCCATGGATAAAAGAATGAGATGTCCCCTCAAGTAGCTCGTGGCAAACTGTGTGTGTGTGTGTGTGTGTGTGTGTGTGTGTGTGTGTGTGTGTGTGTGTGTGTGTGTGTGTGTGTGTGTGTGTGTGTGTGTGTGTGTGTGTGTGTGTGTGTGTGTGTGTGTGTGTGTGTGTGTGTGTGAGTGAGAGAGAGAGAGAGAGAAGGCGAGCGAAAAGGGGGAGAGAGTGTTAGGAACAGAAAGCTATGTGTTTTTAGCGGACTGGGGTTTGAGAAATGACCATATTGGCAGCTCATATAAACCAGCCCATGATGGATGACCTATTTGACCTCCTTTATTCCCTGTTGTGTCATTTAGCATCATTACCTATGAAAACCACCAAGGCAACCCAAACTGATGTCTTGCGTCCACAATAGCCATATATCATCATTTCCGGCAGGGGTGGACAGGGGGAGGAAGCTCTTGATTAGTTGGGAGCTATCTGGCAGAACACAATTAGTCCATGGTTAGTCTAGGTTATAGGACCAGCAGTTTTTTCAGCAGAGATTGGTTACATTTTTGTTTAATAACCAATCATTTTATAAGAAAAGAAAACAGAAAAATGCTAAATATGTTTTTTGATTTTCTGCCAGAGAAGATGTACAAATAATTTTAATATTCACTTTCGTTTTCTTTTCTTTTGACCTCCCTGACCTATCAATTTATATGACCTGATTAGGAATCCGCTATATTGCTACTCATAGTGACATGTTTCGTCATCAAAAATGGTTTTATTTAGATACTAACAATATGATGAATGCTGTTGGAGAAAATGGGTACATAGTCACAAATTGTGATAGCTATGATGGCAGAAAGCCTTTGTCCTCCTACCTACATCAGCCTTTTTTCTGTGGCTGACCCTGAATCTGAGGGGTCACAGATTTCAGTGTTACACCCGCTCTTAGTGCTTGTATTTTTAGCTAATCAGCTATTCGGTTTCTTTTTTTTTCACCCCTTGTTGATCAGACAATTTTCTCTTATTCACCTCAATCACAAAATAAATGGAACCGCTCCCAAAGTCCGGGGAGTTTAATTTTGATTTATCATTATCATCTCATTGGCATCATCATCATCATTATTATCATGTGGATGATATGAAACCCAACGACTCCTGTAACTGTGATAAAGAAGCTTGTAAATAAACTTGACCATAAACTGATGCTGTACATTAACTGTGTGCATGCATCAGCAGTGTACAAGCTAATTGACATTATAGCATTAATTAATGTGACGCTATTTTAATTTTATTTCATGCAGAGTCTCTGGGCTTATCAGCTCCATTTTGTGGCCAGATCTGAGCACGGGGACATTGTTTGGTGTTTAGCATTTCTTGGCACTCTCTGTCGTGAGCCTATTTTTAAAGTTGAAAAATGCTTGCAGTGTGGCCGCAAGAGAGGACACTGAAGAAGCAAACTGGTGATCCATGATGCTTTCATGAAAGGATGACAGAACGCTACAGCTTATAAAACTCACACAGGCTTCAATGATTAATCCTCACAGCCCATTTAGAGCAAGAAAAGCTAATTCTGCTGTGAAGATGAAAAAGATGATAATTATGTTTATACTGTCTCTGTTTTGAACCCCAGTGCCAAAGGATTTTTATTTGTTTTTTTATAATCGAAACGCCCTATTGGGTTTAGGTTGTTGTGGGTCAGCGAACCTGCTTAATTTTTATGTGGATTTTGTGTGATCATTTGTAACATTATTTGGTTGCCCCAGACCTCTGTCTAAGGTACACTCGACCGAGAATTAAAAGCAAATACATTAATGAAAAACTAGTCTTTGCAGATGCATGAATCTACATATCAATGTAATCAGAGGATGTTGTGTGCATGGCTATTTACAGCAGAGGGGCTGAGAGGATGTCAAGCATGCAAAGCCTCTCTGCATATATGCTAATTGGGCTCCATTTTCCAATCTGAATATGAACCTTGCTGTGATGAACTCTTTTACCAAATCCCTATTAAGGAACTGAGGTGTATAATGCACACAAGCTGCACTACTGCTTGCATCAAACGTACGTGCAAGCTGGGTGAGATGTGAGATGAACGTGTACACTCTGGGACGTGAAATTGTGGATCTCCATTGATTTTGCTGTTTGATACTGTGTTCCTGTGACACAGCAAATATTGCAGTTATTTCAGGCAGCAAAGCCCAGGGGCACAGAGAACATACTATTTCTGTTAAGATTCTATATATTATGCCAATGAGTTCACACACATCGTATCATGCTTAGTGTAAGAATATATCTATGGGTTTAAATGAAATCAATTTACATTGAATTGTCCTCAATCCACCACGACTCTTTTGGCAGCTCATACACCTACAATCTCATTCATAAATTACGGAAATATTGGTCTGACATTTTAAGTGAAATTGAAAAAATATTTGGTATGGAATTAGAAATGGATCCAATGTGTTTGTTATTAGGTCTACCAAGTAGAATTATACCTTCTAAATCTGGCAAAAGATTATACCACATTCTAACTTTTGCTGCTAGAAAAAATATATTGTTACAGTGGATTAATGATAATAGCCCCTCTGTTAATGGCTGGTGGAAGATTTTACTGGAGTTGATTCCTTTAGAATATCTCACAAATATTATACATCACAAAGTGGACCAGTTCTACAAAATCTGGCAGCCCTATTTGAACTATCTTGGACCGGACCATTCTTTGATTATTGCACAAGGAGTTTCCTAAACCTGAACTTGTGAACAGTGACTTTTGATCGGCCTGAAATGTGAACTGTTTCCTGTGGCCTTAATTCAATCTCTGTTGACTTGAGCTGTACTTTGTATTTGTTTATTTGTTTTTGTTTGTTTGTAAGTATTGTTTGTATATTTGTGGTGCTTCTTTGTATTGTTTTTGTTGAAAATAAGAAAAGCCAATAAATATATTGTTAAAAAAAAAAAAAAAAAAAACCTACAATCTCATGTAGAAACCTGTGTACCCTTCTGGTGTCTAATGTAAATATGTTACTGTTTGAATCTCCCCTCTATATGGTACAGTGTCTCTGAATAATCTAAAAATGCAATATTTTTTTTCAGTCAAGTACTATTGCAACTGTAATTAAAAATGAATCTCTGTAATGGGTTGTGTGAAGTGAATTTAAAGTCACAGTGAAGAGGAAAATGTTTCGCTAATCAGGAGACTGTCCCCTGCTACTTTCAGTTTGCTGTAGCGCTTCTTGTCTTTTGTCACAGCTTATAACATCTCCCCAATGTGCCAGAGGCTTATGGGGGAGTCATTGTAGATTACTGCCTGGGTCAAATGCTGAATGCAAATCAGGCCGAGGAACAGGCGAAATGAAACGCTGGAAAAAAAGGAATCAGGCAGCAGGAAAAATCTCGGAAAGGAAGTTTATTTCCCCCTATTCTATACATTTGTAATATAGGCTTAGTATATATCTCAAATGTATGTTTGCATGTGTGTGTGTTTATATAGTGTTGTGTTTAAAATATTAAAAAAAATAAAAGAACACTTGAACATATATATTTCAACATTAATAGACTATTTTCAGAGCTGGTTAATTTTACAGGATCGAATAGCTCATGCCAAACGTGAGCCAAGGGGAGAAATTACACATGGTGAGCAAGACATGTTGCTCTGCCATAGATGTCACGCACAGTGGGTGCTCCGGATGATCTTGTGGCCCGATGTGAAGCTAGTGGGAGTAAGGGCTAGCTCTCCAGTGAAGCTCCTCTAATGGCTTCCTCCTGGATTCTCTGCCCAAAGGCTTCCAGGCCCTGTGCTCTTCTTAGAGCTGTGGGACTTTGATAATAGCTGACAAATGAAAAACTCTGCCGACATCAAATGGAGTTATTTGTTTCCCTACTCTTACAAAGAAAACGCCAACGGACGGAACGCACTCGGTGTTCCACTGAATTTCATTTCTTTGCAGCTAATCTCACTGGAACTTAACCCACAGCCGCTTTGTAGCATCACCTTCAAGCACCTCTGTGTGCGTGTGTGTATAAATTTGTAATTGCCAGAATAGATGCATCTTTGCGTCACTTTAAGTGTATGTGTGGATGAATTTTGTGTATTCGAATGTGTACATGTACTCCTGTTTAGTGTCAAGACAGGACTAGGCAGCTGCTCCAGGCACAGCTTTAGTAAAGACCCACACTCTAAATAAATTCTGTCAGATTACGCCAGGATACACTAAACACTGCACTCCTCAGGACGTTGGCTAAGTCTCCTCAGTTTATTACAGCTGGGAACTGAAAGCAAGTTGAAAGGTGAGGAACATGCGATTAAGAAACACATTGTATTTCAAATAAACAGATTGTAAATTGGAGCCTAGTACATATACTTGGTAATGGATTGTATGAATGGCTTGGTTGTTCTGACACAACACAAATGATGTATATGCATGGTAGGGAGAATCATCCTTCCTTTGTAGTTGTGTTTGCAAACATGTTGATTTGATTATTTTTGGCACATTGTTATATGCAAATGTGACCAAGTGACCTCTACACGTGCTTTGCATGCATCATCCGTACTGTTGCGTGACATTTTCACTCATGTGGTTATGCCTTTGACCGCACATTATGACTATGACAATAATAAGACACAGATATTTAAGCCGACCAACATGCATAAATAACCCCACCTCCCGCAAATACGATTTAGAATGAACAGAGGCAAACACACGAGACACGTACAGTGCTACGCTCTGGGAGACATTTCGGAGGCCTGTTAAGATACGGTTTACTCTTTCCGACACAAGGGGGAAAAAATACACAGGAGAAACTTATAGAAGCACTGTCATATGCAAACATGCTCATTCATTCTCTGTATGTCTCGCTTGCTTTCTTAAACAACTCTCTCACACACACAGATACACACACACAAACACACACACAAGATGATTAAGAGCTCCGAGGGCCTCCGGGCCCCACTTGGACTGGGACTGCAGTGAGTCATAACTGTGATGTGGTGCATGCCTTCCATTCTGATCTGTCAGAGAGGTTTGGGAACTTTGCTCACTGATGAGTGAGCCGGACCAGGCAGGGCCACAGCGGCCTGTCTACTCTGTCTTTCCTCCTCCTCGGCCACTCAGCTCTGACCCCTCCCTCTCCTGAGTTTATTAGTGACAGGTAAGCCGTCCAGAGAGCAGCTGGGGTCAATGAGGTCAGGCCAGGGCAAACAAACAGCTTCAATAAGACACACATGAATGAAAAGCATGTTCTGATATTTCATTATAAATCGTTCTAGATTTAACTCAATCATATTTCCTTATTCAGTGCTTATATCATGTATGTATTTCATAATATAAATAGTGAACTGATGTGAATTTTTTCCTTTTCTTTAACTTCCTCCTACGTATTCAGGCTCAAAAGCTCTCAATGGCTGTTCTTTCTTCAATCTTTAGCGTATTCCTCTTAATGCAGGTTAAAGGAAAAGATTCAATTAAAGTCGATATTCCATAAATGGCAAAGCGCTGTGCTGGGGTGAAGTTGCTGTGGTCTGTCAAACACATCCTCTGGCGGGGCCTAATGTGGCGTGTGACACGTCGCACCCTATCACTCTGCCTTACAGATGACCAGCTGCTTACGTATGCCGCGTGCACCACTGGATCCCAAACCAGACACTGTCAGGTGTGATAACAGTTTGAGCGCCAAACCCACTCTGAAGCCTTGCCCTCTCCCATTCCACCACAATTCGTTTGATGCTGCAGCTCCACAGCTCACGGTCTACTATGCAGAACTGCAAAGCATGTGCTGTGCCCTAAAGACACTTTTTTTCCTGGTTCACCTGCAAATTCCTCCTGGGCTGAGGGCCAGAGATAACCCAAATGCTGCAACACACCACTCCCTCAGACCACTGAACTACTCTCTCCATCATTGGGGGGGTTTAAAGAGATAAGGACTGCTGCTGATCCCAGCTCTGAGGAAGGAATCAAATACTCTAGCCGAGGTTCTCTGTGGGAATACTAGACAATGATGCATTTTGTACATATAACCTACTTGCACCAAATATAATTTATTTGATTATTGCGCACCACTGTACCACAGCTAAACCAGTTTGTCCTTCTCTAAAGGATGTATTCTCTCAAAATTGCACACTAAAGGCTCAGCTTTTCTTTTTTTATCCATTCTTACGTCATTTGCGCCCCTTGGTCCTGAAATTTGCTGCCTACATTTGGCATTGGAGGTAAATGTTCCCCACAGCACAAACTCATTATTTCAATACTCACAAGGCTGTGGACAGGCCTGGCCTCTCTGACAGCGTTTGATGCCCTTTTTTTCCTCGCTCTCTTTATCAGTGTCACCATTTCTTACACTTGATGGAGACACATTTGGGGGGGGGGGGGGGGGGGGGGGGGATGTCTTTTTCTATTAATTTAATTTGATCAGGCTACCTGCCTCTGTGGGAGCATGCTAGGTGGAACATTTTGTTGCAATAGGTTACTTGTAACAGTGACAATCATTATTCCTTGTTCACACAGACGTAAACAATTAATTATTCAAAATGTTGAGTGGAAACCCTTCCACAATAACGATATCATAATTGCATCTGTTTTTTAAGTTTTTTTCCCCATAATGTGAAATAGGCATGCCCCCCGAGGATAAAATGTTAATGCCACAATTCATTAAATATTTTTGTAGGTTTATTTTCTCCATTGAATAAAATCGGTCTCTGCCAGCAACGTTTTTTCTTTCTTCTGGCAGGGTTAAAGTTGACAACACCGCATTTGCATGTACCAAAGTAAATGAATGAGGTGTGAGATCTCTGTGCCTGGAGCATCTTTGTCGCGTCTTACCTATCTGCTCTCACCAGGTTGGCCATTTTTTTTCTCCAGGGATCCTCTGATCATTTCCCATTTGCTCTGTTTGATTTGCAACATGAAGGGGAATGCTGAAACACATAATAATCCAGTTTACTACTGTACAGTCTCTCCGGGTACGGAAGTCTGATAAAACAATGTGCTGCTGGAAGTGAAGAAAAATCAGCAAGGAGCAATTTTTCTGTGCTGGATTGTTCTCTTTGATCTGGAGTGCAGTGAAAGGAGGGCATTATGTAACGTCTTCAGCACACACATGGCCGACTGTGTGACTGCCAAACACAAGGGGTAGGGGAGGTGATGGTGGTGGTAGGGAGTTGCTGTGGCAAAGGGGGCAGTGGGAGGGGGAGGTGGGCCAGACGCTAGAGGATAGAGATAGGGCCATGGAAGGCAGTAAGTAGTACATTGATATGAGAGGAGAAATACTGCTGCTCATATTGGTGTTGGGTCACTTTCCTTATTAAGGCTGTTCAGCCAAGCAGCTGTAATGTAGGCCCTAACAAGCCTCATAATGAGACATGAGAATGCCCCTTAGTAATAGTTTGAACATGTATCTGCTGCTCAGTGCCCGAAACCCACTGTCTCAACACACATCCTTTTTCCGCCTGTTAAGAGAGGAAATTTGGATAATTACATGGGATCCTGATCTCGTAGGAAAACATATGGTCTCTAGCTAATAAGCTTGCTAAGAAATTATTGGCCCCATCATTTGTATGTCCTAATTGGAAACAATTCATAATCTTGAAGGAACAACAAAATGGTAGCACAGTCATGCTATTGTGTAGCAGATGGCCCTCTTAATCAATCATTTACAAATCAATCAATAATATATAAAAGAATGTAATCAAAGCCAACTGTAACAGTTAGAAATCACTGGCTAGTGTCGAGCACCATACGGCAGGCCAAATGTGCACGGCAAAAGAGGTCAAAGATGGAGCTGAGACAGCATGCAACAAAGAGGGGAATGCAAAGGAGAAATGTATTAATAGGATCCTGCCAAATCAATGTAACATGCACGCCACACAAGTGGGCCTTATCGAGGAGGAGCTGTCATAACTGACGGAAGGAGGAAGTGAGGAAAGGGCAAAGAGCGATCAGTAGAGTGTGTGCAGCTGAAAACTGATGTTGAGGTGGCCTGACAGACTCTGTTTCTGTTCATTGCAAGACTGTTATCCAGAGTGACCATGTTGTCTTCCCGTCCCTCTACAAAGGTTATGCCATTGCCAGCAGTCCACGACACAAAGAATGAGCTACAATTGCAGGGAGCCAGAGAGATGCTCATCAGGTCAGTTTTAAAGCATGCAGAAGGCAATCCATACCACATTCAAGAGTCATTTATGGGTAAATCAATGTTGGATTCTAATACTTCCCGTCCTGTTTGCGACCTATTGTGAGGCTGTGGCTGCATTTTAGAGATGACGTGCTTGGTAATCGGGTGTGTTGTGCTGTCAGCTCAGGGTGCATGATCTTGCCAGCATGACTCAAGTCTGCCCGTGAGCTGCTTCCTGTGCCTGTGCATCTACTCCAGTTGTGCTTGTATGATCTATTTTAGATTCCTTTGCCCAAGGATGTGTGTGCATCCTTGCAGCAGAGAGCCACAGAAAAAGAAAAAAGAGGGGGAATAGATAATGTTCAAATAATCTACAGACAATCATGCAAATTCCCCAGACGTTGTTCACTCGGGGAATGCTGTAGATAGGGATGCAGCCTTGCATTCTATTCAGGCTACAACCCATTTCCAATCATGCAAACGAAGGAATGAGATCTCTATCAGCTACCTATACAGGCTAACATGTATATGTGAGCCAACGCTGAGCAACACTGTTTTTCCAATTGATTCTGTAGTCAAATAAGGCAATTATCCAATTGGATAAATTCAACCCCAGAGTTTCCAGAGTACAAGTATTTTCATTGGTCTACTCCTTAAATATAACAGAGTGCAAAATGGAGAAGACAGGGTTCAACAAGTGAGTGTCTTGACCGTGTCTGAAAGTAGCAGAGTCCATCAAGTCCATCCTGTTAGAGCAATAACACGAGGCAGCGACTGAAAGAGCAGTCCTCCATCACAGGCACAGATGTCATGTTCCTGGAGACCACGGCGATTTTGGTGTTACCATGATGTGCCCTCTAGATTTAGACACTGATCTCATGTCAGCCACCAATGAAACCCAATATCTGTGAGTGTGTGAGAGTTTGATGATCTGCTAATTTTTCCTTTTATTTCTTTTCTTTTGCACAAGCAGGAAAATGTGGATCCCTCTCCATAATCCCACAAGAGCAGGGTTCCTTGGAAGGCATGGTGCAGCAAAAAGCAGGGGGCATTGTGGTTGGTGAATGGCTGGGTCTAATCTCATGGAGGCAGTGGTCTGTTGGAGGGGCTTTTGAGATGATTTGAGCCCGAGGGGTGAGAGCACCAACAACCAAAAAGAGGTCCAAAAAGGATCCTCTTTTTAGTTTAAAGGTTTGCTTCATGAATGGTGCTCAGCAAATTCAAATTAGCCTAACTGAAGTGGAGGTATAATAATTTCCATTTCCATTCAGCTTCTTTAAGGATTCTATTTATAGCTCCAAATTTAACAATGGATATGCTAATCTGGCACAATGTTTCCAATACATATCCAATCCAATATATCTACAATGAAATTTCCAAAAAGATCCTATGCAACGGTCTGTGATCTGGAGCCCTATCGGGTAATATTTACAATGCATTCGGCTATCAGCATGAAAGTGTTTTACCTGTAGACCCTTTTGACATGCAAAGTACATTTTCACATTACTAACAGACACATTGGAGAAATGCTGCAACCATATCAATCTTTGCAGAATGATGGTGCATATGTTTGTTTGATCTCCAGGGAATAGAGAATTTAGTGGGGGTGTCCGTAGAGTGGTTTAACACCGCCATCTGTTGGCAGTGAAAGAGAAGTCAGCTAATTTATGATCTAACCACAACATGGACGATAATTATCATACAATTTTCTTATTATCCTATTTCCGTTATTATTATTATTAGATATTGTGGAGGATTAAATGCTTAAATCTGAATCAAACAATCCTCATCAATGATTCATGAATCTAAATCTACCATTTTCTCACAAAAGCAATAGATATGTCCAGCATCATCCAGTCTTTATTACAATGACCCCATGTCAGCCAAACAAAATCTATCGTGTATTTAGAAGAAATAGAAAGACAAAGACATTACATAGTAAAAAGCTTTGAGACTAAGGTTTCAACAGGATTTTGGATAAAATAAATAACTACAGCAAAATGCAACTCTGTGTTTGTGTAACCAAAAAAAAAGGTTAAAATAGTTAAATAGTGACAAGACAGACATCATAAGGCTTATCCAGGGAGAAACAAACATTGGGCATTATCAGGAATAAACAAAGATCTGGAGTCTACAGAAATAGAAACATCTAAGGAATATAAAAAAAGGAAAATAGCTCAATGGCTAATCAGTTGATGAATTTTGTAGCCATGGCAGCACTTGCCCAAGGAAAACAGAATGAGCTGTTACTCCCGATTACTTGGTTCAAAAAGGAGTGCTCTTTTCAGTGTAACCACCTAATTTTGACTCAAGTGTCTGCAACATCAAAGCTGCAACAAAGACGTCTATGTAGAGTTACCAATACAGCAGTACTAATTATTTGAACAGCCTACCCTTCACAATTCAGAAATGACCTGTTTTGCCCAAAGGTTCTTGAAGAGGGAACCCTAACCCTTCACATTTTATCACCAGCAATCAAACAAATTAGCCTATATCGGAATGAACAATGAAACAAAATACGTTGAGCTATGCTACTCCACTTAACCAACCATGACTTTCTATATAATCTTCACTTAAAATGCAGGTCACAAGCCTTCATTTTCAAACTGGAAAAAGGCTTGTGATGTGGGTAAAAATTAATAAAATAAATAAATGGATGACAAGCAATATGAAAAAGTTTATTTTTTTTATTTGGAAGAAATTAAGTACAAAAGAGTGGCATTTTCTTCCAGAGAAATAAGGAAAAAAGTGAACAAGTGTTTTTTTTCTATGTGGATGAAACCTGGAGCCGGTCCTTACTGCAAACAATCTTTAAAATACAGGTAGTCTAAATATAGAAATAAAATGATGGACTTAAACCCCAAACTGAAAAACCTACTTGTGTCAAACAAGCAGATTCCATGAGAATCCCTAAATTCCACTATGGTACACACAGAAAGCTAAAACTCTTTAAACTTTTAGTACAGAACTTTTTCTGACGCTGCAACAAGAGAGTCTTTGATCAAAAGACTGTTGTGTTCCTGCACTTATTCATCCATCTGACAATTGTGTGAAAATAATAAGCTTTTAGAAAGAATAGAATAAAAAAAGCATGGTTAGAAGATAATGAACATCCATGCTACATATGGGTACACTACTCCAAATAGAAACAAAATACCTATGATCATTCCGCGCGGCACAATGATAGTCTTATAAGAGTAAAATAAAATATAAAGACAGAATAGTGTATGTAACAATTTGAAAACTAACGAATATTAATACAAATGTATGTTTTCACAGACAGTTAATTGACAAACAAATCTGAATTTACAATACTTCAGTGTTGACAAAATCCGTCACGCTATTTTAAGTAGAGAATTTCATGAGGGTGAAAAATTAATTTTAACAAATCTGCAAAAAGAAACGAAAAAACATTTGTAACTCCTGAATACCTTTCCTCCACATCACAATTAATCATTTTGCAGCTCATACCATGGCATTACCTTGCTTAAAAAAAACTAAGCTGTACTTGCTAAACACACTGAATTGACTGATAAATGACAGTCATGGGAATGTTGATGCCTACTAGTGAATTAGGAACATCCATATTGCATGTGCAAAATCCACTGCTTTGTCAATGATGTACTGGAGGCATCCTCTGTTGTTCTCATTGGAAAGAAACAAATTCTGTTTTCACTGTGTTTTGCCAAAACTCAATATGAATCTATTGACGTGTTCAGAATAAATAAAGCCACTGCTTATAGACTTTGCTACAGAAGGTCCGATTTATCTGTATTCAGTCGTGTATAAAGCTGTAACATCCAGCTCCACAGAATAACAAAGCGATATAGCCTTTTAAACTGCATTCAGACAACCTTGCCAGAGGCTGTGATTTGTAGATGGATGTTAAGATATACACCTATATATAGTAATGAAAACCAGATACAAAAAAATATATTGAGTACAACTGTACCAGCAGTGAGTATTTCTAAAATGTTACAGATAAAAAATAAATTCTGAGTAAATATATAGTATAGAAGAAGGTTTGTAATAGAAACCAGCTATTTGAAACATGCTTTCTAGTTAGACACAACTACTATGATTGATATTAGTCTACTAAGTAATCAGCCACAGTGAGCATATAGACAGGACACTAAAAGTATGTAGTTAACAGTGGACAAGTCCAGTTCAGGATCAGAAAGAAGACTAGTGTAGTGTCTTCAGATAGATGGGGAGGGGACCAGAGCCTTAATTGCATAATTGTCACATTTATCAAAACGCAAGACAATTGTCACAATATTCAAAACACAAGACACTTTTTTGTTTCAACTGTAATAGGTAAACTGCTACCTTAACATTCAGAAACATTATATCGCAGAAGAGACCTGGCAGTCCTTTTCAAGTATTTAAGATCAAAAGCAGTGTGATTTTAGGATGAAAATAATAAAGACCAAATCTATGGCTTATATATTGATGGGAAAGGCAGATCATTTCTTTGGCTATCCAGGCAAGTTAAAGGCAGATAAGCAGGACATGAGCCCATGCCAACCACTTTGTGAATCCCATTACCAATGCAAAATAAAATCTATAATTGTACAGTTTTCAAAACTAACATTGTTAACCCAACTATGCAATATTTACTTTTTTTATTTTTAAATACAGACTTTTATTTGAATTTTATTTTAGAGTATAACTCTGAGCCGAGTGTTGTAATAAATGGTTGACCATGAGGTCCACAAGGGAACAGCCTGTGTGAGCACCATATGTCTTAACATTGTTCTTGGCTAAGGGAAGTTTGATGCTTGGCAAGAATGACAGTGGACAATATCCACTCTCAAATGCAAACACTAAGGAAGTGATTGTAATGTTTACTGCCCTTTCATTCATGGATCTTCCTCTGGGGTTTGACGACCCCCACCTTTTGCCTTGATTTGGAGCCAGGCGTCTCCCAGCGCCTTGGCAAAGTGGTCGTCCACTGAACCAGTGATGGACACCGAGTTGGAAACATCCTCTGCTTCTTTGTAGTTTTTTCCAAGGCTGCGGCGGAAGTGCTCCTCAATCACAGGATCGCTCACTGTGTTAGCTAAAATAACATTAAATGCAGAGGAAGAAAACCAAAAAATGGTTATTACCACGCATGTAATGAATAAAAACATTAAAATATAATATAGTTACATATTAGTGGGGCTAGAGTGCAAATTACACTGTTCTCAACCGGAGAATGATCAATTTCAAACAATGAGGGAAAAAGGAAAAAATGCTACCTTAGTTTCACCCGAATACAGCCAGATAATATCAGAAATGAACTGATTCATATCAACTTATAAGTAAAAGAACAGACTTCGTCTTCCAGACAAAGGTAAAAAATCACGTATATTCAAGTGTGACACTGGAGGTATATTGTTGGTGCCATAATACAATTATTTCTTGGTGTTTGATCTTTGGGAGTATTAACACCTCCAGCTGAGAGAATACATCCAATTTGGGCATGTTGAGACCTCGACCAGTAACTGATTAACATTTTAGTCAATTCACCCAACCTAGCTCTCACTGGGGTGTTGCAAATGGGGATCCTAATAAATCAAATCAAAAACCTAATTGAAGTGTCCTGTCTGTAACTGATTCGAGAAAAGTATACAAAAAAGTATAAATATCATGTATTGTACAAAAACATTGAGAAGCATTACATTACACTTTTGTCACACAAACACAACAGATGCAATAAACTAACAGAACCTATAGCCTGATATTGTCACACATTTTTAAATTTACTTTTAGGAATATGTTGGCACTTTGAAAACATTAAAAGGCTCACCATTGGTCTTCCTCTGATCAATAGGTGGGCTGGGTGAGCAACCATTCATGTGGCAGTGTGAAAGGTTACAATTGCGGCTGCTCGCAGGGGCACAGATAATAACAGAGGGCCGATTCTATAGGTGGAAAAAATACAAACAATCAACTATGAAGAGATTGGTACAGCCTTAATCTTTGTCCTCCAGAGATTTGACACAAATACAACACATTTTTACACATTGTTCCAGAATTTCAATAATAAATTGTGTAAAAGTCTCAAAAAAGGTAAATTTATTGTTCCACTTTAACTGAAAAATGTAGAATCGATGAATATGCAAATATAGATATTAATATCTCCAACATATATAAGGAACAGAGAAGAGAAGTATAGGAATGTGAAGACAAATCTTCTTTTTTTATAGTAGGAGTTAAACAAAAAGGAAAGAAACTCCAAGGGAAACAGTAACACCTTTTTGTGTGGAGGCTATCTTTCAGCATCTGCACAATTGGTTGTCTTTTTGTGTAAGAACACTACAGTATTTTCTATTACGCTACATTTTTACAGACTGCTCCTTTTAAGGAAGTTATAGCACTCTTGTGGCCATGAAAACACAAAAAGTATACATTTGTCTTTACTTTATGATTCTAAACAAAGATCATGTATCTATTTATTGAATCTCATATTTTATCAACACACATAAAGTGTAGTGCTATATTGCTCTAGACACAAAGTGTTACTAGTTGACATACCTGCTGCCGCTCTGCAGTACCACTCAAGACAGATCTCTCTCTACCACCAACTCCAATGTCGTGGCTACTTTTGGTCAGAGCCAGAGGCTGGTCTACAGCATAGCCAGAGAGGGAACTATACAGGTGGTTCCCATGGAGACCGTTGGAGGAGGAAGTAATGTGCTCCACAGGAGATTGACTGAGGCTCCAGTGCTCATTACGGTTGTCTCCAGCAGAGGGACGGGCCCTTGAAAAATAATGTACATATCAAACATATACAAGCCACAACTTAACCTTTTCAGAGACAATTCCTACATCAGCTGTCATGGTAAGTAAGCAGCCTAGCTTCGGTTTTGATATATTTTCAAATTATTTCAGAGATTATATGCATGATTTCCCGCTTGTAGATTTTGTTGTGCAGATTAAAAGTGGATACTGATGTATGCTTTAATTTTGAAAATAGGAACTTACAGCTGAGTGGCAAACAATCTGCTCATTTTAGTCATGTGGTCATCATCACAGTTGATTCTGTCGTCCATTTGTTCTTCGCCATACTTCCGTTTGCTTGGGCAGTGAGGAGAAGGCACTGTCATGTTGGACATCGCAGTGGGCAGGGAGGGCGACCTGGACTCATCTGTAGGAAAGAAATTGGCAGTAAAAATAATCTAATTAAATCTGTCAAAGTATTTAATTCCATCTTGCACATACATTACTATAACAATGTGTTGATGTCAATGCAAGAAGCATTTCGAAAGAAAAAAAAATAGTTGCTGCCATTAAATTGAAACATTGAAAAATGGATAAAATCATTCTCGTGTATAAGACATTTTAAGAATTTTTAAAGATTGATTTAATACATTTTAATACAAATGAAGGCCTTATTTTTTTAGATGAATGAACTCAAGGCCTTTTAAGATTTTTTCAAGAAATCAATGTAAGAATTAAGTAGAAAGCACTAAAGCAGTTCAATTGAGTGCATTTAACTTAGTTTGATAGCCTTGGCCTGATAATTTTTGCTGAAATTCCAAATACGAAAAGATGAGGACATTGTTCGGTCTTCAGAATTGAATTGATTTCTGAAGGTAACTTTAATCGAAAAGTCACTTTAACTGAGGAAATGGTGTCTACAAAACACAACCATATACACTTTCCTCTAAGGACATTCGCTGTCAAAATCAGTGTTAACTTTATTTCTGAGATTTCTTGGGGGTTCTAAAGAGTTTTGCTTGGCTCTAGTAAAGTCGCAAACCAAAACATTTGATTTATGTTTATAATAAGAAAACCCGCAACGTGTTTGTTCAAGTTAAATACAAAGTATAAACACATAACAGATTTACTTACCTTCGTAGTGCAGTCTCCCAATGTTATTGTTCATTTTGTCCAGGAACTGAGCGTTCAACAGGTCCATTCTAGTGAATAGCATTTACACGAACGGACTAGTTGCCAACATCGATGTTAGCAAGATACACCAGCGAAGGCAACAAAAAAAGTATAAATATCCTAAAAAAAAAGACAGAAATAGTTGGCAAAACAGATAGGTAACGAGTATTAAAACTTGCCACTCATTTGAAGCAATTAAATTGAAATAGCTAGCGCTTTCCTGGAGTTAGTAGTTAGCTGGCTAATTAGCATATAGGTTAGCAGCAGCGCCCTTTGCTACAAACTCAGCTAAAAGCTACAAAGATAGGCTAGCTATAGCTTGTTTAAATAGTTATTGTAACACACAAGTTCACATGCTTTAACAGAAGCTCGATAAGATTTTAGTTGAGGGAACTAGCACACTAGCTAGTCAACGTTATCTACGTTGTAAATGACACAAGCTAACTGTATCCATTAATAGCTAGTCCTCAACTTTGTAGTTAGCTACTTCACAAGTTACCGATTTAAAGAGCAAAACCGAATACACATAACTAGTCCGTCACAATTAACCGTCCGGTTACGTTTAGTGAGTTTATGCCTACCAACAAAACTTCATAGTAGCGTAACGTCAACGTTTAATCCTACTCACTCATCGACAAAATTTGCTTTACAGCCACAACATCACCACGGCGAGCACAGCTTGCCTCTGCCCTGCGTTCACGCACTTTCCCACAGCAGCAGCCTGTAAACAAAAGAGTGGTGCGCGGCCCCAGCGGAGACCAGGCGAACAGGGTTACAGCATCTGGCCAAGGTGGAAAGGTAAGCCTTTTATCTGTATTCTGTATCGAAATATGGAGGTATGCCTATCAACAACACTCAGTTCAATTTACAGAAGCAGAACACTACTTAAGCAAATTATTGATGTAGCCTAATGCTAATTTAATTAACTTAATATTGATTTAATGCTACCATGAAAAAAAGTTAACACCACCTCCTGCCAGACAATGCATGTGTTTCTGTTGTTGCTGTTACTGTTTTTATTTGTTAGTTTTCGTTTGTTAGTTTTTTTTGTTTTTGTTTTTTTTCTAAGTAAGCCTACATTAGATAAAGCAGCTACTAGGATTTCAGTAATTGGGTTCATAATTTGTTGGCATGCTGATGCTATGCAATGTCTATTGCGTAGAGTTAGACAGGATAATCTACAACAATCCCTGTGGTCAGTGTTATATGAACGTCATGAACTCGTTCATATTTGGGGTGAACGTGAACTGAAAGTATGTATTTCTGAAATTCTGCCTGATGAACATTATTGCGAACGCGTTCATTCTGGCGTTTGTGAACGGCGCTCTTACAGTCGTTCAACCGTTCATCGAGTTCCATAGAAAACATTGCTAAAAGACAGCGTAAACAGGCCTTAAATAGCCTATATGTAGCGGAAAAACACCCAATCTGGCAACACCTGCCACCACAGTGTCGCGCCGCAGCTGCGTCATCAAAATGCGAAACACCGCGGCAAAATAAATAAATAAATTAATGCAGCAGCACTTACTCAAACCATGGACCTAGCCTCAGGCTCTACCTCTTCTTCGTATGATTATTACCTACCTCAGATTGTGTTTGTGTTAATAGTTATGTCAACACATCTTCTTGACTTTGTTGTTAACAGTACACTGCAGTTTAAAATGGTCTCCTTGAGGGTTTTACTATTTTAAATTGTAGGCTAGAACCTGCCTGGTATATTTTTCTAGTATTGCTTTCTTTGAATGAAATTTCATGTGAATTGTTTCAAGGTTTGGAAAATTATAAAAATGGAAACACATTTTCAACCGTTTTTGTTTGAATATTTCTTCATTAAAAAGACCATTCAAACAGCAACTTTTTCCTCATGTTTTTGAGAATATACTGTAGGGGTAAAAGCTGCAGCTGTCTTCTAGTGTGGACTGAATGTTATTGAAATAATTTCTGTCTTTGGTTCTATATGGTAGTGGCTATTATTTAGAAAATAATAGCCTGCAGCAACATATTGAAAAAAAAAGAACTATGAACTAGTTCATTTTTGAACAGTGAACTTAGTTCAGAATTTTTAATTATGAACTATGAACTGAACTAGTTCATTTTATAGTGTGTGAACTGAACTTTGAACTAGTTCACGTAGAAAAAGAACTTTCCCAACACTGCCTGTGGTTGGCAAACTTAGGGCAGAATCACTCTTTTTTTCCATACCCAGACTCCCAAGGATTTGAAACGATTTCAAACAAAGTGAACTGTCACACTGCATCATTCAATAAGCTGATAATGACTGCAGCACAGAGACCAATAGCCTGCAATACGCCACCTATACCAGCTGATGTCACCCTAGTGTCCATGCACAAGACTCAGTGTTAGTGCTGCTTTTCTATTTTTTCTATCCAGATTGCTTTACAATACAACATACAAAACGCTCTGTCATTAGATGCTATATTCAACTAACTAATTTGATTCAATTTTAAAAACTCCCAATCATTTAACAGGAAGCAAATTTAATAGTTTTGAGACATAGGTAAGAGTAAAAAAAATAAACAGGTGCTCCATATTTAAATTAATTCAAATAAATGATTCAATCATATATTTGATAGCAATTTTGTATTCCAACAGTTCAACCATTAATCCAAAGTATATATTTCATGTAAAATGTGTTCTTTTGTATAAAGTTGTGCAGTTTATACTACGCTTTTTTTACAAGCAGCCTGATGCTATTCTAACAACATTTGATGTAATCACACAATATCCCTGGCCTGCGCAGTGCTGAGAGTGGCCTTTCAGTGTCTGCCTGAATATCTTTAAAAAAAATCTTAATAGTTGTTTGCTATAAAAATGCTAACATTGAGAAATTATGATTTTATCCCTTTAGTTATAAAATGTACATATCCTTAGTTTATTGAGTAGTCAATAAAAACTGTGCTGCCCCTTTACCAGATATATGGTGACCTCTGAGAATACCAAAGTATTGATTTACTGATTTGTTTTCTGGACTAATTTTCAAAATACCCATCTGTTACCCGTGTTGGAGACATGGTGGTCTGCACTGGTGACATCACACAGCTTTATTTCCCTCTGTATTCCTTGTATATGGACCAATGAAAACATGTTAAAACACCCTGATAAGGAGTACCATTGGCCACTGTTTCATTTAGAATATACCTGGCTGTATACAGTATAAACTGTATATATAGGCCTATATATATTTCTTGAGTACAACATTTATTGTAATTTGTGTTTTAGCATTTAGATTTTATGTGTGCAGTAGTGAATGTATATTTGCAAATATTATTGAACATAATGATAAAATGTGTCCAATTAAGGAAAATAAGTAGCTATATAAAAAAGGGATTTATCAATTAAAAGAGAGGGTTTACTGCATCCATCTTTATCCCTAGGGACTGCTGCTGACGCCTTCCCTCATTCAACATTGCCCACTAGTCCTTAAACAGCCATTTTAGATATCCTTGCTGCATTTTGCACACACACACAGCATGGCCAGAAGGCAGAGAAAACACGCTGAATAGAGGGAGAGAGGAGCAAGACGATCATGATGTAGTGCTCTGTGTACCCTCTCGTACTTACACTGGAAACCCCTCTCTTATAAACGCTGTGGTTCAAAAAAAAGCATGACGCCTGTTAGGCATGTAGAAAATGGGGGAGGGGTACTAGGGAAGGACGAGATGTGGAAGGAGAGACACGGTTAGAGCATCACTCGCAAACGGTTGAGGAGAGCAGGGGCTGAGGCGATTGGTCGAGGGAGAGTGTGTCGTCACTGGCATTGAGGGGGAGCTCGGAAGGATGCTCTGCTGAACTGGGTAGTGAATGCATTTCGCTGGGAGTTTTGCATTGAGAGACACAGGGACTTCCTCTGCAGGATCATTTTTCCCCACACACCCAGTGCTTGTTGACTCTTCTTCTTCTTCTTCTTCTCTCTTTTAAGCTGTAGCCATGAATTATTTGCGCCGGCGTCTTTCGGACAGCACGTTCATCTCCAACCTGCCCAATGGCTACATGACAGACCTCCAGAGGCCTGACCAAGCTGAGCCTGCTGCTCCACTTGCTGCTACCACCACCACCCCTGCCAAGTCTCCCACCACAAGCGGGCCGACACCTCCGGCCACCTCCCCTGCACCGGAGAGGAAACCCCAGCCGTCTCAGTCCAGCGGAGCGGGTTTCTTCAGCTCCATCACCAACGTTGTGAAGCAGACTGCAGCCTCAGCAGGGCTAGTGGAGCAGACCCAAGTCACGACGCCCAAGAAGTTCAAGATTCTCCTGGTCATCGACGAACCCCAGCAGGATTGGTGAGACTGTTTGATGCTCTCATCCTTTACTCACACATTTATGTATTGCTTGTTTGCTCACCCGTAATGTTTTTTTTTCTACTCATTTTGATTCCTTTGAATGAAGTAGTTATAGGAAAAGGTTAAAGAACCACTGAAACAACATCTGTACTAAGCACCCTGCAGATGTGAATGGGCTTTGCTTACTGCTGTGGGTTGATGGTACAACATCAAGGTTTAATGAGAAAACATAGAGGCAGCCAATACAGAGGCAAATACAGTTCATTTACTCTCATCAGTTATGACAGTATACCCAAATATAGGGGATTTTTATTGTCCTCTATTCTGTCTTGGTTGTAGATTTTTCTCTTAAGTATTGTGTGTGTTATACATATTGGTATATACTGCCTGTATTTCTTTTTAAATGGCTTAATTAACTCAAATCATTCATAGTATTGGCCTCTAATGTGGTATTTTACCATCCTTAAGATAGATGTTCCACAGGTCCCCTGCAAGTAGTGTGAACACTGCAGTGATTTCCCTCCATCAATGGGGTTTCCCCCTGCTCACTCATGGCAGATCACATGACATGCTCTGCGCTATATCATAGGGAACGTTTAATTTATAGGTGACTGCAGCACATGGTGCAAAGGGTTCAATAAGGCCGTCATGCAGTAGACGATAGATAATTAAAGGCATCTTCTCAGCTGCTTGGAACGAGGACCATCGTGTCAATAATGTTAGGTTAAGACATTTAAGCAATTACACTGACAGGAGATCGTCTTTAGAGGTAGCTTAAAACAAGCATCTTTGTCAAAACACTGTACGGAATTAAAGAGTGTTAAGTAGATATGCACTAGGATTGAGCAGATATTTATTTTGCATTTTATCTTTAGTATTATTATTTATATCTTATTAAAAAGTAAATAATGTCAATTCTATCATCAAAGGATAACCACTTGTTTACACAGCTGCCATGTTTTCCACAGCAGCTTGTGCCCTAGAGCTGTGCAGCTGGAAACAGTGGATACCACACACGTTTGCACAGTTCATCATTGTGATTGATCTTGCTTCCTATAGTATAATATGTATGGACATTATCAGTTTCAACCTGGATGGAAATCAGAAAACTGAAACTCAGCTATGAGATGACTGGATCACAATACAATCAGAATAAAATCAAATCGCCCAATTTCTTATTTCATTATTTTTCAGACAATTATGTGCATTGCACAGATGGTAGGAGCCCACACATTTGGGATCCTTCTTGTCACGTATCCATTCTATGTCACATGTTAACGTTTTGTCTCTATTGTCCATTACAAGATGACAAATGTGTCAGGATTTCATTTTACACTGATTGAGAAAACTTATTACGCTGAATTTAATTGAATCGTTGGGGAAATCTGTCCTCAACAAACAACAATTCACACAAAAGGTTAGGATATCAGCTTACTTAATTCAGGTGGCCTTGCAGTGCCTTTTGTCTTGTTGTATGTGTGCCAGGAAAATGGAAACCTTGATCAATGTTAATAAGATCAGGGCCTAGTCAGCGGGATGGATGCCAGCCTTTTGCATTTACCTGTTCCACCTCTTTTGTGAGGGGAAAGGAAGCTGCTTGTTTAGGAATAAGGATTTCATTATGATGTGCCAACACGCTCACACTATAATACATTTAACTGAAACCCTTTTTATCAATAAAAGGTCATTCTAACTGAGAATATTTAGTGGGCTGGGATGGGAGTAAGATCAGTTTTTTCTACTTCACTGTTCACTGGTTTACTATTTTAAAAGAGATGATTTTTATGTATTTTAAATATAATATTTAAGATTTTAAAGAGTGAGGTGTTATCCTTTTTTAATATTGTTTCTGTTGCAGTTTATTTAATACGGTGTTAATACATTGTGCTCATGAACTCTGCAGACTAGTATGGCTGTTAATGGTTTCTTACTTAACATCCATTCGGGATCGGCTGAAATACTTAATTCAAAAGGTTTCCTCTGTCCGATTGCTGCATCAATTTTTCATGGCTGCTCAATTACACAGAGTGGAAATGTTTTCATCCTTGTTTACTTGGTTCTAAGGTCTTTCATACAATGGCTGTAAGTCATAGTAGCACTCAGTGTAGTGTCTTGCTTCTTTAATTTTCACTGCGGTCTAGCTTGCAGGTGTGCCTCTAGTCTAGTACTATTTTTAATGGTACTGTTTGGACTATTAACTATAACATAAAGAAACAAATATGGCATTGAGAATGAGTCGGAGGGAAAATATTTTGAAAAAGTAACACTACACGCCTTGTATCTGAGCCCTCACAGAAGACAGATTAAAGGTGTAAAACTATAGCCGTCAGCAAGATATTCTGTGAGAAAGTTAAATATGTATTTATTTCCATGAGGGTTTTTGCGAAGCGTGAGAATATACTGATGACATAACTTGAGTCTGGGCTGTAAACTCATGTTACGACGGGCTGTTTCAAGACAGCAGTTTTCTCTACCCACTTCAACAAATCTATTTCATCTGACTAACTTAGTCAAAACAAAGATGAAACATTTTAAATTCTAATGCAAAATGTCCAGCAATTTTAGAATCAGCCATATAAAGAAAACAGAAGACGTTAGTACGGATAATAAGAGCGTAGGTTGTGTGATGCACTGGGTAGGATAAAACATTTGCCAGTAAAATCTCCGAGACTGCCAGGATCCGAGCACATTGAAGCTCCCTTCTGTTCCGTGTTTTTAGTCATCCACCAAGGGTCTTTTAGTTGCAGGTATGCTGTGCTATAAATTACTCCTATGACAGGAGAGGAGGAGCAGATGCTCCACTGTCTTACATATCAGACTAATGGCCAATTTACGCTGCTTCCTTATTCTCTCTATAACGTCCCTGGATTTGAAAAAGAGAGAGGCAGTTGTTCACTTAATGTTCAAATATTATATATCAAAATTCAAAAGTGGCCAATCTAGCTACAACCAGGAATATCTTGTACCATGAGCTAAAACCTTATTCCAACATTAGCCACGTGCGACAGTGAATGTTAAACAGAGCCAAGCAGTGATGCATTAAAATTCAGCAAGGGCTCCCGCTTAACGAGCGCTGAATCATGTGACTGAAAAATTATTTGACAGCAATATGTAATTTGACTTTGAATCCAGCAGATATAAGTGAAGTCCCTTAATTGTTCATCGTATTGTCTTTCTCTAATTATTTAGAGTCTCCGTATTGATTTTTTCCAAGTAAACATCTACTTTGCTCTGTTTTAGTGAGCAGCACAAGGCAAGTGGCACAGTGCCCAGTGACTAACTCAGTTTTTTTTAAGGCCGGTATGGTTAGTCAAGGACAATCGCAGCTGTATTGAAGCAGGGATGGAAAGCTTACACAAGGAGAACAGGTCAACTATACACATAAAGGGCCCAGATTTCAACCATAGGAGCTGCTTTGCTGTGAGATGGGCGTCAAATACCAATGTGTATGAATGCGTCGTGCCGAAAGATGTTGTTAAACTCTTTGAGCGTGTGGCTCTCTCTGCTCAGTATGCTGCTCAGCCTTGCTGGGCTCTGCGGAGGGATCAAGCATAGATTGAAAACATTATGCATATGATCCCACGACACAGCCATTGCCATAAAATGTGAATAGCAACATGAAATCAAAGGCTTGTCTTTTCCAATGCTTTGTCTCTGTGTTCGCTTCTAACGGTTTGTGTTTTGGGAAAAGACTGTCTCAGTCTACACTTTACTCTGGCAACCAGCAGCATCCATCACAGTGCAGAGTAGGCTTTTCATTTCCCCAGACATAGGAGCAGTGATTCATATTGTAATGCTTGTTTTCCTCAGCAAATAGATCCCCATGCTCTAATTAGATTGGGAATGAATTATTCAGCTTAGCTTCCTCAATAAATAGGCAGGGTTACATGACAGCAGGGCCATACAAAGAGGAATAGGAAGTAAAAAATCGACAACATATCGTTATTATATATCAACACAGCCACACTAAAACATTGACATTCCATAAACCCTATTTCGATAAAGGTGGTTTCATACTGTTGTCCTCCTCCATGGACACTTAAGGAGATAGAAGGGAAGTTTTCTTTATTTGCAGGGGTTAACTAGTATTGATTTACTATATATCACCTCAGTCGTTCTTGTGGTCAGAGCTTATATTGTCAGGCCCAGCTCCTGCACATCAGTTTATGATAAAGCCCAAAGAAATCAAGCACAGTATGAACTCCTTCTGCAGATTTCCATCTCTGTGTGGTGTCAGTATATGGACACTGTTCCATCGGGATCTTAAAGCCCTATAGGGAAGGAGTTCCCTTTCAACAGGTTTGATTTTTATTGAAGAAGGAAAAGACGGAGAGTCTGTGTTATCGAAAGCGTTTAATCATAAGTCATGAATGGCGCAGCCATTTTCGGAAATTGCAAATTCAGTGTATAAAATAGGAATTAGGAATGTACCCTCATTGCTTTATCCTTGATTAACCCCTAATCGGGTGATACTGCCGGCAATAGAAAATGCTTAATTGCACCTGTTGGTAGGCTGTGAAGGCTTGTATTTAAAATATATACCACCTTTATATGTGTTGTTATGTGTCATTGCTATCCTTGTTGCCAGATTGAAGGGATTTAAGTGTTGAAAAGGCTGTGAATCAGCAGTCGGGAGAGATGAAAGGGAACATTCGCCTTCTCTGTGCTATTCATGCAATCAAAATAATGTGTTTTTAACATTTATTCATATTACAGGTTGTTGTTGTAAAGTGATTATAATTGAATGCCTAATTTACAATCTCTATGTGATTACATGCTCATATATTCTTTGGGTTTCTGTTTTTATCAGGGCAAAATTATTTCGGGGAAAGAAAGTACATGGGGATTATGACATCAAAGTGGAGCAGGTAGGTTTGACTTTTTTAAGTCCTTATGTAAAGTATAATAGAGAAGTGTAAATGCTCTGTCCTCATTGGCTTCTCAAATGATAAACTCCTCAGGCCGAATTCAACGAGATCAACGTTGTAGCTCATGCCAACGGGACCTGCAACGTTAACATGCAAGTTCTCCGAAATGGTACCAAGGTCATGAGGTGAGACAGACACACACACTCACACATTTCTTGGTACAACTGTGTTGTGGTTTAAGTTACTTCTGAGTGTTCTCATCAGTAGCAATGTTCTGTATCCGCAGCTACAGGGCTGCCTGACTGATTCATCCACATTGCTGTCAACACTTACCACAGTTAGTCATTTTCAGGGCATATTTTTGTCAACATCTCTGCTATAACTTTTTTTCTTCTTCTAGGTCATTCAAGCCAGACTTTGTCCTCATTCGTCAACATGCCTTCAGTATGACCCAGAACGAAGATTTTCGCAACCTTGTCATTGGTCTGCAGTACGGAGGCGTACCGTGTATCAACTCGCTTGAGTCCATCTACAACCTGTGTGACAAGCCATGGGCGGTAGGCACTCAGCAGCAGTAAAGCATTGCGGCAGGGGGGGAAAGCAACAATAATAATGATCCATTATCTCTCTGCCTTGCACTCTTTCTATTAAATAACAGTCATTTGCTCCGTGAAATGATTTATAAGTTGCGACTCATATATTTTCCTTTTTTGTGTGTCTTTCCAGTTTGCCCAACTCATCAACACACACAGGAAGCTGGGTGCCGATAAGTTCCCTCTGATTGAGCAGACCTTTTATCCAAACTATAAGGAGATGGTAAGAACCCTTCACTATTCTGCTGCTTCCAAAGATCATTTCAGAATTTGTGTTTTTTTAAAATACATCTGCGTCATGTTTGCAAATCTAAAATGGAAGTATGAGGCAGAACATAAAACCAAATACTACTTTCTTATTTTAGGTAAGCATGCCATCATTCCCTGTTGTTGTGAAGATTGGACATGCCCACTCAGGTATTGGAAAGGTATAACGATTTCTCTTTTTACCGTTATATGGAATAATGCATTGATTTGTTTTACTCAATGTATGGCCTATGGATTCATCATATAACCAAACTATCAGGACACCTTTGCTTCATATTGTTACCTGCAAAAGTCGATACAGTGCCAAATTCCTTTTTAAATCGTGGGTATGCTTCAATGTTTTGTCTCACGTTTGCGTTTGTGTACAGGTGAAGGTGGACAATCACAGTAAGTTCCAGGACATAGCCAGTGTCGTTGCTCTCACCCAGACGTACACCACCACGGAGCCTCTCATCGACTCCAAGTACGACATCAGAATCCAGAAGATTGGCTCCGACTACAAAGCCTACATGTATGCATAAAGACAGTTTGTTGCATCAACCTAATAAGTGCACGAGAAACAAAACAGGCATTGCTGTAATTGATGTGCATTTACGCTTTTCAGGAGAACGTCTATATCTGGTAACTGGAAGACCAACACTGGCTCGGCTATGCTGGAACAGGTGGCCATGACTGAAAGGTGACCATTCAATTACAATCCTACACTCATACAACAAGTCAAATGTTTCTAGCAAAAAAAAAAGAAGAGGCAAATTTATTCCACAGGCAACAACGGATGTGTTAACATCTCTGTGTCATATGTATAGCAACATGTTCTGTGGAGGTGATCATTTAGACTGTGAGTCATTTACCGATTGTTTTGTTTAGGTACAAGCTGTGGGTGGACACCTGCTCTGAGATTTTCGGGGGTCTGGATATTTGTGCAGTCAAAGCCATCCACGGGAAAGATGGCAGAGATTTCATCACAGAGGTAGGAGTCTAGTTTGAAAGCCTTTAAAAGTGACATATCTGGGACATGCACTGAAGTCTATGAATAGAATAAAAGCGGGAAATGCCGCCAGTTCCTTCAGGTCAAATATTTTCAATATATGAGCCAAAGTTGTTGTGACATATTTTATAAAAAAAGGCATGGTTTACATAATGCCTTACTCATGTGGTGTTGACTCTGTGCTGTAACCATCCTCCCCGTGGGGCAGGTCGTGGGATCTTCCATGCCTCTGGTAGGGGAGCACCAAGCCGAGGACAGGCAGCTCATTGCTGACATGGTGCTGGCGGAAATGAACCAGAGAGCAGAGAACGAAGCTAACGCTCCCCAGAGACCCACCACCATACAGCCACTGCAGGTATAGTAACGCAAAGGCACCTGAGAATAGACTCAGGGAGCTTGTGTTAGTTTAAAATCATTGCTGATAGAGTGATAATATCCTGTCTCACTACAAGAACAAACGTCACAGTTGTTGCTGGATATAGTAAGTAATTTCGTTGTCTTTTCTTTAGGGAGCTGGCCAAAAGGGAGAGATTGTCAGTGAGGCTGGACGCCCACCTCAAGGTTGTCTGCAGTACATTCTGGACTGTAATGGCGTTGCAGTGGGTCCAAAACCAGTCCAGGCCAACTGAGTCACCCAGGAGTAGAGTCTAAGTTAACAATGACTTGTCTTGGCTGAACACAGGCATGTGTGTGGATGCTGATAGCTAGAATCAGATCTCTTGGTGGTGTGAGCTTGGTACAGCTGAGCGCAGGCCTGGACTGTGTTTTTAACTCTATGCAGTGTCAAAATGTACTGTCTACTCGTTGACCTGTATATTTGTGTGCTTGTATAGGTCACCTATGTTTCAGTAGCTGTGGTTTTTTCGTTGGGGCTGTTGTTGATGATGTAAAAAGCAGATTGTGCCTACACTGAGTCCAGTGCTGCTCTGTGCTCCCTGTTTGACCCAGGATAAGAATATTTCATTTGACCCCCTAATCCTTTTTCGGTTTTCTCTTTTTGGTGTGCACCTTTAAGATATTGTTCAAACTGTGGACTATCGTGCAGTTTGGAGTTTGTGTATATCTCAATATGTGTACAGTACGTGAGTGTGTGTATGGCTGTAGTGGTGATTATTTTCATACTTATACAAATAGATATTTATTTTTGTTTTGCATGATTGATACAAAGGCCGATGCAAGTTAGTTTTCTGATCAAGTGGGATGATCATGTAACATTGCTGTTTTACCCAAGCTGTGTTCCCTGTGATTCATGCATTGTGAATGTGTCTTAAAAATGCATATTGAATAGGTTCTACAAGATAGATATATACATTACCAATCATGTATTAACAAAGTACACACTCCTGCATACACATAGAATAGGGGCATATAGTATGTGGCCTTCCTGAAAGTACATTTTGTCATCTGTGTCACAAAGTCACTATAAAAGAGATTATTGAGAGTGACTGTTCGAAACTAATAGATAGACACATAATAGAATAAAATTAGTATAAGATTTATGAAAGATTTTATCATGTTGTGCAATCGTGCATACACAACTTAAATATATTTGTATAATTTTGGACCAAAGATTAAATGATTTACTTGTAATCGTTCTGTTTACTCCAGTAACCGACAATGTAAATATCAGCGAGGGGGACTATTCATCCTGCAGTGTGTAATTGAATTGGAAAATAATAATTATGTTTTCAAATATCCTGTTGCAATCCACACACCAGTGAAACAGTGGTGTATTCAAATAAATCGTTGTCGTCTTTTTGTGTTGGGTTGTGTGGAAGCAGACATTAAGGCCCGGATAATGAAGAAGTGTATAATGTATGATCCTGCCATGAAATGCCAGATAGAAAGTCCACTCAATAACGCTGGATATCGGCTATCTTGGTGGTGTTGCCATGACAACAACAGAAGTGCTCTGAGGTTTACCGTGCCTGTGCTACTGCCGTTTGAAGATTCAAAACGTTAACCCTTGTCACACTCTTCCTGTGAGTTAATGGAAAGTGCAATATAAATCTTGTTTATTTATTTTTTACTCAATAATGTATTCATTTTTAAATCAGATCTTCCATCAAAGGGATTCAAAAGGCTATAGTCATCCTAACGTTGAATTTTTTTTAGGTTTCTACTCAAATGTCACAATCACTTGGTTGTTGTTCAGTGGCTTTTGTGGAGGCCATTTCATATATCTAATACCGTAAATGGTGAAACAGCTAAAAAGCAACCAAATCAACTGTAAAAAGAAATCTGTACCGTTTTTTCCAACAATTTGTTTGTTACTGTAGTATACACTGTGTTAAGCAAGCTCTGTATGTGATTCTTTTTCCAAGTTGTATAAAGTGCCAGTGTATCTGTGTGTGTCCTTGTAAAAGCCATGCCTGAGGCTTAATGGATGTGTTGTTCTGTTTAATTAGGAAATATGCCATGGCATTGCTTTCCAAGGGAGGAACATGCAGAGGTACAGTCTTCGATTGCTGCATGGTGATGCCTTTGTTCAATGACCAGGATTAAAAACTGGACTTGTTTATTTGGCCATTGTGGTGAGGTGTAACTTATATCTTCAGACCTGCAGGACTGTTATTATTAAGGGCGATGGTAACTTGCTAGTATGTGTACTTTTAAAACCGGTGTTGGACTGTTCAAATCAAGATCAGAATACAATATGTTGTGGAAAAGAATTTCTTTCTGGATATTTCCCCTCTGTCACTGGCAATAAAGCTTCCTTTGCAATATTTGTCTGGTCTGTGTCCTCATATGTTCATGTGTTGTGAGGTATACCATTTCTCAAGGAAACATATATGCTCAATGTCACAGGTTTTAACACATGCATTGAAGTTAGGAGGCCACACCACTCCAACAAACCAGCTGCAGAGCATTAACATACAAACACACATTGCACCGCACTCACACTGCAATGCTTCCAATGCATGAAGCCTGGTCTGTATTGTGATAGTTTTGTGATATTGTATTCCCCGCTTTGTTTGCGCCTTTATTTCGTGGCGTCTGTCTGGTGTCACTTTACCAATGTGGGATAACTGTCAGATGAGTTAAACCAGTGATCTGGGAAACATAGTAATCATGAACAACAGAAATTATGCAATAAGGGTGCTGAAATTAGGGGGCAGAGTGGAACCCCAAGGATTGCTTTCACAAAGGCCTGCTCCAAAGTTGGCCCTCAAGTCTCTCCTGCAACGGGAAAACCCACATATTGGGCTGGCGTAATAATGAATAGCTGCAGATTTCAATGCTCAAATCAGAGAATGTTTGGCTCTCTTCATTAGACACACCTGTGCAATCTCATGCAATTCAGTATAACCGTTTTGACGATAATAGTTTGGAACGGCACAACACTGCATTTGATTGTACAGGTGTACAAAGTGCATTTCCTGACTCATTCTGCACTTACAAAGTCATGATTCTTTTGTCTTCCAGCAAAGCCCCTGTCCGTGATCAGTGCCTTTGGCCTGAAAGACACATCCTGAATGCACGTGAATGCTGACACCAACTTCGACTTGAAATCTTGAGTGAAAAAAAAAACTTATTTTGCACTCACATAATCATCCACAACTGCATGTGTGTTTATCTGTATTAAGTGAATGTCTTTTCAAATGAGATGTATACCCTCTCGAACTATAATGATGAGTTTAAAAAAAACTTGTGGTGGTTTTGCTTCACAATTTTGTGGTTGTTGTTGTTTTTGTTTACTTACTGATACCCATGCAAACTAGTCACAATTTATCACTGCCATAAACGCATGTCTTATACTTACATTCCACAGTTTCTAATGCATTGTCGTGTTTGCTGAAGTGTGGAGAGTGATTATCACCAGTACTAAATAGTGGTTGTAGTATAGTTATTGTTGAATCTTTTATTCTAAAACTTTCTCTATTACTTTATATCCAAGTCTTTGCTGAACCAAATGGCTGTGGATTTCCTGTAACACTTCCACTTGTGATTTTAAAGTGAGCAGAAAATGATATCATGGCTCATAAACTGAAGGGAATAAAATTTGATCAATCAAATCATAAGAAATGCATACTGTATGACAAAGTGACATTTTATTTTACACTTTGTCATTCCCGACACAGAATAGACTTTCACTTGTTACTAACCAAAGTTGACATTTTGTTCTGGTTTGATGTTTGTTATTGTCCCTGGAAATTGAATAGAATAGAATAGAATAGAATATATTTATTGCCATTTGCATAGGTACAAGTACAAGTGCATTGGGATTCTTGTGCGAATCTCCCTGAGTCAGCTTCAATACAAACAATGTATAAATAGCATTATAACAGGAAAATTCAAAAAATGAAAATAAGAAGAATCTTAAAAAAGTAGAAAATAAGAATAAGTAACAGCTAAGTACCCTGTACAGAGGCTATTCTATCTTAAAACAAGATATAATACAATAGAATAAAAATAAATAACAAATAAATAACAAAGGGGAGCACTGTACAATAAGATGACACATTTTTCCCTGATTGCATTTAAGGTTAATATTAATATTGCACACTTTTACTGCACTGTAAAACAGTAGACTACACTGATTGTATACACACATGAATGAATTGGGATAGCTGCTTCTATTGTGCCATTATTTGTTCCGTTTTATTGCTTTACATGTTTTGCTTTTGTTATTGGACTGTATCAGCCAAATTAGTGGCAGCATCACCTGTCCCACCTTATCTTCATAACTTTGCCTCTGAGACTTTGTGTGGCAAAAAAAACGCCAGCACTTCGTACTTCAGATGCCTTCTCTAGGAAAGCACAAGGATTCACAATTAAGCAGGAATGACACTCCCACATACATCCCACTGTAGACATCTGCTGGTTCTCAGTTATTTCTAGACACAAAGAAGAAAGTGTGATAGGTTGGTAAACAGAGAAACGATTTTGAGGGAAAACAATTGTTGTCATTGTTGGCAAAGGCGGACAACATTTTCTTTTAATTTTACATGTATAAACTGGCAACGTTTGTAAACACTGTTTGAAATAAACTTAAACACAAACTAAGCTTTTATTATGAAGTTATCATAAATTGTACTCCTTATTCTTGCTCTCTTCTTTTTTTCCACATTATTATAAGGACTTAAAGATCCCCAGGCATTTATTACGTCCCATAGTTGTGTCCCATATGATTTCCTACAAAGAGTTCATTTATATGTTTAAATTACATCTATTCCTGCTCCCACATTGCAAAACGTTAACCTGCTTGCCACAAATGTCTCCCATTTCACTGAAAAGTCATTCACACTGTGGGTGCACTCGCAGCTTGTGCATACACGTCTTAAAATCTGGTTTAGGTGAGCATGGAGAACCCCCCCCCCCCCCCCCCCCTTCTTCAGATACATGTGAAAATAGCACTCTAGTGTCAAACTCTGCACATAAATCATTCTGCAGTGTGTGATATGTAAATAATGTCAACAATAACACAATTTGTCAGTGGAGGGGAGCTTTATGGTGCATTTATCTATGTATTTAAACATTTGTATTAAATGTGCACTATGCCGTTTCAGGGCATGTTATTCTTAGTATTGAATAATCCCATAATCAAAAATAAAGTATTTTGAGGCACCTGGAACTAAATTTAAGACTAGATTAGATTTACTAGAGGGCCTTGCTGCTAATGCAACAGGGAAACGGTGACTTTTCACGTAGTTCTTTGGCTTCAAAAAGTGTTCCAGGGATCCAATTGTCCTCTGAGTAAAGTCTGTTTATTCAGTTATGAAAAAATACACATTAGAACATTGTCAAATCTCTGACACGCCCAAAGTTACATAGTAACTAGTAGTGGTGCACCTTACCTTCTCCAGGTAATGTCATTGTAAGGCTTCCAGATGGTATAGATGTTTTCTCCATTCATATCAAGCAGAGTGACCGGGCCTGGAGATAGCAAAAGCTGCTGAAGACCTCCCAATATGACACTGTGGGCCCTGAAACTCCAGCTGAGTTGTTTTGGTCTAGACTCTTCCCAGCTGTCAGCCAAGCTGCTACACAACATGGACAGTGTTGCCCTATGGGTGCCACTTATATACTATCTATGGTGCCACCCTGCACTGACCATCTGCTTGAGAACATAGTGCATAGAAGTTCTGCCATCCCGTAATTATGCTACAATGTAAAGGTGCCGAGTGATAAACATGGGGATCATTGCCTATCAAGTCATGCACCATATGTATAAGATAACCTAATATGGTTCCTTCTCAATACTCAATGCTTTCCCTGGTGTGAAATCAAACACAACTAAGTAACCCCATCCACCAACAACATTGCTGCTTAATAGGCTAAATAATGAAGACAAACCCAGGAGACATACAAAGGCTCCATCTGGTGGTGGAGTTAAGGAAACATAGGCCCACGTAGCCTACAGCATCTGTGTTATACTCATTACTTAATCAGCCACTTGAGCTGCATGAGTGTGCTTTCACTTTGTTACAGAATTGGCGCAAACGCTGATATGACAAATACGATACACATACTTTGTATGCAACAGATTTTGATTCACGCACAAATATAAGTTGCCCTTACAGCATCATGGACAGATATATGGCCCCGTGTACTGTAGGTCCATTAGAAAATAACACTCACATGAATAACAAATTGATTGCCCTTTTCTACTTTATTATGAGGTACTAGGCTCTAGTATTTCATTCACTTATACTTTGCTTTTCAGGGACAAATTTACTTTTTACCACACTACTTTAGATGCACAGCTACATTAGTTTCTAATACATTGGATGTCTTATTTAAAACCATATTGGTTCAACTGGATTCATTTCTAAAGATTAAACCAGTGGTTGCCAACCATTTTGGCGTGTGACTCCTTCACAAACAGTAATCTTGGTGCAGCCCCTCATCATGTTTCCCTATGTATTTGAGTGGTTAGAAGTTTCACCAAAGAGACATTAGCTATCGAAGGTAAAGAGAAATATACAAAGCTCGTAGAGGACACCCCACTAGATGGGGCTGTTGCATGCCAGGGATGTAGGGCGTTTGGGTTCTGCCTGTGTGGCTTGTCAGAATGCAGAAATAGAACAGATAAACACATATAGCAAAACTGTTGTAAAAATAGAAGGCTAGCAGCCAGCCGAAGGCTTTGCTCTTATTGTGTTGCTACACTCATGCTGACATCAGCCCTATTTTACCATGATGGGGGCTTTTTGAGACGTGCAATTCAAAATAGATTAAGACCTCAAAAATGCTTCAATCATATTTCTTGGACTGAGCTGAATTCAAATGGCCTATATCATACAATATATACACTTTCCCCCCATATTTAGATCACATTTTGCATATTTACTATTAATAAACCAAGTGAAGTGGTCCTGCCCAGCAGGGACTACATGTTGGATGTTTACACTAAAACAAAATATAACTGTCCTCTCTTTCCACCAAGTCCCTCCCTTGGTGAATGATTGTTGTTCCACTGAGTTTGCCAGTGGCAATGGAGTGTACAGGGGCACTGGCCAATGGTGGATCCCCTGGTGGCGTGTCTGGACTGGATCCCTTGTGAGGTTACACCACGTTGCCACTGCTACAGCAAACATTACACCCTGCCACAAAGTCTTGCACATGTGTGGGATTTTACTGCGAAGAGAGGCAGCATAATCTGTGCTTCAAAAAAGAATCTCATGTGATATCTACATTACCAATGTTGACAATTCAATGTCCCTCCATATTAAGAGGTAAAAAGAGATATACACATCTTGTTTGTCAAAGTAATTTAACTTAATTTTATTAAAATATTGAATAGACAACTTTCTCACCATGTTCAAAAAAGAAAAAAAGAAAACAAAGAAAATGTTTAAACTCCTGAAAGAGACATGATAAACAAATACAAATTAGTTTCCAAATCACTTTAAATATTTAAGACCACCGCCCAATGTCCAGCTCATGACAACCTATCCCATGGTAAGGACCGATTAGAATGTGTGGGTATCTACAGATCCGTTTACTCAGAGCTATTAAGCCAATGTGCAGACTGTTGAAATATAACCATTGCTTTTGCTTAACAGTGCAAATTCAATTTTTCCCCATCTTCACTCATGCTTGCTGTCTGACAGGCTATATAAATTCCTCCAAAAAAAGGGAAGAAAAAAAGACAATTAAAGAGGAAGTGAAAGACAACAATTACCCATATCTACTCCATTATCTTTTAAGACAATGCAAAAAAAAAATCAACTTCTACTGTGCAACTATATGGACTACATCCAACGGCTTTACTTGTGATATCAAGAGGTGGATTGTGCAGGATCTTAGTCCAGGCTTTTGTTTCCTCTTAAGGCATGGAAGCTATAAAAAAGGTCCTCTTCCTCAGAAACAAGGACAGCTAGATAGAAGAGGTTGTACTTCACATCACAGAACTTTCTTCAGTGTCCATTTATTGTTGTCTTAGGTAGGTGTGCGTGCATGTATTTACAAATATAACCAAAAGCATTGCCACCACTGAGCCCCTGCATACTTCTTAATAAATGTAGTGATAAGCAAGGATCCCCCCTGATGCATCTTGCTGCAGCCCCTTCATGTGAACATCGCTCTCTTCCATAGGAAATTTCAGACGCACTCTGCTCTTCTCCTTTCATATTTTTATCGATTAGCAAAAGGGTTTATGTATCGTTGCGGTTCTATTTCGGCACTTGTTTGTAGAGATACCTGGGCATTTTTGGATATTTGGAAGAGGAGGAGGAGGGGCAGTGTCGTCTGAGCCTCTAGAAAATGTTCAGTCTGGTGGAGGTCAGAGTACAGACGTTGATGTCCTCCGTGTGAGAGGCTCTGTGCAGGGACGGTTCTGAGGCACTGCGGTTTATCTTAGGGAGGGCGTGCTGGAGAAGCTCAATGGAGGACAATATCTAAAAAATAAATTTAAAATCACATTTTATTTTTTTAAATGCAAAAAAGAGAAAAATAATGATTAGTTAAACAAAACACTCTCCTAATAAGAGTTAAGCTCACCTGTGGGAAGAGCGGCCTCTCGTCCTTGAGCTTCTTGATGCAGTCGGCCACCAACCTCTTCATGGCTTTGGGGCAGCTCTTGTACAGCTTACTGAGATCCGGGGACAAATAGCCTCTTCCCACCATGAAGATAATCTGAGAGGAGGGAGTCAAAGATGGCAGGTGAGACTAAGGGAGTTTTTTTTTTTTTTTTTTTTTTTTTTTAGAGTTAACAGCTGAACTATTAGTCCAAGTCAGTGTGACAGTAAGAGACACCTGGCCAGCAGTCCACATTAGAGATTCTTTGTCAAAATGGCCAGTATGTCTACGGTGATATGCCTTTAAAACATTGCAGACACTGTGAGGTGTGACGATGCAGCAGGGCAAGGGGATAACAGATGATAGGAGGAGGACGCTGCTGTGTGCGTGCAAGGTCCGGAGAGTTCAGAGTCATTAGCAAGGAGAATTGGGGAACAACAGTGTAAAGCAACTCTGTACACAGCAACTCCAGCCAAATTTGAATAGAGCCAGACACGGCCCAAGCCAGGTCTTGTGGCCTGTGGGAGGACAAGAAACCACACACACACACACACACACACACACACACACACACACACACACACACACACACACACACACACACACACACACACACACACACACACACACACACACACACACACACACACACACACACACACACACACACACACAGGGTTGTGTTACGGGGTCTAAATTTAGGCCAGTGGCTCCAGGGCGCCTGCCTCTGTTCCATAGTGGGACTAAGGCTGCTCCGACAGCACTTCAGACAGCGAGCCAGTGTCTTTCCAACATCTTCTGGCCTGGGCTCGCAGCCTCACACTGGGACCCAGAGTCCAGACACACATCTGATTTAGGCTATTACAGCCCTGTTATACAAGACCAAATCTACCTGACCTAGCAAAGACTTGCAACCTTTAAGTTTTTGCTAAAAAAGAACAAAGTCACTTACTAGGGGTGTAACGGTACACAAAAGTCAAGGTTCGGTACGTACATTGGTTTTGAAGTCACGGTTCGGTTCATTACAGTTCTCAGTTAAGTGGAAACATGCATAGAAAACTGTGTGCAGCATTAACTACAATCGCAGTGTATTGGTATTTTTCAGTATAAAAGAAGAAAATACTGCTGCAAACAGCCAAGGTCTCCAATAAATAAACTACTACTCAAATAAAAGTACAAGTTCTGAATCGCAATCAAAACAAGCCTGTACATTTTGTTCCGGTTTCGGAACAAATACCTGTATTGTGACCCCTATCACCACACTAAATTGTTGTCACCTGACATACAGCATGACATGAGGCCTTACCTGATCTCTGTTTGCTGTCTGGGAGTATGGGAGCTCTCCCGTCATGAGCTCAAAGAGAACAATTCCATAGGAATAGACGTCAGACTGGAAGCTGTAGGGATTGTTATCCTGCATCCGGATTACCTCAGGAGCCTGTGCACATAACGGAAAACAAATAAAACACAAGGGTTGACATTTTCTGCTTTTATTTCTCTACTTTGTTTGCTTATTGTGTTTGACTTTATTTTGTCGACAGTGTCATCAAAAGCTGCGTCACTGACCATCCAGAGAATGGATCCAGAAGGCTGCTCCACCTGATGTGAGCCGCTCCACCGCGCCTTCACCGTAGCCAGACCAAAGTCCCCAATTTTCACCGTTAACCCTTCATGCAAGAAGATGTCTACGCTGCTGTCAAGGAATCACAGCTAAAACACACAGATCTGACCAGCATGAGGAATATAGGGAACAGAGCACCTTCATCTTTCAAAGAAACTACACACACACATATACACACACACATACATACATACAAACAAACACACACACTGAAACACACATCATAAAGGATACTGTTGGACTTCATGTCACGATGAATGATGTTCTTTGCATGCAGATAGCTAGAAAGAAAAAGAGATATTTTGACTAGAATTTTGATTTCTTTTTTTCATTTGGATCATCATTAAAGCTCTTTCAGACTTACTCCATGCCCTGAGCTGTCTGGCGGGCTATGTCTATGAGCTGGATTATCTTGAAGTTGGTCTCCAGGACGTGAAGGTGTTTGTAGAGGCTGCTGCCCTCACACCACTGGGTCACAATGGCCAGGTTGTCCTTTGTCATGTAGCCCATGAACAACAGGATGTTGACATGTCGCGTTTTCCTGTGACCGAGAGGCAGAGGGGAAGAGGAAATCACCAAAACAAAGATTAGAGAAAAGTTTGCAATGAAGATGATTCACTAAGTATACAACAGTTTTGCAGCTATAATAAAACAGCTGTAAAATACAGCAAAACAAAACAAAAAAACACTGTATCCGTGCCAGCATGTCTTACCTCAGGACTGCCACTTCATTTCTGAATGCCTGGAACTGCTCTGGTGTGGGGTCAGTCACCTTCAAAATCTTCACTGCCACATCACCTACAATGATATATAGTCTGCAGTTACACTTCACCCATGAAGTCCACTGGAAGCTCACATGAAAAGCAAGTTGTGGTACACACTAATGATTTCCAAACCATTAAAAAGGGGCCAGGTCACTAATTTGAAAGTGAAACGTGCGGTATGAAAAATGTTAAAGTACTACTGGTTCCACCTGTAAGTGCCCTGCCCCACGTGAAATGCATTCCTACCATGCCACTTCCCTTTGTATACGGTTCCAAAGGAGCCTGAGCCGATGCACATGTTGAGATACACCTCGCTCGCCTCAATCTCCCAGTAGTAACTAGAGTCCCGCTTGTCCCGAGGCCTCTGGATGAAGAGAAATCAAAAAGATGCAACTTTATGTGAGACAAACAAACATAAATATGATGATGATAATGTAACAGGAAATACATGTTTAATTAAAGAACACCTTCTAACTTGTGCTACAAAATAAAAAAGGTACATAAAAAAAAAACGTCAACAGCATGGGAAATATAACTAGTCCACTCAATATCTTCCGGGTACAACTCTCTCATCCCCACTGACACACAGCAGTACAAGTACGACTTTGTAACAGGAATTACTCATTCAAATGTAATTTTTGCATATGAGACGGGAACTTACGATTTTGTTTTTCTCCTGAGTGTTGAAGGACGTGGCTCTCTCTCGTTGGGCAGGTGCCGGCACTCTGGACTGGGACCAGCCTGTGGGACTCTGGCTGGGGGAACTGCCCCCTTCAGGAAAACAGAGAGAAAGACAAGGAGCTTGCAGACTTTGGCTTTGTCCAAAATAATCAACCACATATTATACAGATAAGTCTATATAGAGGACTGTACAGTGGGTCAGCTGGGGAAACTTTTTTTAGGATGCCACTAAATGGAATATAATAACTTTATCCATACAGTCGGTAGACACTAGAAAAGTAAATGCTATATGAATATAGAACTATTTGGGACGCACAACCATCAGTGTTGTCCCAGTTCTCCCCCTTGACACTTCATCTTGTATCACCGGAACGGAAGATGCCAGTGCATTAGAGCCCTTTGTCTATTGTATTTCCATTAACACACTCTACTGCTGCTGCAATCTGTTCTTTCAACGTCTGTTGACTGTTATAGGTGGACATCAATGCTTCAATTTTAGGAGGGAAACATGGATGGCTAGACAGTCAATTCACAAAGAATTTGAATATTCTACTTCCAATTTTGGAAATGAAGCGTGAGAGCTTACCCGAGTCATGATCGCGCATTGCATCCTGCAGAGAGAGAAAAAAACACAAGACAGTTCTGTCAGCCTGCTCAAACAGTAAACCAGTGGTTCTCAATTATTTTCTGTCATGCCCCCCCCTAGGGGACAGAATTTTTTTCGCGCCCCCCCTAAATTGAAATACTATTGAGAACCTGCTAATATTTATTTATTTATTTGTACAAAACCACTGTATGAGTTTCTGGCACGAGCATTCTGCATACTATCACCTTATTATCAAATTAGATAACAAATTAGCTGAGATAACTTCTGCAGCAAAAAAAAAAATCAAATTTCAGTTTATTAGCTCAATTTGTAACATTTAAACAAGACTGCTCAGTCAGAGTTAATGATTCACTGAGGTTTGCATTTCATTCTAAACATTTTTAAATTTTTAAACATAGTTAAGGTGGTGTTTTTTTATTATTATAGGCCAATAGGCCTACTGTGATGCGATAACCAATAATTCATTAATGTTATTATTAGTCTACTTGCTTGATTTCTTTTTAAATAGCCTACAGAGACACTTGGAGACACACGTGGACATTTATTTACTGCAAATCGCGGCCTTTCGCGTGGATATGACCATACGCAAGCACACATCGTGCTTGCTAGCACTTAAAAAAAATAATAATAATTTGGTCAGTTGGAAATCAAGGCAGCCCGACCATTTGAGAAGCACTGCAGTAAACCAACATGCAGAGCTGTCACTCGTGGTTTGATTTCAACACTGAGATGTGAATGCAGATAGCTTTGTTTGCAATGCATTGCCATCCAGACCGCACACAGACAGACAAGGCAGACACTCTGCTTTCTAACCTTTTCTGGACTCTCGGATGAGGCCTCGACAACTGACTGGGGGAAATGCACAATACCTACTTTCCTCTTCAGCCAGAATCTATGGCACCATGAGCTTGGGAAGGTATTCAGGCAGTCTAGCTACTCCCCCAGCAGGGTACGGTACAATACAACAGGCCAAGAGAGGACAGCAGGAGGAGGCCAAAGGGACACAGTAAAAAGGAAAGTGAGGAAGAACACAGTGACTAGAGTGATGCCCAGGTACTTGCTACCTGGACAGAATATAGGGGGAAAAGATTCTACAAAGCATGCAAAACTAGTGAGCTGATTATGCAAGAACATTTGGCAGTGAAAAAAGCAGAAACTAAAACAGTGAACAGGAGGAAGTCAAGAGAAGCACATGAAAAAAAAATAGCTAAAAAGAGATGCCACCATGGGAATTACACAAAAAAACAGGTTCAACCCTGTCCAGGTAGGATTACTTAACGCTGGAGTAGATAAGGAGATAGAAAACAAAATAGCAAAGGGGAAGATAGTTGGAATGCCTGAGATGTAGGTGGGAGGGGCATATCACTCGCAAGGCAGGATTTATTTTAGGAGTGAGTGTTTGAGTATCTTCTTGGACCTACAGGAGTACCCAAAAGGGGGCCCGTTACGGTGTGTAGTTACCTCAATCATGCTGCAGTCTACAGGCAGGGTGGTGCTAACCATGTGGACATTTGGCGTGGAGGTGGAGCGCTGCCTCTGGGAGAGGCCGCCGCCTGTGGGTGGGCAGGGCGTGGTGTAGTTGAAGGCATGAGGGGTGGAGTATCGGTGGGCTTGGCTGTAAAGGTGCACAAGGGATGGAAGGATTAAAGACAGAGTAGCCATTTGTTTGTACAGATCAGGTGTGAGTGTGACTGCTAAAAACACACGCCACTGACATTTGACAAGGAGAGAGCACTACACAGAATTTTGGTGACTTCTTTTAAAAAACAAGTATGGCGTGTGGGGCTTTGGCAGCAGTTTACAGTTCTGTCATTTTCTCTCTCTCTCTCTCGCTCGCTCCCACTTACAAGCATCATCTGTTTATGTTGTGCCATCAAGAGACTGCTAACACACATGCACACTCAATTAGAGGAAGGCTACACGGTTAAAAGTACAACTGAAACATAGCACTGTGAGGGAGTAGTTATTGGTTAATTTTATTGTGGCCTTCCTATGATCCCATTTTGGCTAACTTGACACTGTTTTTGCCTTTCATGTTTGCCAAGATCAGTGTTGGCTCAGAGGGAAAGTACAAAGCTCACCAGCCAAATATGTTAATCTGCAAACAATCCAAACGTTCCTCTGATTTTAAGAAGTTCACTTTTTAAAAACACAGAATCTAAAATTAAAGTCAAAAGAAATGCATGTAAAAAAACAATGCCTCGTGTCAATAATTAGAAGAGTAAGCTTTGAGTTGAATCAAAGGTCTTGGTGCAGCTTCTACTACTGGACTAATAGATGTGCAGTAATGTAGCTGCTGGTCAAAATGGGGACAGCAGAATGACGTATAGAGACAGAGATCATATTATATCACACTTATGGCCATGGAGTGCCCTCCTTGAGAACATCCCCCCTTTAGCAATGCAAAACTTTGTTTCAAAACAGTATTTGAGATTGCTCTGCATGGAACAACTTAATACCTTTGCGAGAGCTAATTTGCCAGCTCAGAGTTCTTTTTAACCATTTTAAGTGCTGCTGAAAACAACAGGCTCTTTTCTCGCCTCTCGTTACGTCAGCACTTGGACTGGTAAGCCTCCATAAAGCTGAGGACGTCATTAAAAACAGGATTTATTTAAATTCAGATTAAGGTTATTTTACTAATAAGAACATAACTACAACTGTGCTGCAGTCAAGCATGACACATTTGAGAAACTGACAAAGATCATAGTTACCAAAACCTGCCAATGCACCTCCACCCAAGGCTTTTTAATGAAAATATTAACTTACAGTTTGCAGTCCAAGTAGCACCCCAATTATAAGCAGTCTTTACAACACCCAACTCTAAACTTCCATGCTGACAGAGAGAATTTAAGTAGTTGACACCACTGAGTACTTTCAAAGCATTACTCTAGACAATATTAGCTTCAAATGACACAACATTGCCCTTCAGGAATGCTGCCTTCAAAGACTAAATTCTCTCAAAATGTAACGTTCCCCTGTAGATGTTTTTGACCTCTGGTAGCGTAGAAGGCTGGGTGCCCATAATGATTATATTGTGCAAGCACAGGCAGGTGATACAATACATGTTCCTGCCAATGGCTTTTACACTATTCCATTGATCTATAGGTGGTGGGTAACAAGCACAAGGAAGGAGAAGAACTTTTGCATCAAACTTGGATTCAAAATACTTGCAAATAATTTTATGAGGAAAGGACAGATTTGTTATCGTAGATCTTAAGCAATGCATAAGGGTGAGTAAGATCACTTCTGCTTGTTTAAAATAAAGCCCCACAGAGTGATTTTCCTCTGATTGCAGAAGAGGGCTGAATTTCAGAAAATGCATTTTCTCCCCTTCCGCAGGAGGCACAGTGATCAACTTCCACTCACACAAAGCTACTGTCTGTGTCTGTGATGTTCATGTACTTTTTCATTTCAGTATGCTATGTTTTCAAATGTAGTCCTATTTGTTCATGCATCCTTTGCCTCCGAGAGTGGGCAATATTTCACTTTGAGGATAGTCATTGCATGTATTTCAAAATAAGACAGAACATCTCACCTTGGAAAGCGTGTTAAGGATTCTCTCATTCGCCGGGATGTCAGCGGGGGCAGTGACGGGGCGCCGCTCTCGCCGGGCGTTGGACACAGCCTAAAGATAGAGAGTGAATCTCTCACAGTATACAGTGCGTGGGAATGTGCACAGTGCTTAATCAAATTACAGCTGACTGCTAACGACTACAATGGCAGACAGGTAGAAAGGGCTTATCTCTTCACTGTCAATGATATGGATCTTTTAATGATACCGCGGTCCTACAGCCCAGCATGCAAAGTAACACTTACAAACCATTTTCTCATTTTGAGTATGCAAAGCTATACACAAGAGCTCAGACCTAATCAGGAGAACTGCAGTATCAGCAGAACTTCCCGTATTGTATTTCAACACCACAATTTTATGCTGCGGTACGAATGCTAACTCAGGTTTGATTACATTCAAATTGAATGCAACTCCCATACAGAAAATGGGATTAGGATGGCAACTTTATCCGTCAGTAACATTTCTATAATTCAGTATATTCGTCATATAAAGTTTAAAAAGTATTGTGTATACGTCAAGGTGAAGGCACTTACAGGAGTTGTCTGATGTTGCTCCAGTCCACACACATGGTGGGCACTTTGGTGCTACAATGCTCATGGAACTTGTAGCCGCACGTTTGGCAACGGAAACCGTTCAAAAGAAACTTCTGGCAAATATCGCAGAACGCTAGCTTCAGATATGTTTTCCGAACCTGAAAACAACAGAAAAAAAAAGTTAGCATGTTCTTCTTTAGCAGCCACAACTTTAAACTGACTTGAGTTTAAGGATAAAGTAAATGCTTCGGGTGCTCACAAAGTTATGTGTCGTCAAGGGGACGTGATCTAAAACCTCCACCAGCAGCTCTTCACCAATAAGGGATGTGGAGTCGGTATTCCAATCCATCCGGAATTTTTTACTGTAACAAAAAAAAACAGAGAAAATGCTTTAAAAGAAAGGATATCAAAAGCAAGCAAAATGACAGCGGCAGGAAGAAATGTGATTTTGACCATGTCAGATTCTATTTCCCTGGTTTTCAAAGCCATGGCAGTCAGCTGAGCTCACCTCCTCTGTCCTGGATGCAGCCTGAAGACAGCGCAGCACTGAGGCTGCAGACCTCGCACCTTCAACGCTTTGATCAGGCAACTGTACAGAGTCAGACCTGGTCGCACGTTCACCTTAGGGACAAAGGCAATGGAGTTAAAAGATGTTTATTCCTGTTGCCTTCTTGAACAAAAGCAGCTCCATAATATGCCTTAAAGCTGCACTATGCAGTTTCAGTGGAGGGGGATTGGTTTACATTTATAGAGCCTGCAGTAAGTTTACAAAACTCAAAATTATTGAATAATTATATCATCATAAATCAAAACTAAATTATTTTGAGACACTTGGAAGAACATCTGAGACTACAGTAGAATATTCTTCTAAACACAAACTGTGGGCGCTACTGCTTTATACAACAATGAAACAGGAACTTTTCAAGTAGCTTTCTAACTTCAAACAGTGTCCCAGGCATCCAATGTTTCCTGTCAGGAAAGTTTGTTTATTCAGTTATGAGAATTTACCTTAGAAAATGTTCACTTATCCGACACACCCAAAGGTAGATAGTGCACCTTTAAAACGTAACTGTGCAGTGCCTGGACATCAGCGAGCCATCTTACACCTGCAGGAGGAAAGAAAAGCTCAACTCACCACGGTGCGCTGCTGGTTTGGGAGGTAGACACGGATAGTGCTGCTGGTCTTGGAGTCGGGCATCTTGCTGTCGTCTGAGGAGCGACGCTGGTAGGGAAAGCCCTGGACAATGGTCGGGGAGAGCAACGGGCCATCGAACGCCGAGTCCTTCATTCCGAAGCCGTTGCTCAGGGTCTTCCACGCTCCCTGGAGGTGCTCCATTAGTATAAAAAAAGGAGGTGCTCGCAACGGTCTGACAAGGAGAAAAAAAAAAACATTCACACATACAGTATTAGTAGTCCAAATGTTTGATAGCTCACATCAACAATTGACCACTTAGTCAACGTTACATTAGTTCCCCCTCTTCTTTTTAGGGATATTAGTGGAGCGCAGGTTCAGTGACAAAGTGTAAAAGACTAAACCAAGTAGATCTTAAATGTTTCTCATCGTGAAATAAATGATTAAAGCAGAATAAAGCAATATATTTGTGTTAATATATTAAAAAGGTGTTAAATTGCTCTGTTAACACAGGTCTCTTAGTCACACCAGTAAGTGCAGTAAGCAGAGGAGAAACTTTTCTGTTATCCAACAACCCTTTATCCAATCAGGAGAGAGAACGCTACAAAAAAGACAGGTCTCTCTGCCGGTAAACGCACACAGAGCTCAATGTTTACCCAGCTATAATAGCAGAGCAGGTAAAAATCATTCCCAATGTTTGTTTTATGGGTTTATTGAACTTACGGATCTGAGTTGACGCTAGGTAACTCAGTGCTCCCCATCGCGACACTTTCTGGTGAAGACGCTGCGCATTAATGTGGTGAGGTAGGGACAAAGGAGGGGACTGCTAACTGCAGCCACTGACAGGAAGTTAGCTAAAATGATCCAATCACTTACTTCTGCTTTAAGTCCATTCATCCATTAATGTTTTGGAGGATATAAAACTGTTTAAATTGATACAATCAACTCCAAATGTATATCTGGAAAATCACACAGAGTAGGAGTCTGGTTAAAAAGGGTTAGGGTTAGGCTTTAATACGTTTTTCTTTTAATTTCCTTCCACTGAAAAGCAGCTATGGTTGGCTTGAAAGTGTGTCATTAATGACGAGTTTGCAATTGTGCAAGGTTTTCACAACTAGGAAAAATGCAAATGGGACCAAGCCTCCTGGATTGGGGCGTCATTAGGGACGTTTTATAGTTGTAGTATGTTAGCAGCAAGCCTTTCAGAAGCAGGACAGGGAAAGTAGCATCGAGGAGAATGTCGAACCCGTTTAGTTCTTCATGTGCGCTCAACCCAACACTATAGAAAACTGAAGTTGTGCTTCTGGCATAAAACTATATATCATCCAATTATCTGGTATGAAACTACTTAATCGTCCTTCCATTTTCATTTGAGAGGGAGCAGCACAGCAAAGGAGACAAACTTATCTAGTCAGACCAGGAGAATCTCAGGACCATTCATATAGGTTTGTCGGGTAATGCACAGTACATCTCTTTCTTCAGCATGATGAGGCAACAGACAACTCAAACCCAATAGCTTGCGACAGTAAAGGACGACTATGTTGACATACAAGGTCTAATTAAATAGAGAGATGCAGAGAAATAATAACTTACGACATACTGGTAGTAAAATAAATAAAAACATCTGTGGTTGTGGGAAAGAAAAGAAAACAATTGTCATTGTGTCAACTATGCATTGGCATGAAGGAAAAACACTTGGTTAGACCTAGTTGGATGTAGCCTACAATTCACAAACAAATGTGCTCCTCTGTTGTGCTGTCTTCGCTTACCCAATCCAAACTGAACTATATATACACACCCACACAGTACACGCAGGTCTCACTGGTTCCTGGTTTTCATTTTTGTGGTGTACACACTCACCCAGCAAAACTCCTCATTATCTCTGGCGTGGTGTCTTATACAAAGACCCGTTAACGCCAAAGAGATGATTTACTGCAGTTAGTGGTTAGCTGTCACAGCAGACATACCGGTATGTCAATAGCACAGGACAGCAGGAAAGAGTGTGGGTCCTTCCACGACCCTTCTCACCACCACGCTGCAGGAACTGTGTTCAAAACAAGTGCTGTGATCCATCCGAGAAAAGGGTATCAACAGAAAGCACGTGAAGTCCAGAATTATCACACGTTACTTGCGTCTGCTTGAATCAGCCCACATTATAGCCTAAAATCAGCATGTACAACGTGCTGCTGCCACTTTCCATGACTTGTCTGAAGTCTCCGAAGTCAGAAAAGTAGGTGAGATGTCAGCAGGTTAGCATTTTGGGGAGATTTAGGTAGCCTACAAAGTCTCAATAATCTATCATTAAGGCATTCTATAGAGTTGCAATCAAATCCTCTACTTACTGAACATAGCCTAGACTACGGAAATGCGTGCATGATTTGCACAAGCTATTAGTAGCTACGTGTGTTTTTATAAGGCCCGGTAGATCCAGTTATTGCTGTGAAATTGCCTGTAGGCCTTCAGAGGCGAACTATATCGTTAAACTTCATTTGCGTTCACCGTCCATTCAAATTTCACTTGTTCAAACGTTGCACGCCTCGGCCGTGTGATTTTAGGAGTAGCCTACTAGCACTTTTTAACACTAGTTTAGCGTAACAAACATAATTCAAAATGAGTGGCAATGCTAGGAGCCAGTAGCCTGTGTGTTCTTACCAAGAGAAGTTAGAAAAGTTGTGCTCCGCCATAACTTCAGGAAAAAGTGGCGTCGGTGACATCATCATATTTGCAACGCATTCAAAGAAAAAGGGGAAAAAAGCCGAAGTTGGTAAGACCCAGGAACTGTTGCGAACAATGTTGGACCCGGTAAAAGTAGCGACAATTTAAGATGTGAAGGTCATAGGCGGTTCTCTTTAACGAGCCACCTAATAGAATAGAGGAAAAGTTTTATCGCAGTCGTGCTAAAGGCGAAAAGGGGAAAAAAAATCCGCCGGACCCTCAAAGTGACACGACGAGGGATATTCCTCCAAGTCCCGTGAAGCACTTTCAAATTAAAACACCCTCGGTTCACATTAGGAAAAGCTCTCTCTTTCCGACCAATATTGACGTTGTTCGGGAGAAGGTGAAAAGATTTCGGTTGGTGTCGTGCGTCCGTCTGACGCCACTGATTGAAACAGGACCTTGCAGTCATAACAACAGTTCTGAGTTCACTCACACTGCTACGCAACTATAGCACAAACGTAGGCCCTCCCACTTTGGTGGATTCATTGTTTTTGCTAAATGTGTATTTTTAAAGTGTTGGCTTCTTAATATAAGACCATATTGTACAGAAATGTTATATTAAAAGTCTTATTCTGTAGTAGGCTATACGTCGCCGAACTCGAAGTGGTTCCTTTTTTCGCAAAGGCTTGTGGGTATACGTAAATAGGCCTCTTCAATACTTTTTAATGCACACTTCTCAGAAATATTGGTTGCATTAAATATATTTTTGTAGAGCAAAAAAACTCGACATATGACCGGTTTGGAGCATATGGTTTGGAGTAAAAGAGTAACCCATTATTAACTCATAGTGCGCCATCATCTGGAGATTTGGAGACACTGCCTTGGATTGTCTTCTGATATTCGATACAGTAATGTTACATTTAAATATTATGTCTAAAACACAATGTTGTGTCTGCTCGTAGTATGCCTTGTCAGGAAAAGTTTTACCATGGTTAAGGAGGAAGATTTATTTTATGCACATAGGCCTAGATGCATTTTTTTTTTACATCAACATCACAAAAAGCTCAAACATTTTTTTTTTCGGTTAGCCAAGAACATGTCTTATTCTTTACCCAAACTGACCCTGAAACAGTAGGCCTACAATTGTGACACCATATATACTCTCCATACTCACCATGTGTTCACCATCTCTGTAGCATCTCGCTCAGGGTCCCATGAGGTAACCTATAATCACAGATGGCTCACAGGTCCTGTCAGCATGCTATAGAGTCGACACCATCTGAGAACAAAAAACCTTCATCACCATCCCGTTTATTATGTCTTCATGGGTTCAGCATATACCTTGTTTTCCCCAAAAGCAGCAGACATTTATAGCTAGCAATCTAAATAAAGAAAAAAAACTAGTTATTTTCCTGATTTGTACCTAAGATTCAGTCATCTGACTTTGCAATTCAGTCTACTTATAGAGGAAAACAGCATTTTCAAACACGATATTCCATCCAACAAATAACATAAATGCCAAATACTGTGTCTGTGTAGATGAGGGCAGGGCTTTGTCATTGTGAAGCCTTTTAAGGTACCCCAGCCCACATTCACCAGCACCACTGTAATTCAATCAGCTTGGGATATCATGGTGATACATCTCTTAATCAGTTAAAAATGATGCACCACAAGTAGAGAAACATTTTCTTGAATTGTATTAAAGATTTGCATATACAGAATGAGGATCACAGATGGGAACATTTGGTTTATCAGAGTTTTGCAACCGAATCCACCTTAAGACTGACATTATTGCATCTTTCCCACTTATTGATCTGACTGAGCACTCAAAGACAGTTAGCTGAGATGCTTGCAGCTCGCTCCCATGGATCGTTGTCTCTCTATAACAGTCCTCTTGTATTCAAAATATGATGCAATCAGGACTCCCAAAACAAGAAAGGTCTGCTGCAGCAAATGCACACAATATGCACACCATTTGTGTCATTGTTTTGGACCTATTTAAACTTAAATTTCCATTAAAGGATCTTTGTTTTTATGAGTTTGGCTTTGGGGTATTCACAAACAAACACAGTGTTAACAGTGTCTTAAATAAACATCTTGGTGTTGTAAACTAGCATTTATGCTAATACACTCAAAACATTGCATCTGGTTCGTCCAATGTCATTGTCATGTCCATACACAAATAAAATAAAATCAAAATCTTAATTATTAATATATTATTCGGAAGAAGATTGTTCTCATCATTAACGATGTTGGCCTTATAATTGAAAATATTTTTGGATAAGTGTGATGTTGCTCAGAGTGAAAGATTCCGATTAACTTTAGTCTGTATTCACACACACACTGAAAAGTCACTTTTTATTTCGTATAAATGTATCAAAACAAATATGACATGTGAATACTAATCAGTAACAGTGATAGCATTTATAAAGAGTCACAGCCCTTAATTGTATCAGGAGAGGGGTCAATGCACAGATTACTATAATTTATCCGAGTAGGGTATTGAAATTGCCCGCAGCAAAACCATTAACCTTTATATGCAGTTTTAACTCAAGCTATTTCCATGAGTAATTCATCAAATGAAACAATTTAAGTTTCCTGTTAATTCAAATATATACATATAAATATGAAATATAGGCATATTCTATTTTCAACTTATTTGTAAACTCTAGTATGGATTATTAATACTAAAGATCATCCGAACAGCCAAAAGTTGTAGGTAGGCTATAACTATTTGTATTCTTTATTTCGATCCCCATTAGCTTGCACAAAGTAATCTTCCTGGGGTCCACGTTTATATGAGCTATTAGTATACTCCCTCGTTTTAAATTTTAATATGTTTTAATGTTAAAAGCATGGTTAAAATGTAGTGCATCAAATAAGGCCATTCGGTTTATGGAAAGGGACCGTTCTGCGTCCATGATTGGTGAAATCACAGAGGCGGTGTCCAGACCTTCTCGTGTCTGATTGGTTGCCAGCAGAGAATGTGGCCAATGACTGTGCTTGATTTTTACTGGATCCTGTGAATGACAATTCAGGAACTCCTGCACACACCGCATGTAGCGCAAAGAAGGAGGCGTAAACACTGACACTGCTAGGTAGCCAGCGAGGTAAGCAAGAAAACTAAAATGCACAAAAATGGATTAATCTAGTAGATGTGTATGTCTGTTAACTTTAACATTGTGGTGTGTTAAAGCTGACAGTATGGGAAATGTGGCGTCGTCTTGGTTTTCTGAATAAAAAACGCACTGGCGTGGTGTGGTCTGGTCTCAGTAATGGAGCATCGGGTTCTCAGCCCGGCCTGCTAGCGGTAGCTCGTCACAACGACTTTGGTGTGTGCGTCTTGCGCGGGAAATATAGTTATTATGTTATATTATATTAAATATCCGCCAGAAAGCATTTACGGTTAACACTTATCGCCATATTTGTCGGATTAATACTTTCTGACTGGAGGAGAGAGATTGATCGTCGACTGAACCGTGCTTCTTGGTCGTGATCGTGAGGTGGTCAGCTAGCATGTGCTAGACTCACCACCACTGTCTCGCGAGTGCGCAGAAAAAAATCAACGTGACAAGGCCAGCGTTAGCGTAGCTTCAACCTTTGGCATTTGATTATGGTTTGCAAGAGAAAAAACGTTTCGGAATCACTTCGTATAGTTTACTTACATGGGGAGAGGACCCGTAGATGTTTTTAGACAGAGTACAGTTATTTTAATGGACCTGGGGCTCGCCTTTCCCCCTGTTTAAAAAAAAAAAATTAGATGCTCATCAAAACACGATGTGAGCTACTCCCCCCAGGAGTTAGCTTCCCAAGTTAGCATACAACCCACGGCATGCTTTCATGCACGTTTACTGTGGTAGTGAGAGGCGTGTAGCACAATATTGGACCTAGTTATGGAAGAGAACGGGAAATCGTACGTTTTAACACTATTGGAAACGAGCTCTCGCGTGGTTTCTGTTGTAGCATTATTTCCATGAATTATTTGGCGAAATACTACTATTATGTAAGTTAAGGCCTTACCATCAATTTAACGGGACTCGAAAGCAACAAGTTAGCGGTTGCAGTTAAATACAAAGGTTGGTTAAATCCAGCAGCTTAGTTTTGATAGCTTATATCGGCTTTTGGGCACTTATTGCGATGAGCTTGATTACTCATTAACTCACATTCTCCCTGACTTGATGTCTTTAGCACCGTCAGCAAACAGAAGTTTGGCCTATGGCGACCACAGCATGTTTCCATTGACGAACTCGTGTAAGTTAGCTTGGTAGTTAGTCGATGGCGTTTCCTCAGTTGGAAAATATACCCCCATAGGCTTTGTCTGATCTTAGATTAGATCCCCCCCTCCCTAGCCATTAAGGTAAAGTGATACTTGCAGTATGGTGTGTGCAAGTTGTATAGTCCTGTCCTATTTTACTCAAACACGAGGAGTTTCAAACTCATTGTAATCTGAAACCGGAATTTCTAAAATTGTATAAATGAGAGATCGAATTGACCCCTCAACATTTTTATTAATTTTGGGAAAACTTGCACAGACATAATAGTTGTATAATAAGTCCCATGGTCTGGTCATTATTGATGACAAGGCACTTGGGACACCTTGTGTTCCAAAACGTCAAGTCCTTAGCAACAGCTGTTCATCTACTTTTGGTGTAAAGAGCTGCACCGATTTAGTTAGTAAATGTATTGGTCAACAGGCTTCCACACCACAAAAAACAAGTAGCATTATCTGTTTGTGGAGCTAAAGCCAAGTGCATTATTTCAGTAATAAGTCTAATACAGATTTAGCAGCCAGTAATGTACTATGTTGGTGCTTCATCATTCTTAACGGCCTTAATGTTTAATAAGAGCCAGAGGCCGCTTCATTAGACCCAACATTGAGAACATTTAAACAAAACAAAGTTGCATCCATATCGGTGTATTTATTGCTTGGGAAAGGAATGCCTACAATATACATATAGATTCTTTGTGCAGTCTAATTTTCTGTCTGCCAGAATGAACCTGCACATGCTTCACAGAGATTGGCCTGTTAACACTAAGCAAAGACACTGTCCATGTTCCCTGTTGAAAAGGACTGTCTTGCGTTTTGTGTGAAATCCTTTTTAAGACGTACGACTGAAATGCAGCCAATGTAGACCGAGTGCTATTTCAATGGTGCAGTTAGATTTTGTTTGAAATGGGTCATTTTGTTTTGTTTACTAATATGTGGTATGTGTTTTTGTTAAGGTCATGGAGATGAGTAGCAACAGCGAGTGCTATGGATGCGGCCGCTCCGGGCATTGGATCAAGCATTGCCCTACGGCCAGCTGTGCCCAGGGTGGAGGTGGCGGTGGCGGCGGCGGCGGTGGTGGTCGAGGTGGTGGTGGGGGACGCGGCAGGGGCCGGGGACGAGGAAGAGGTACTTTACACCATGAGGGCCACACCCCAAATACCATCATATTTCATATTCTCCTGAAGCTGTAGTACTGCCTTGTTTGTCAAACATATTTATTTAAGGAGAACACTTGTGGAGTTCGAGTCTCTTTATTGCATACTAACTAATATGCTTGTCATTACAGAGCTGTTCTGCTATCGGTGCGGAGACCAAGGGCATATGGCCAGGGACTGTGACCAAACTGAGGATGGTGTGCATTCCAGTTCTGTCTCTTCTAGTTCAGTTCTAGTTTCATTATTTTCACACAATTACACAATTTTGATTTCCAAGGTTCACTATACAAACGTATAGTCAAAGATTGAACATTACTTATAACCAATATTTTCTTAAAACTCTGGTAACATTCCTGACACTTTCTTGTCTTATTTGTTTTTCCTCTGTTCAGCGTGCTACAACTGCCACAGGAGTGGCCACATTTCCCGGGACTGCAAGGAGCCCAAAAAGGAGAGGGAGCAGCTCTGCTACACCTGCGGCAAAGCTGGCCACATGGCCCGCGACTGTGACCATGCCAACGAGCAGAAGTGTTACACCTGCGGAGGGTTTGGTCACATCCAGAAACTTTGCGACAAGGTGAAATGTTACCGGTGAGTTTTCTGTTTCTCGTAATGACATTAAAGTAGGCTTAATGTGTTCCTGGTTTAATTCTTTAAAAAAAATGTAACTCAACCCTTGGTTGTGTCTAACTGAACAACTCTTGTCTCCTCTAGGTGTGGCGGGATTGGTCACGTTGCTGTGCATTGCAGTAATACCAGCGAGACTAACTGCTACAACTGTGGAAAGGCAGGCCATCTGGCAAAAGAGTGTGTTGAAGCCACCGCATAATCAGTGCCCTAAGTGCCCCTCCTTTTTTTCAGATTGATGGTTGGTTGTATTATTTTCTCTGAAACCTCTTCACTGGCCAAAGGTTGGCTAACGGAGGCTAGTCCCAGGCCAGTGAGCCTCTCGACATGTAATACAATGAAAGGGGTGAAAAAAAATCTTTTCTGCATTCAATACAAAAATGTTTTAGTTTGGTAGCGGTGTTATGTATAATGCTTTGTTAAAGAACCCCCCTTTCCTAGCCACTGGTGATCAGAGATGAAATAAATGGGACTAAACACATGGGAATCTATAGGACCTCTGAACTTTTGGAAGTGAGTCTCAGTAAAATGAGATAGAAGAAGGGAGTAAATGGAAACTGAACTTCCATTTATGGTTATTATGGTTTGTTTTAGTGGGATATGAGTTGGCCAAGAGAGTATGACATGGAAACAGTTCATAACATGATGCATTTCAGCCCTACAAGCAGCTTAAGTGGGCGATAACAAACCACATGTTATATTGCTAAGACATATACATTTGAGGTATTAAAAGAAACATGTTCTTTTATAGAAAAATCTGTTTACAATTTAAATATCACTTGGCAGTCCAAGGTAGACGTTTCCTTTCAAATGGCTTTGAAAAATCGTTTTGTTTTTTTACCTTGGCAAATTTAACATCAAGAGTCAGAACAGCAGAATTAGGAGTTATTTGGGATTGAAAAATGTTTTCACAGAAATCAAAAAATGTTATTTTTGTACAATATCACTTAGACTACTGTATAAATACCATTTGCTTGTACTCAGTTTTTAAGTCGGAAGGAAAGTGCAACTGAAGTCCTAGAACATAGAAATGTAATTTTAAACTATCAATAAAGCTGGAGGAGCACGGGGAAGACCGTTGTCTGATGGGAATGATTTTGTGCTGCTTGTTTCAAAATGTCTCTCCTTTACTGATTGTTTGTACATTAAGTTAAGCTGAACTCTAACCAATTGCTAAATCAAGCCTGTATTTACTATTCACCAATTATGTGTGTCTTCAAAGCAGCTCAAATGCAAGATAATCTTCTTAAACACTTCAGCTGATCTGTAGGCTAACAGTATGCCAAGCACAACGATGTTTCTTTGTAACTGTGTCTCTAGCCTATTACAATTCAAACACATTTGTTCTGAACTATTTGCATGCATCCATTGTATTTTTTTTGTTTCTATTAAAAGGAGTCTTTAATTTCCAAAGCATGTTGGGTAATGCATACATAGACTGTATAAGAGGGTGAAACTGGGAGGGGGATTCTACCGTCTTGCCCAAAACGGGTCTGATTTCCTCGTCAGAGTACTTCTGGTTCCCTGCAGCAAATATAGCCAAAGCAAAGCACGTGTAGGACAGAGGGAGGGGTGGAGGGTAAATGAAAAGAAGTCGAGGAGTAAAATGGAGAAAGGAGTCCGTGGTCGGATTCCATGTTGGCTCGCATACCCACCATTTAAATATAATTATATTCATTGAAAACTGGCGCTCATAAACATTATCGATCAGAGTAATGGTGATCAATGAGCTCGTGCGGTTACGCAGCACTGTCCTATGATCTGCGCGCGTGCGACACATGGGTGAAGCGCCACCTCGGTGTCTAAAATGGCAGCGGGGGTTGCTGTGGTGCAGATGCAGCTCTTTCCGGCAGAGCTGCAGCATGAGGCCCTCCCACTCCTCACATGGCGTCATCGGCTTTCGCCCAGTTAAATTGTAGAAGACGGAGAGAAAAGAAATACCAGAAAAAACAAGCCCAAGACCGACCCAGCGCGGCCGGAGCGAGCCGGCTCATGCTTCGTGCGGGCTCGTTTTGGGTTAATCTTCATCCCTTTTTAAAATTTATATTAAAATAAAAGGGGGAGATGCGGGGACTCCTTTCGTTTTACCGGGGTCTGTGCGCCCTGAGTAACCGCCAAACCAGACGCAAAACTGGGATTGTTGGTTCCCGGTGCGGCTTTTGCGGAACTCAGTCTAAAACCAAGGTACGGTCTCTCGAGCTGTTGCTGCTGCGACTCGGCTCAGGGAAAACAATGCGATTAGGTTGCCCAGGCGATAGCCTACTTCGTACTTGTTTCCGATTTTTGTTTTGTTTTTGGTTAGGCTACAATGTGTCAAATGGGCATCGCATACAATGTTGCATGCAACTTCCCTTTGATGCGAATGCGCCGGCAGGGATCAAGAAACAACAGGGGATCCCTTACATCATCCGGGACTACAGCAGCACAGATGTAGCTTACTGTGTCCTCCATGAGATAAACAATGGCTTATACACTGTGCTTCTTGTTTGTTATTTTTCAGCCCCATCAACAGGAAAAAGCACAAAAGGACAGTTTACATACATAGGCTATAGCTGATTATTTCAATTAAGCTCAGAAAGTGACTAAACACCCCTTTGTAGCCTGCTGTGTCACCATGGTTTCCCACTATGGATGGATTCTCTGTATGTTGCAGATATAATAAAAGGTCCATAGGCTACGTATGTCTATGTAGTCGGCCTTGTCACCAATATGTAGGCCTATATCGAACTACACTATCATTCGTGGAAAGAAAATACTATAAAATAAATTTGAGTCAATCAACTTGGCAAATCACCGTTGAAGTTATGATTCTAGAAATGAAATTAAATATTAATTATCTCCTGTTTGTTATTACATCATTATCAGAAGCATGAATCCTTTTAGCTATCCCCCTTTCACCTCAAGTCTGATTTATCAACCTCATCCATACTGTTATTATGCTTATTTCGTTTTTCCTGACTCCTGGCCCCACAGTTTTGTCTGCTAAACCTGCGTTTTCTTGTTCCCTACAGCCACAGCCAAGATTCGGGCTGTTGTTCGACATAGATGGCGTGCTTGTCCGGGGGAGAATGCCAATCCCTGCTGCAAAGAAGTCATTCGAGAAGCTGGTGGACTCTCAGGGAAAGTTTGTGGTGCCAGTGGTGTTTGTGACAAACGCAGGGAATTGCCTCAGACAAACAAAAGCAGACCAGCTCTCTCACATCCTGGGCGTACCCGTGAGTTACATACCAAATTGCCACAAAAGGGTTTGAATATGGCCTCAAAGCAAAAACAAAACAAGCACTTTGTTTTTTATTATTAATCGGGTGTCCCACCTATCAACCTCTCCTAACACTTCTATCTCATTTCAGATTACACATGATCAGGTCATCATGTCGCACAGTCCCCTGAGGATGTTCAAGAAGTTCCATGACAAGTGTGTGCTGGTGTCAGGGCAGGGACCAGTCATGGAGATAGCAAAAAAGTATCCTAGAAATCTTGGCATTGTTTTGTTTTATGTTTGTGATCCTTTTAAATTGGGTTTTGCATCATACTCTTCATGACTCCTTAACGCTTGTGTCATTAGCGTGGGCTTCGAGAATGTGGTCAGTATCGATATGCTGAGGGAATCTTTCCCATTGCTGGACATGGTGGATCACAACAGGAGACCCAAACTGCCGGTGAGATTTTCGATAAATCTGGTGCAGAATTTAGATTATAATATCAAAGTGTTTTCTTAAATCATCTACAGAATTACATTTTTGGTTTCTCTTCTTTCATTTCAGTCCAATCCCCTTGGCAAACTTCCTAAAGTTGAAGGTAAGAACACACGCCTCGTATATTTAATCTCAACTGTCAGCTGTCAGCTATTTTTTCTTCATAAATAGTATTAATTTGAGCGATTTTACATCAGTCTTTTTAATCCCACGCATACAGCTGTGATTCTGTTCGGGGAGCCCATTCGATGGGAGACCAACCTGCAGCTGATAACTGACCTTTTGTTGACCGACGGTAACCTCGGCAGTCCTCACCGACCCCAGAAGAATCCTCACCTCCCCCTGCTGGCCTGCAACATGGACCTTATGTGGATGGCTGAGGCACATTCACCACGGTAACCTTTCACAAGCCACTGAAGTCTCAAAACCATTATTTTTAATTTTTTTGAAGGAAGCATATAGTTAACACACACACTATTGTTTTCTTTCTCACTGTGCCTCAGGTTCGGCCATGGGACATTTCTCGTGTGTCTGGAGAACATCTATAAGAAGATAACAGGCAAAGACCTGAAGTACGAGGCGCTCATGGGAAAACCCAGCGAGCTGACCTACCACTTTGCAGAGTACCTCATCAGAAGCCAGGCCATGGAGAGACAATGGGATCTTCCCATCACTTCACTTTATGCTATAGGGTAAGGCTCAGTGTTTTCTTTTTCTTTTCTCTGCCTCACACAAGTTTCTGTTATTGAGAGTGTGTTTGCTCATATTTGAACTTAGGCTGAAGCATTCCTCAATTATCTGATTATAAACACCTTGTGAAAATACAGAACTTCTCCTATTCAAGTGCCTGCAAGCACATTTGTGAACACACCATCCTTTAAAGGTTGAAGTCTGGAAAAAAGCTTGTTGTAAAAATCTGTGAAAATCCCCATCATGATCGGACCTGTCTATACTGTGTGTGCATTGAAAAAAATATCTGGTGTTAATACACAGCCACGTCTCTTTAAACAGACGTATGTAAACAAAGTGGCCCAGACCAATCCACCACAGCTTTTAACATGCCTAGGCTGTATATCAACACAGTATTTTATTATCAGTGCACACATAGTACGCCTACAGACAGGCAGCGTCTCAGCGAGCCCATCGTGAGAAGATTTTCAACAACAAGTGTTCTCCGGAATCCCTGACTCACTCCACCTTTTAAGAACTTTCATGTTTCGCATCAATATCTTTATCACGATGGTAACCTTTTAAACCCCCCCCCTCCCCCTGTGCACCCCCAGGGATAACCTAATGACTGACATCTACGGTGCCAACCTATACAACCGCTACCTGAAGGAGAGAGTTACAGTAAAGAACCCCAAAGCCGTGATGGCCACCGCCACAGGGTCCCCCGCTGCCGTGCCCCAGGAGCAGGAGGAGACAACAGACAACCTGTGGGAGAGCGAGCTGGCGCTGCCCTCCGCCACATCCTGTAAGTCCGTCCTAGTGTGTACGGGGGTCTACAACCCCAATGCTGAGATGCCGACCGACACGACTCACAGCATCAAAGAGACTGTGTTCCACGGGCACCGGGACTTCAGATTTGACCCGGCGCTGGTGGAGCCTGACCACATTGTGCAGGATGTGGCCGAAGCCGTCGACCTCATCTTTGAGCAGGAAAAATTTGTTTAGGTATATTTGGTATAAGTTTACAACAAGGGTATATTAATGAACTGTTAGTGACTGCTTCGTTGTGTAACTAACCGTAAACAACTGCTTAGTTCATGCTTAATAATCATTAACTAAGCATTAACAAATGGTTATGCTTAGTTAATGCTTAACTAGCCATTAGTTGACTAAGCATAGTTAATGCTATACCAAGCATTACTTTTCAGTTCATTGACAGCTAGTTAATGCTTAATAGGCATTAACTAACAGTTAATGTAATTGACTAAGCGTCAACTAACAGTTAAAGCGGCTACGAGGAACTTTTAAATATCTTTAAAACAGCCTCATGTTTCCTCTGATAATCATAAATTACCTTTAACAGCAAACAGTTTAACAGTTTTTATTAATGCCTTTGGTCTGGCGCACACCCAGTCCGATTTTCGGCTTGCGCATGCAGGCTGTATGGTCACATATTCGTATTGGTCGCAGATTTCAGTGTAGCGCAGCAATGCGATTTGAGAAGCCTATCCCTCCAGGTCAGGGAAGAGGAGCCTTGTTTGTCGTCATAATGGCTGATAACGGGGCAGAACCATCAAAGAAAAATAATTCAATGAAGAACAATTAAAAACTAAAAGGGAGAGTAATAAACGGGCGAATGAACTAGTCCTGCAGTGTGTACTCCTAAGTGAATGAACGGTACTATAACAAAGTTTACTTTGCTTCATCATCATCAGATGAATGCATTATTCATCTGAAATAGTCATTATTTACAACAACACAAACACATGAGCTCATTTTGATCCATCCGTCTCTCGTTCATTCGCTTTCTGTGAGGGCACGGAATCACTCCGTGAGAGTGGTTAGTGCCACTGCATCAACTCATTGCAATCAGGTGAGTGTGGCACTGACTGGCATTAGTTGATGCAGTGTAACTAACCACTCTCACAGAGCCGAAAAGATTCCGTGCCCTCACACTTTCAACAGGGACATGCACTATATTGCGTCCTAATCATTTGACCTTCGCACCCGCCGGCACGTGCAAGAAAACAGCTTTATGACAGCTGGTGTCGTAAAAACACTACCGCTTTTGTCCAAAGGGGCCGCCAGCTGCCAAAGTTCCTCGTAGCCACTTTAATTAATGTACCCTTATTGTTAAGTGTTACCAAGAGTTTTGAGTGTGATCATGTACGTAGGTCACCGCGGTGGGGTTGGGGGAGGTGGGAGTATTGTTAGTATAAACTGGGTATTACTGCTCAATGCACAAACCTGAGCCTAACACTGTGGACAAGTTAACAACCTGACAGGGTGTTCATTTACAAAATATGGGTCATCATCTTCCTAACTTACAAACATTTTGACAAACATTAGAAAATGAATCATGTTACTGTTTTTTTGTCAACTGCTCTTTTATATTGTGTCTTTGTGATATTCTTTATTTACCTGTTTTTCCGTTAAGGAAAAGTGTAAGAGCTGCCTCGTTTGACCCTACTAAGTATTTCTTTTTTAGATGATGATAGTAATGTTTTAGATAATTACAAATCCTGAAATCATCCTATATTTATTACAAGGATTTACCAGTGTTTTTAAGAAGCATAGTCAGATTCACGTTTATTCTCAAGGTGGACGTTTTGTTATTGCATTTTTTAATAATTTTTTTTACCTGTTTTTCCTGGAAGATCTATGCATGAATATGGAAATGGTACTTAATGTAAAGAAAAGAAAAACTATTCAATGTGCAATATTGTCCTCTTATAGTACTGTCTGTCTGCATTATGTCTAACTGTGAGAGCCATGGCCAGTATTTGCACACATCAGAGATTTCATCTTTGTTAAATGTTACCATATCTTTGATCCTGTCCATTAATTCCGGAAGCAAAAGCTAACCAGACATCTGTTTCATCTGTTCATTTTCTCCTTAATACAATACGAAAATATAAAGAATAGTTATACATGTTTTGCAAACTGCTTTTGTGTTTTTTTGTTTGTTTTTTCAAAAATGATCCGCTAAGTATCAGAAACGGCCAAGATATTGAACAATCGAATCAGGCACCAGTGACCGTTTTTTTTAACAGCATTTACACAATACATTCCCAACCAGCTCTGTATTTTATTAATAGTCTTGTAGGACAGCACACATATACTAAGAGTATGTAGGCATGTGTACTTTAGGTCTCAGTCTATTCCAATACAATTAGAAGCCAAACTGTTTTCAGTACGTTTGTATTTTCCCATGTTAGTATATCTGTAATAAACACATTATTAATACATCATAAATAAAATAAATAAATGCTCCAATATAATAAAAATAAAACATCTATTTGCCATATTGAACACCATAGTATTCAGAGAGGTCCCTTTAGGTAGCTTTTATCTTTATGTTGTGCTTCTTGTGCAACACATCCAGTACTTGTGGCAGTAACTCCATGTTGATAAGTTGCTTTTCTAAATCGTCCGCACAATTGAGAGAAACAGAGTCAGGGTCAGTGTGCAGTCTCCTCCTGTGTTTGGGCTTCAGTGAGCGCAAAGAGTAGGCCTCGAATCCTGAGTATCTCTGATCTATGTACAGAGTGAAGGTGGACGTTTTGGCCAGTCTCAAGTTCAACAGAAGCAGAACAATGAGCCAGAAGAGCATCACTGCCATCATGGTGTAAAACAACCCACCATTCCTACAGCTTGCCGGGGCACATGAGGAAAAGTAGTCATCGCTGAGTTCTGTGATGGCTTTCTGAGCCACAGAGCTCGGACTGGCACAGATGGGCTCCTCGGATACGATGGCCTTGTTCCTCAGCAGCCAGACCCTCAGGTATCTGATCCTACAGTTACAGTGGAAGGGGTTCCCGGATAGTGAGACCTTTTTCAGACCAACCAGTCCGTCAAACAGTCCAGGAGACACTGAGGTGAGCTGGTTGTCCTGCATATGGAGCTCTGTGGTGTGTGAAGGCAGACCAGGCAGCTCCATGAGCTTTAAAGAGCTGCAGTTGACTTGCAGGCCAGCAGGCCGCAGCAGGGCTGAACACAGGCAGTGTGGTCCGGCAGTGTGTGCACCCGATGTGGCAAACAGAAGGAAGACGGCTAAGTTTAAACTCGAAAGCATCCTGCAGGATCAGGGATAAAAGGTTATTTCCATAATTATGCTGTAATATCCTGTTTGCATAATACTGGAGATAGAGCGAGAGGGGAGGGGGGTTGGGGGTGCTGTTTAGAAGATGCTTACAGTGCAGCAAGTTGTTATATTGGGAGTATTTAAAAAACAGAACATAGCCCATGAAGCTTTACACTAGGACACGATTTACATTTAGGTTATAACATAAAATGGCCCATCTTAAGAATCTTGATTGTTTATGGCAAATGTTTAATAATCTATCAAGGGAATTAAATGAAATATCCCGGAATCTGTTATCAAGAGAAGTACATAGCTAAACAAATGTGAAAACCCTCCTTTTAAATAAAAAGGAAAACAAACCTTTTAGAGTCAAACCAACTTGGAAGTTACTTCTTGTGGTACCGGTCATCCTTACAATCTTGATATATATTAACTGTTTCTATCCTGTGTTGCATTTAAGCTTAAGAGTACTTCAAAAGTCCACCTGAACTCGAGGTGTCCCCGTTTTGTAACTGACGTATTAAACTCTGAGTAATCCCCCACACCCTCAGTGTGAGGAACGCACCAATAGCACAGCTTGCTTCTGGCACACATGACATGAGGGCAAAACATCTGCTCTAAGGAGATAAGAGTCTGTCTTTTGAAGACAGTGGCGGACGCCTTCTGAAGGTCTACCACACGGTGTTTACTGCCGACATCCAATGCATTGCTGGGACACACGAGCAATCAGATCAAACTGGGAGTACGCACAGCGTTATGTGAATAAGAATTTAACTTTGGAATGTTTTGAAAGATGGAATGAGCTTGAGGCCAAATATATATTTTTATTTTTGATGGCAATCCTGAGCTGCAAAGCAAAGGTCGACAGACAATGATCCAAGAAATAATCTACAAAAATGTCAAACTAAAGACCAGTGGCTTAAAGCTGACAGGTAAGAGCATGAACAACCATTTGTTGCTGTATCTACTGTATAAGTGTCTAGCAGGCACACTTGTCACCCATAGGTGGTGTCATCATGACACAAATTTCCCTTTTCCTTTCATAGGATTTTAACATCATGCCCTCTGGTGGAAATGCTGCAACACTAATGGTAAGTATTGTTGGAGCCTGGAAGTGAAAGATATGAGCGCCTAAAGATAGATACACTTGTGTGTATGTGTGTGTGTGTGTGTCAGGCGGTATACTTTTCCTTGGATTTAATCAAACTGATAGCTGCTAAATACAAATATGAATAATCATTATTATTATTATTAATATTAATAATAATAATAATAGTAGTATTTTATATACATCGGATAGCAAAAACAACACGTGCGTACCATAAGTCATATATTCGTTTATTTTGCGTTCTCAACATGGTCACAGTTGAAGTTTTACAATAACTGGGGTCTTACTGACTCACTACTCACTGTACAAACAGAATGCACATATAAATGAGGCCATTTGTGTCTTTTTTTCCTTTTCTTTTTTTATAATGTGTCTCACGCCAGACTGAACAGCCTTCAGCAGGATGCGTGTAGGTTTTGTCTGTGTGTACAGTATGTGCGTGTGTGTGTGTTTGTGTGCATGTGGGTGGGTGGGGAGGGTTGCATGAATGAAACGAGAGCTGGGTGTAAATGGCAGCAAACTTTCTTAACAGTCTGTGTGTTGATTCTCTACAGCAAATGTCAGTCCACGACAGTTGGAGGCAGAGACAATCGATACGTTCATAAATCATCGAAAAACCATCTACGAGGCGATGTATATACATCCTGATCTTAACTGCAGGGTATCAGAATAGAGTAATGATCATTATACACATTATATACAGTTCATTTAACCCCCCACCCCTTCTTGGTCCCTTTACAGCTTCATAAAGATCAACCCTCCTTCAAAAGCAGTTCATCAGTTTGCACTTCAAAATCCCATATGTACACGATGAGAGCCCTCAGCAACAGAAGTGCAATGATGTTTGTAATTTACACAATGGCTTTGTTGATACAATGCATGCAGAGCTTCAAGAACTACCTGTCTAACATGGAACAACAAGAACACGGCAACAATGAGGAGAAAAAAAAAATTCGAAATGAATTAAAACCCAAAAGGAGATTTACAGAAGTGTTTTTCCTCCCCACCGGCTCACAGTGAATAGGACACATGATGACCCATGCAGTGCATTGTTGGGGTACTTTCTCACACAGAAGGACGCGTAGACACATGAAGCACTACAGCACACACAGAAAAAATGAACAGATTCCTTCGGTTTTAACATCATCCCAAGATTTCAGAATTATCGCACGAATATGAAATCAAAACGGAAAGACACATTCATCCAATCATCATAATCCCATACGTCCATCATTTCCTTGTTACTCCTCACGGGAGGAAGCGTGTGAGAATATGCCTGACTTATGGCAATGGTTTTATTTGTGAATGTTAAAATACATTTACAACCTGAATATCGGGACAAACAGTTTACTGTCACACTAATGTACACACTAGAATAGACTCTTATTTGTAGAATGTAGAAAGTTATTCTTTACATATACCCAGTTCCTTTGTTCAGTATGCATTTTTGTATATTATAATTGCATTTCCTGAAAAGAATGAAAGAGTTCTTCCATAATGTGCTTATCCAGCAAAATATTTATGTTCAGCCCAAAGAGAAGCATAATTCCTTTTATTAAAATATATACACACATTCCTTCTTACCACCGTGAACTGTGTAAGTAAGTATTTATATATTCTTAAATGAAAAAAGATAATTTTTTTCACCTGAATCTCGTCCTGGACAACAAGCGAACAGACTTCCACTCTCAGTACAAGTCTGCATTCTCTGAACATGATTGCACTTAAACTTGCTATGGTAACACTGATTTGTTATACAATGTGCAGAGGATAGCCCCACATTTATAACAGTACATGCAAAAATCACTCACTAGACATTCCACTGAACTCCAAAGCCTGCACCTCTCATAAGAGCGCAAGGACAGCCGCACATTAATTTACCCAGAGGGACTCTGACAGGGGTCAAAAAAGCAGAAAATAAATAAATAACGACGCAACGTGGAAAAACGCACAAATTGGAGGGAAACCTTGTTCGTAATGTACAAAATCAGTAAAAAGATATTGCACATATGATAGAAAAAGATGAAAACAAAAACGTTACTATGTTTTATTCACTCAACCTAGACTGCGAATAATAAAGAAAATATACTAAACAAGGCAAAAGAAGATTTTTTTAAGTGTTTTTAGTTGAAGAGTCCAGAGAGCAACTGTCACATATTTTGTAAAGGCAACAGACTTTAACATGTTCAACTGTCCTGCCGTCCATTTGTAACTGAACTGAGCCTCTGAGTGTATCTAAAATGTCTTTCCACTCTTAATCTTCTCACAGTTTAAGCAGCCACATTGCGGGTCGTAAACTTGAGATTGAAACAACCAACCATCCAGCCCAGTTTATAATTCGTGAGAGTTGACAGGAAAAACATGCTTTGAGGCTTCGGCTGTGACAGCGCAGCGTTTTATGCGGCCCATATGCAACAGCTGCCATCCAGAGTCTCCTTCTCATCCATTTTGAAAGGCAACAAATTCCAGAATAGATTATAGGCCGGACTGAATGGGAGTTCACTCCTTTCAAATCTACATCCTGTTCCCACAGAGTCAGTATAATACTGATAGGATTCATTTTTACTGATAATAATAATTGTAAGTATAATCTTACAAATTACTTTTTTAACGCACAATATACTGTACATGAAGTCTTGACTAAATAGATTATGCATTAATAATTGGCACATTTATTTATGAGAGCTAGGAGACAACACATATAGCTGTCATCTACAGTAAATACAGCACTAGAACTACAATGACTGAGACAGTCGACTCAGTTGTTTACCTGTCCTTTGATTTGAAGTTAGTGTGAAATGATTATATCTAGGTTCGCCACTACATATGAGCACTACGGGAGGCAACAACAAATTGCATTCATATAATGGTAGGAACTGCAAAACAAAACAAAAAAACTAATTGTGGAAAGAAAAGGAGCTGAAAGTTGACTTTGGAAAGGCTGTGCACAAGAAATGATGCCGTCATCGTGACGGAGAAAACAGTCAGCCATGTTCTCGTCTCGGGTCGCCTTTCCTCCTGATTATGTGAAGGTAAGACCGGCTACTGAGGGAATGAAGCAGTGAGGAGCAGCTTGCCGAGAAATGACTAATTCCTAGACAGCCGTCACGGCCATGTGTGTGTGTATGTGTGTGTGGAAAACATCCATCATCTTCCTGTATGGAACCCCTCCCTCCCCCCCCTCAAACCCCTGATGATAAGGGGAGCCAGGCCCAGGACCAGGATCAGGACAGACTAGTAAAAGGCCCCTGTGTGGAAGATCTGAGTCCAATTTCCATCCTGCATATTAGTCGGAACCTGGAGGTGGAAAAAAAGGGTGACTGCATGTGGCTGGTTTTTCCCATCACAACAGCAGCAGTCAAACACAGTGGACAGGCCATAGAGTTATGCTGTCAGTCCCTTTGGTGTAAGCAATTGTCTCCTCCTTTCGACTGAGTCCCCTTTCTCCCCCTTCACACTACGGTGCTGATGCCACTGTGTTTGGGCTTGGGTCCGCCAGGTGCCGAACCCGCTTGCTGACTGTGGTGATGGTGGTGGGGGGCATGATGGGATGAGTGTGATGCATGATGGGATTGGGAATGCTGGCTGTAATGGCTGTGCTGCTGCTGCTGCTGCGAGTGGGCGTGTTGTTGGGCGTGTGAGGAGGAGGAGTAGCCCGGGTGCTGGTGGTACTGCGTGTGTGGTGGCGGGTGGTAGTGGTGGTGGTGGTGGTAAGGCGGCGGGTTCTGCGGGACTTGTTGTTGTTGTTGTTGTTGTTGTTGTTGTTGCGGACAGAACTGTGTGTGTACCACCACCTGCTGCGCCGTGTGGTGCAGGTTGGTGGGATGGGGCTTGTGGGAGATGAGTGTGGGGTGACCGGGCACGGGGAAAGTAGAGTGGCCCTGGGATGACGACGACGGCGCTTTGCCTCGCTTGCTGCCAAAGATCGACCCCAAGATGGAGGTGGATGCCGGGTTAGGGATGGCAGAGGCGGAGGAAGAGGGGGGAGGATGGCCGCGTGGGGGTGGTGGCGCGCCCTCACGTGGCGTGGCGGCTCTCCGGCGTGTGTGCGGACTGCTAATGATGGACCCCTGCAGGCGGGACACAAAAAACAAAAAGGTAACAGCATGTACCGTCAGATACTGTGCCAAGGGGGCTACTGCACCACAGCTTTCAGCTACAAAGGCACCAACATGGTGGGTTCACAAGTTTTTATTTTTAAGTAGCAAAATGTTATAGTGCATGCAAATGAGAAACTAAAAAGAATGTTTTCATGGTAGGCAGCAGCAAAACTAGGAATATTTCAGTTTAAGGATGAAGCCGTATATATAGCCTCTATTTTAAAAAGGAGCTCTGCTGTTTAGGAGCTAACTGGCTTGAAACAGTAAATCTGTAACAAGAGTTATTACATAAATACCATTAGGAGCATAAATAATGACATTTGAAAGGGGAAGAAAGAGACAACATTTCATCTTCATTGCAGTCAGTGTGCCGAAACCTCTAAAGAGTCACACATGCAACTTGTTATTATCAATGGAGGCATATAGTTTCCACATGCAGAGGATGTGACAGGCAAACTTGTCATCCACACATTAGCATTCAACTAGAGGTCAGAAGGCAGGAGGAACTAAGCTCTTGTGTTTGCCAACTTCACAATCCCCCCGCCCCCTTTTTGAGTCCAACACTGTTCACTATGAATTCTCCTTTATAAAAATAAAAAAAATTGAAAAAATTAAACTTCCCCTTTGGCACATGCTTCATCTATGACTGGAGAAATATTCCGTAAGACATTGTTGAAAGCAGAATGAAATTTTCAGGGTCCCAGACTTCACAACACATGAACTCATGGACGTGTGAAATGAGGGAAAGATGAATGAATGAAATCCACGTCTTTGTAAGTCCGTGTGAAGCCCGTCAGTAGACCTCTCTGACTAGAATCGCTACGTTCCTAACCTGAACCTGACAGCGTTTAAGAGAAGTTCTTGATAAGGGAGAAAAGAAAGAACCGGACAGGAAAAGGCACTGCAGGAGATATACAGTGTACATTTTCCTAGTGTCTCACAGAGCTACCACCCTGCCACAGAAGAAAAAGAAGAACCAAATGAAAACCGCTTGGATGTGATTGAATGGAAGACAGACACAGGCGGGTAGGGGATCGGAGGGAGGGTTAGTAGAGTCATGCTTGGTTGAGGATATATTGGTCATATAACATGACCCAAAAAAAAGAGGAGATCTCTGGCTTCCACAGAGGAGGGGGGGGGGCAGGATCAGATGCAGGCAACCCATGCATGCACACTAACTGAGGCAAGCAGGTTATAAGGCAATCCCAGGAAGAAGAGTAAATGATCCAAACGAATGGACTGGAGTCTATGAAGCAAAAGAAGGTGTAAGACCAAAAAAAAAAGAAAGAAATGGGTGTGTTTTCACAGTGCACATCATCACATAGAGAGTAGCTTGGATACCAGCTGCTTCCAACTTACTTCCATATTGCTGTCTAGTGATCCTGCACTGCTGCGACGCCCCCGCTTGCCTGCCCGAGACATGCAATACCAACAGATTAGAGATCGACAGCACTCCTGGATTGGACTACAGACGTCTATAGGCCGCCCACCAGTCCCGTATGGGGGCAGTGCAGTGGATTGTGACTGTGAGTTAAGGGCCAAATATGGGCAGGGAGGTGGGGAGAGAGCGCGTTCAGGTCTGGGAGGGTGGTCGTGGTGGGGGAAAGGTGGTACTGTGGCTAAATGGAAATCTTCACTCAGGCAGAAACACTGAAGCTGCTTTGAAACTTAAGCTATTTAAGTTTTTTAAAAAGCACTTTGAACTGGAGGCTCAGTGAAGTAATTATTTAAAATACATTTAAAAATTTAAATTCGCAATAAATAAGGACTCAAAGGGCATCAAGTTTAATAGATTGGGGAAATGTACACATTGCAGTGTTGCCAAAAGGTTGCAGGCTATTTCTTTAAAACTTTTAATAGCGTTGATGCATAAACCAAAATAATGTTTCGCCACATTTTTAACTAGAGAGAATTTCACACCACCTTTTTAATCTTGTCTCAAGGTGTTGATTTTATAATGTGGCTCGGGGGGAGGAGGAGATTGGCGAAAAGCCATTCTCAGTGACAGTCACAAAGGAGGAGACACATCAAAAGCAAAACAGTGGTTTGTTGCACATGAGATGTACAGGCATATATACAAGTCTGGGGGCGAACAGAGCACTCTTGCCATTGTTAGGCACACTCAGCCAATGATACATGACCGATAATCACACATATACAGGAGAATACCTGATGTGTATGAAAAGAACACAGTAAATACACATGGAATGGAGAATGGCAGGAAAGGAAAAAAGAAAAAAAACACTTGACAAAAAATGATCCCACACTAACATGCCACATCCTGCATCGGAAGAACCCAGGAGACAGGAGGGCGGAGGGGAACTTTACAGGCTTCTTCACTGACTGACCTATCAATCCCCATTGAGGTAGTGATCCTCAGCCGAACAAAGCGTATGGTGTTCCCAACAGTGAGGCAGACCCCTGACTGGATTTCATTTTGTTATATGAGATGTACTCTAGCTTTGGAGGCAGAGCGGCTGTGTTAAATTGATACTGATATTCATGGATGTGAAATGACCAGTTAACACCAGGATATAGACTACATTTTGACCTTGTTGCACATCGATGACGTCACATATTTATATACGCGCAAGAGATGAAATGTCACATGATGTTTGAATAGAACATAACATAAGATCAAGGTCATGAAGATGTCTTTGAGTAAAACAAACTTAGGAGTGCAACAGGGCTGAGTTCAAAGGGGAAAAAAGTGACAGTAAAAACATGAATGGAAAATGTTCGGAAATAAATGATCAGAGGTGAGAACCGCCCCATCAATTTCATTCATCATGGAGGACGACAAATCTAGAAAGAAACTTCAAACGCTAATGAACCACCATCTCAAACAGCTCTGTATACAGTCTTTGAATGGTAATAAGTTGGAGCACACCCCAAGAAGTCCCTCTAAAGCAAAGTACAAAAATAAGTTAAAACATTTAAAAGGAACGCGCCGTCCCAGACCAAACTATCCAATCATGACTCAAGTACACAAGCGGATTTAAAGGGGAGGACTCTTCAAAAAAAAAATCAACGTACATGGTGCCGTGAAACAAGATTTTGCTATTTGTATCTCCCTTGACGTCATCACAGAGAGGCGGATGACAGAAGGGAGAGTACTTTCACGTTAAAAAAGCCGTCTGGTAAAAAAAGAATAAAAAAGAGTAAAAAGCCGTTTTTTGGGGGGGCGTTACCTGCTTCGGAGAGGTCTCTAAGGGAGCTGCTGAGGGCGCTCCTCTTCAGACCCTCTCCCATGGTGTAGGTGTCGTCCAGGCTGGCACGGTTCATGTTCCCGTTGCCGGTTTCCTTCTTCAGGCCGGAGCTCTGCGACATGCTGGGCCTCACCACCCCCTTCTGCTTCTCAAGCTCAGCTGTGGAAAAAAAAAAGCCCAAGGAAAGACTGGGGTAAGTGGCAGTAGGTTTTTTTCCGCATCTTAACCATAGCCAGGGAATGACATTATAACTTCTCTGTAATGTATTCGTAGATCCTCATGAACATCGACCATTGGCATAATTTCCAACATCCTGTTTCTTCGGGCACGATAACAAAAGAGTTTCCATTTTGAATTTATATGAAGAAAAAAAAAAACGGCGACTCCCCCCTTTCTGTGAACTCTGTTAAAAATTCTTACTTGTAAAGTGCCGCAGTTGAGTAATGAGGACCATGCCCTGTTTCCTACTTTAACACAGCCCCAAGGTAGACAGAGGGAGAGGGGGGGATGGGAGGGGAGGAAAAAAGGGGCAGCTCACACTCTATTCTGTATTTCTCCATTTCCTGGACCTCGGAAACGGACTCTCGGAGGTCATCGGTGAACTTCTTGCGGTCCTGGGGGTTGGGCGCATTAAAGTTGATGAGGACTTTGATGTCGGCACCCGGGATCTGTGATGTAAGTCTGATTCCATTTGGGTAATCTGGGGCAACGGCAAACAGAGAGGGAGAGAGAGACACAGGTTTACACAAGGGCCATTGATCAAAACCAAGCTGAAACACATTGGGGCGAATCCGTCTGAAGTTTTTCCCGAGCACAAACAACGTCACAGCCCATTTGTGCGATTTCTCATTTCTGTGCAGGATGTGTTACTGTGCTAAGTCAAACCATGTGATGTAAACACACTGCCGGCTCACGCACCACACAGCAATAAAGACTCTTAATTTGAAAGTAAAAATGCCACTTACACTGGTTGTCAAACAGCATGACTTGCATCCCATACAGAGAGAAGGACTGCCGGAAACTGTACGTCACAGAGTTCTTCTTCTTCTGGAAAATCTTGGTTACCTTGAAATGACACGAAGAGAATAAACAGTGTTTGGTCCAAAGAAAGAGGAGGACTGGAAAGGAGAGGGAATAAGAGAGAAGAGAAGAGAAAAGAGGAAAGGAGAGTGGCTTTTACCACGAGGAGGTCGTTGAACAGGAAGATCTCCCGCTGATGCAGGCCCAGCTTCTGGAGCTTGTTGGGGTCTGGCACTTCAAACAGGCGGCAGTAACACACCAGCCTACGATGGGGCAGCGACAGCACCTACAAAGGCAGACAATAAAAGAGCCACAGATACCGACACTTCAGAGATCATTATGGCCTCAGTCCAAAGCGGTAACAGGAACACAAGTCAACTCTTCCCCTGAGCAGTAAGTAAACAAGGTGTTTGGATGCCCTCACAGTATTCACAGTGATGCATGGGGTACATGGACACGACTGTTTAGTGCTGCAACAACAATTGCTTTCATCACTGATGGATCCGCCGACTATTTGATTGGTTCATTGAAAAGAATCATGAAAAATGCCGGTTACAATGATTTCTCTAAAATAGATATTTTTTGGCCCATCAGTCTAAGAGTCAAATACATGAAAATGACAAGTTTCCTGGCAGAAAAGACAAAGAAAACACGCAAATCCTAACAATTAAAAAGTTGGAACCTGAGTATGTTTGGTGTTTTGACTGATTGATTTTTGATTGAAAGTGTATTGTTTGTTGATCAACTAATCAATAAATGGTTAGACCTACGACAGTTGAGCACGTTTTGTGTCCATTAAACAATATGAAACAAGTCTAAAACAAGTATTTGACATGGCCGATGTAACTGTAAAACTTGCACTAATCATGTATCGCGAAGTAATGTACTAGCACTGAGTCAGTGAACAGCTCCACCCATAAATATTATGATGATTAATAATATCCATAGGGCTGGGTCCAAAGTATATTCTGTGACAGGCATGTGCATGGCCTGTGTCCAGCAGTGTTATACACCCTGCTGAGCACACAATCTGTAAACACTGCAGCTCAAAGTCACCCAAATAATCCCTGATCTGCAGCAATGACTGCACATCTGTTTACTGACAAATGAGAAGCTTCAGTGGGGGGACAGTTCCCGGCCTCTTTAAAAATATTTGAGTCCAAATTTATCTGGATAATGTGTGTTAACTTCAAAGTTCAGCGACAGAAAGCTGTGCACATGCGGAAGCATTATGAATGAAATGAAAATCAGATATAGAATGGTTTATGGATATTTAGACTACTTACACATCCCAGGCCATGGTGGAGAGATCCGATCTAAAAAAGAGAGGACAAAGAGGATGTTACATGCAGCTGGATTATTAACACTATTGCCTCTGATAACATGGCAAATTGAATCTCTCTACTACTTTTTAATGAACCCATGTAAGGATTTTGCCCTTGCAGACTCTGCGGCCCATAGCCTATTAAAGTGTCCATGAAGATGCATGCACTTCTGTATAGAGGGTGGCGTCTTTCTCTACTGCCCAGACTCCAGGGAGTCTGTAATGATGTTGGAATGAAAACAGATCCTCCCCTAAGAAGCCCACTCACAGCTGCAGCCCTAGTGGGCCTGATTATCATGGAGAGGGATTCCAATGTGGTTTTTATGCTAAAGTGTTTTACCAAGTGTCCTCCAGAGCTTTTAATTTAGCAGCTGAATGGCGACATGGGATAATTTGTCAATACATTAAATGAATACTGGCAGAGCAACCCATCCATCCTGCTGGATTACCAACGGAAACAAAGACACGCCCTCTCCCCGAGGCTGCAGAGGGTAATCACACTTTTAACTTTCACACACCAAAGAGACAGCAGTTTTCTGCTGAATAATGCAGAAGGGCTGGAGGACAGTCAGAACTAAATGAGGTAAGAGCTTTTGTTTTGTTCAGCCTTTGTACACTCAAATAAACTAATGATGAGTGAACTGGTGATAAGTCAACAGATTGTCGCACTGTAACTTATGTTGATAAATTAAACCCTTTTCACAACGACTTCTCCCTCTCAAACTAAGGAATAACTCTAGCTATGGTGGCAGAAAGGGCTCATTTTTCACACCACTCTGCAGCACTGTGACATCTCTCAAGGGCTTTGTGTGTGTTAAAACCACCAGCGTGAAGGTCTGAGCCCAGGCATGTGTCCCCTTCCACACAATACCAAATGACCCTGTTGGGTCACTTAATCAGGGGGGAAAGAGTGCCTTTCTTATTAATAGATTGCACTATTGTATTGTGGCTGCTGCAATATGTGTTTCTTTATGTTGTGCAGGGTAGTGTATGTTGTGTGTGGACATTGGACCGGAAGCTTTAGAGGAAACGTCTTTTGTGTTGGGGTAGTTAATGGTATATGACCACAGACTGTATATAAGGGCATGACATAAATAAAAAAATAATGCCTTCATTCATTGAACTCATATAGAAAGTGATTCTAGGCAGATCCAGCTCTGTGAGTGATCAAAGAATAAACACCACTGTCTAAATCGTATATAAGCCAAAGATACCTCAAAGATGAATGTCTGCCTTGAGACTAATAATATGGTTTAGTGAACTAGATAACAAAATGGTACTCACTGGTTTCTTGCCGACAATGAGCTTCTCGACCTTCTGCACCTGTGAGACGTGGTCCTCGTTGGTCTTGAGCTCTCGCTTACGGATCCTCTCGTAGATGCCGACCAGAGTCTCCCTGGGGATATCCTCCCCGTCATCCACACCTAGCACACAGAGGAGAGAGCCCAGCTACTACACAGTATACAGCAAAAGTCAAGGGGTTTTAGTTAAATGCAACGTCAGAAGATTAGAACAGGAACAATGGGGATCATTTCAGGTCAGCAGAATGAGGGGGAAAACGTATACAACTGGTCATTCATCCGCAAGTCGCTTTATATTAGAAAAACATAACAAACCCTGTAAAATATATGATATGATGTATTTTCAATTTTTATTATTATTATTTTCAATATTTTTTAAAGGTGTATTTTGTACCCATCCACAATAATAAGTGATGAGGTGAAGATGTATTTTTTTTATTCTATAGTAATTATTCTTCATCTCCCAACAGGTGCATTTACATTCGACACCCTCTATATATAAAAACACTTATGGCTGTTATGTTTGTCCGTTCTGTGGGACTGTAAAAAACATTGGCAATACAACATGGCGGCCTCCGTGGCCTCCCGCACCTATGTAGATATAAAAAGGCTCATTCTAAGGTCATCGAGAAAACAACAACTTGCATTTTCAAGCTATATACAATTAACAACATACTTATGATTATTACATTACATTTCTACCAAGTCTGTTCTGACAAATGCCAATTCCCTTTTGTTACCTCTCAAATTCTTGATAAAATCCTCCATCTTCATCTTCCTCTCGGGCTTGACGTTGGGGCTGTACATATCGGTGTTGAGGAGGATGATGGCGAACGCCAGGATGAAGATTGTGTCGGGGTTCCTGTACTGCCGCACCACCGTGGGGTTACAGATGCAGTAGCGCTGGCTGGAGACACCACAGAGCAATATCACCCATCTCCACACACAGCCAGACATCCGCTTACAAAACACAATTGTGCACTTAGTGAGGAAACGTTCAACATTCAACGGTAGGGTGGAAAAAACAGAAGCAGTGGTAGAAAACTGGTTCTCTTTATAGTATCTACCGATTGTTATCTAGAGTCGACAACCCAGCTCTGTTTCATCTGTGCAATTTTTCGGTTCTGCCTTCAATATGTTTCCTCGCTGTGTATGTGTGTGTGTATGTGTGTGCGCGTGTGTTTTCTAACCTGAAGGCTTCGACGAGCCTCTCCACCTTCTGGGCCTCGCCCTGAATGCGGATGTGGTTCTGAAATTTCCGCAACGCCTCGTCCAGCTCCATGCTCTGGAAGTCCATTTCATCTACCACACAGCTGGCACACGAAAGGGACCGATGGAGAGAGAACAATGAAACACAAAACCTGGCGTACTGTACAACCATTTTTTTTTGCGCTCATCACCAATTCCCTTTATACTGTATATCTCACATGGGCTTAGTTGGCCTCGTTTTTCTTTTATCATGGAGGATATCTCAAGTGTTTATAAAAGATAGAGAGAGAGATTTCTGGTCATATTCGTGCCGTGAGTCATTCTTATCACCTGCAGGATCTTAATGAGTACGGTTTGATTCGTTTATCTATGATTAAATTAGCCTTTTAATTCTAATTTAGCCTAATTTAATTTCAACACATTTTTGATCTGGCCTTTTGCTGGCTTTTTTTAATGCATTTTTTTGCATTTTTATGCTTTATTGATAGTGTAGAGACAGAGGTGAAATGGGGCAGAGAGGGGAGTGACATGCAGAGAACGACCGCGGGCTGGAATCAAACCCGGGTCCGCTGCTGGCTGAGGCCCATGGAGCGGACGCCTTACCAACTGAGCTAAAGGAGCCCCCCTTTTGCTGGCTTTTATCTACTCATACTTAGGGGAGTTCAGGGGGAAAAGAATCATACTTACTCCAAGACATCTCTGTTGAACTGTTTCTGTCGATTTCCAAGAAATTCCCCAATCATCTGCCTGCTCAGCCCCTTCCTCTGCAGCAGGAAGTGGGCAACACCAACCGGTGTGTCAGGGATGAACCCCCTCTCAGTCAGGTACTGGATGCCCTTCTCTGGCTTCCTGAGAAATCCAACATGTACATGGAGTTAGACCTGGGAGATGCATCTGAAACTACTTCATCTTTAATTCCAAGAGAAATAAACATAGGCAACTTCTTGAAGATTGGAAGTTAAAAGGAGTGATGTTTTTTCATAACGCTCTATTATTAACTGTGGATTTAGACCAAGTCTCAAATGGAAAATACGCATTCCGGACATAATCAAAAACAAATATGAATTGAAAAATAAAATAAAATAAGAGACCAGTATTGGTGAACCATGGTATCAAAGTTGCTTGAATGTTACCGCGGCCCTCAAAACAAGCAAGCAAGCAACAAGTCTCCCATAAATGAGTCATTACAGGTCATACATTAATAATTTGCATTTATAAGTCGACGTCTCTCTGACAAGTATAAATCAAATTTCAGCTCTTTAAGTCCACATTACAAATAATACAGATAAATGTTGTCACACTCAAAAATACCTACGGATTTGATAATAACACAGCTGATGACAGTGTGTACCACACACAGACTGAGTGAATTAGTTTCTAATAGGCTCCTCAAACACCGCATCCATTTGCTAGGCCCTTAATCACTGCAAACACTGGTCAAGCGGCTGCTCAATCAGAGCTGAGTGAGTACCTACTTGTTGAAGAGATTCAGGCCGATGCGGTAGTGCCTCTTGCGAATTACATCATTGCTGAAGATAGGCGAGTCCCAGCTGTTGCGCGTCTCCTTGTGGTAGGTCTGCTTGCTGAGGGTCTGCTCTCGTAGGCTGTCCCTCGAGGACGACTCCGAGCTGCAGTTGATGGTGTCGTTGGAGTTGGATGTGCTATTGATGCTGTCGTTGTCCCCGTCGGAGTAGTCGGATTCCGACTTGCTCTGTCTGTTTGCCGAGCCGTTGATGGCCAGATGGCCTTCCAGCTGGCGGTGGCGGTGGCGCAGGGGGGGGTCCTCTTCACGGGAGGGGGCTCGCGGCGGGGGACCGTGGGAGATGTGTTTAGGACTGGCCTGGGACGACGTCACCATGTGGCCGTGTGGTTCGTACACAGGTGGCCGTTTGACAGAGCTCCGGTCGGACCGGTCGCTGTGCTCGGCGGAGCTGTCACTAGGAGGTTCTATGGTCAACAAGGGAAGATGGTCCATTCTAAGACGCTGCTCCTGGCACTCCAGAGACGGAGTGCTGCGGCAGCTCGTGTCCGTATCACGACCCTCGTCCTTGGGGTCCATAGGCCAGTACTCCTGGGAGGAGGAGTTGGCAGAACGCAACCGCAAGTCCGACTCCGTGCTGGACGGCTTGGCCCCTGACCTGGACTTACCGATGGCAGGGGACATGTCCTCCTCGTCGATGAACAGAGTGACGTCGCTGTAGGACGCCAGCGTTTCGTCGTGCATGCGTCCGCCTGCCCTGCGGTGGGAGGCCACCTGATAGGGCGCGTCCCTCTCCGCCTTGGAGCAGCTCATGGCCTCTGGGTCCGGGCCCTCGTCCCCCTGCAGGCTGCGACAGTTCAGCGCGTCGTCTATGGACTCGGCCAGAGACTTGACCTGCCTGGAGAAGGCGTCCTCCAGCTCCGTGATGGCATCGGTCAGGTCGCCCTGTTGCGCGGGGTGAGACGCCATGTTGGCCTGCTGGTGCACCTCTATGTCACCACACTCAGACTGCACCATGGCCAACGGGGCGCCGTCCTCCGTCATAGACACCTGCCTGCCTTCAAAGTAGGAGCTGTGCACTTTCTCGGGGCCCTCGAACGAGAGCTGCATCCTCATGTTAGACAGAACGATGCGTCTGGACATGCGGTTCTCCGACATAGAGCTCCGGAGACGTTCAAAGTTCTTGTTCATCTGATACTGGCGGAAGGCCGTCTGGATGGTGCGAGCCGCATGCCGAGTTATGAATCGTCCCCCGTATTTACGCTCCAGCATCTCCACCTAGAAAGAAAGAAGACAGAGTAAATTAACTGCTGACCTATCTGTGGCCGCTCAGAACCTTTAATTGCTTTTCTTAGCTGTTAACGGCCTATAAAGTCAGCCTCCTGGATGTCACTGATAATTTGCCTCTCTCAGTTGGCTCTGTGACAATCTAGCAACAGCTTTTACTTGCTATATTTGAACCAAGAATTATTCAACACAGCTGGGTTTCTGATACCCACACATAATTAAAGTAGCTTCGAGGAACTTTGAAATATTTCTGAAACAGTCCAATTTTTCTCTGAATTAATTTCACAGCAGAGGAAACCATCAGTGAAAACAGCACTATTTTTATATAGTTTTTCTTAATTCCTTTCCCCGGGTCACCCCAAAAAATACACTACCGCTTTTGTCTAAAGGGGCTGCTAGAATCATCACAAACTGAAAGTTACTCTTAGCCACATTAAAAAAAAATGTAAACGAATTGCATGCAACACTTTCAAGAATGTAAGAAACCCTTGCTCATCTCCATAGCAAACTATTCAGCCAGGGCCATTTTGAATTACCTGTTTGTCCTGGAGGTCGGCAGAGAGCTCATAGCTCTCAGAGAGCGAGCGGGAGCGCTTGATAGCCTCCTCCTCAGCCTGCTTACGGAGGATGGATTGCGAGTGCTGGAGCTTGGCCCGACGGGGTCTCTGAGGCCCCGGCTGGACTCCGTGGCTGTAGAGAGGGCTGTCAAAACGGTCGGGGCTGATGGCTGAGCCGTGAGTCACCGGACCCTGGCCATAGCCGGCTCCACCATCCAGAGAATGGCCGCTCTCATTGGGCCGTCCATCCCCTTCCACACTGCAATAAGAGAGCAAAGGGGTTAGAGATTTAATCTGGGTAAAAACATCAGACAATGCAAATAAAATGTTTGTGTCAGACTGTGATTCAAATAATATCAGGTAAATCACGTCTGTTTTTCTAATGTAATGTCAGAGAAAAAAAACTTCAGTTTAACTTTGAGAAAAGAAAGTCTAGTCTCTGCTATGGAACATAGGCTACAAACAAGAACTGCATTACAAAAGTGAATTGTATCTATGAGTGTAGCCATTACTAGGAGTCGGACATGCCAATTTTACCTCTGTATTATATACAATACAAGACACAATTTCAATCAACTGCAAGCTGCTCTGTACTTTCAAGTATCTCTGTTCTAATAATAATAATAACTACTGAAAACATGCCAGACTGCTATAGTTTTTGCCTCAGCTACATTAAAAAAAATACAAATGCCACATACAACACACTTGAACTACAAAACAAACTCAGTCATCTTGTTGTCCTTGTGTGATTATTACCCCTTACACAAATAATGTGAAAAAAAGAGGTTACTCACTCACTCTTACATGCTGCCGCATTACAAGGGGACTGCTTATTGCGAAAAGACCGTCTATTTTCAATAAAATGCCAACTCTTTCTCCATATCTTGTCCACCATTCTGTTAGTCAAGTTAAGTCCAGAGTACAAAGGCGCTTCCAGGAAACCAAAGTGTATGCCACCTTTAGGGCCAATCGGTAACCAATAGGAGTTGCATCATGTTTGCCAGATCGTCGAAGCGTTGTTCCAATACATGTCACAAAGTCCAGTTCAGAGTAGAATGACAGAGCAAATAATACAACTGTAGCGGTCCTTTATAAATAGTATGCGTTGACCACCTGCCCAATAACCAACATTACACTAACTAACATTTCGTCTCTACCGCAGTAAAGCGCACTCACTGTTCACTGGTGGTATAATGTGTTTGAACTGTGACTCGACACACCCATACAGTGTACACAATCCACTTCCTTCATTAGACAGCCCGAAAGCAACATTCAGCAACACCAGCACGCTTAGCAAACAGCCACCAATGCCGAGTGAAAAAGTGGAACTGAATATAGTCAAAAGTTCAAACAGCAGATGTATTTGTTAACCCTTTGTGTGACATAACATCAAAACTTAGCACAGTACGGCAACAAAACGTTTGCAAAAGATGGTCATCCGTGGTTCACAATAGCCTTTTATTTCTGGAAGCTAGTAGATATTTCAGACTCATTTCAGGCATATTGCATGACTCTGCATCATAATACTTAGCCTCCTTGCCTTCTGACAGAGTGGAGACAAACTGTTCAGGATCAGCTGAGGCAATGGTGTCACATGACAACCTCATGGTACACTAGGTAAATACAGACTGGCTGCCTGGGGGTGAAATGTACACAAGGTGTTGAAGTGTGGAACAGAAAAAACAGCAACATGGCCAACAGAGAAGGCATTTACACTGCTGGACCAACATAAAACCTCGCACAACAAGGTGAAAGTCATACTTCACTGCATAATCCCCATTGGGACGAATCTCCTCAACCATCTGTCGTGGCAAACTGTGACGCTGTCATCCATGGAGTTAAAATCAGCCATGCTGTCACAGCAAAGGGAGTGCAGACGGTGGTCATTTTTTGTTTCATGATTTCTACATTCAAAGATATATGACTGACCTGGATAAAATGATGATGAATGGATGCATTTGGGGCTCAATTAGTTCAACCAAGCCTATACGACTTGAGAGGACTGGACAGATACAGTATATGAAACTGAGGGAGTATGCTACTTGAAAAACAATTTGCAAATAAAATAAAGGACCAAATTTGAGAATATATGATCACAACATTGAGCCGTTTGTATAGGACAGATATTATAACATTTTGTTCATTCATTGATCACATGTTAGCATGCTGGCGCTAGCGTTTTGCTCAAAGCATTGCTGTATCCAACTATAGCTTCATTATGTCATGTTATATTGAGTTTTTCTGTACTAATTAGTTGGAAGTAAATGGCTTTCTTTTGTTTTGCCTAATTGTGTCATTATTTAGGAAGCAAAATAAATGTATGTAATATGAAAATATAACTGAGAATGAGTGTGGCGATTAGTCTAAATAATGCAAACCACAATAAACTACATGCTACTTTTAATAGCTACTAAAGTGCTCCAACCCCAACCCCAGAGTTTGCTCTCTCTCTCTCTCCTTCACCTTCATAAACATTCAAGACACAAAGTCAAAACTCCCAATAGGAATTGGGGCCATCGTCTTACATTTTTTTCTTTCTGCTTCACTTTCTACCAACCAAGCATCAAGTCTGATTGTGGGAGTACAGATGAAAGAGAGCGGGAATAAGTGCTGCAGTACTTTTTGCTCTGAGGTCACTGAATGCTTCACAGGTCAGTTGCTCATGGAGGTGGGAACAGGGGATGAAAAAAGGAGGAGAGAGAGCAGCATTTTAAGCGAGGATGTTTTGAGCTGTAATGGAAATTGAAGAGAAGAAAGGAAAAAGGGAGTGAAAACTATTCTGGTCTCCAGACGTCACATGTTTCAGATGGGACTCTGAACGTCATGTTAACATTTATAGCAACACGTTGAATCCATAATTCATAAGAATCGTAGAACCATTGTTGAGAGATGAAGGATGAAGCAAAGATGTCCCCCGGACCACATCCTGATTGTGGACTCCTTGAAATATGATCTCACTGCATCCACACAACGACCACTCAATGGTGTCTGTGTGTCCGTCTGGCTCTTTATCCAGCAAGAGCCTACGTTAATTCTGATGTAGGCATGGATAAGCATGTCAGCTCAGCTGGCAGTGATTTTCAGCCACGGGATCCAGGGATTTTTTTGGGGGGTTAGTGGGGGGTAGGGTCGACCTTCTTTCTTTCTCCCCACTCTGTTCCCTCTCAACACATCCTGAACAAACAGGCCCAGGCCCCTGACCAGGCCTCAGCCCATTCCATCAAGCCGGACCTGAGGGAGAAACATTCCTCCATCCCGGAAAAGAGGAGTCACATCTACAGGAGTTCTGGGAATAGAAGAAGGCTAATGAAGTGCAGGCTGACGCTCCGGAGAGGAAGAGAAGAGCTGCAGCAGTGTAGAGCTAACCACCAAAGCAAGTCACAGAGAAGACAGACGTCTAAGGGCCGCTATGTGCCGGCATGTTTTTCCAATCAACTTCTAGGATGCTTTTAAGATGCAACTCCTCTTTTTTTTAAGGCAGTTAATCTTAAATGAAATCTGACGTCAGAACCGTTGTTAACGCAAAACCCAGTTGCCTTTTCGCAATTAAAAACATTAAGAATAATAGTTAACCCAGAAACATTTCTGCCATATACTCCCCACATTAATTGAAAACAGGGTTTTCTAAAATATGAGAAAGTACAATTCCCTTTTTTTTTAAATAACCCAAATATGTTAAGTAACCCGTTAGAAAGTAATGGTGTGTGTTTAACATTCATTGCAAATCCACCACGGTTGCTAAAGAAGTTTAGGGGCTTCTTTTTGTACACTACACAAAAGGCAGATGGTGCTATAATTCTGATTCCTCGCCAAAGTTGATGAGGGGTTTTAAGTTTTAATATGTGTAATAACACTAATGAAACACATGTAAAATGCATTATCACATTTCCTGCCTTATAGAGCAACAATTCCTTTTTTTATGTGTGCATGTAAACATACCGAGTGAACTAACCCCCTTTCAATCTAATTAAACAGCACTTCTCACCAGACACGCACTGACATCATGTGACCCAGACAAACAGAAACACAGATGTTTTCTCTCTGTTCACAGTAACTCACAGGGCTCATGAATACAGATGCATGCACCAGCCCTCGCCATATGGTGGACGTGAGGGGAAATTGATTTTTGGAGAAAAGGGTTTTGGAGACCACACAGTAACATGTTAATGAAGTCAATCATTACAAGTTAACCTTGACCGTAAACACTCAGGTATACCTGTCATTTCAGCTCCAATAAGCAGACTAATGGATGATTTTGTAACGGCTGTAAAAAAAAAAAGAGACAAGAGGAGCCGGTTGTGGATTTACGAAAGGCCTATACGACACAGCTGCAAACTGGAAAAAGCTGCACGGGGCCAGCAGACTGACAGCACTGCTCCTGAGAGCCTGGAGCAGACAGTATAGAGTCGACTGGAGCCTCATAAGACTCGTGGCTGATAACTACTGTAAGTTACATAAATCATTCTGAGAGCTTTAAGAGCTCTGTGTCTCTACAAACAGAAATCAGAATCTGCCATGTGGCACTCGTCATTGAACGTACTTGAATGTATCCGCATGCGCAACTGACGGCTGAATGGCTTTTCATCCAAGGCAACATTGGCCCTGAATATTACACTTTAAAATAGCAAAGCGATGGGCGGGTACAAGGGCAATAATGAGCTGTTTTAGTTTGCCTTGAGAACTCCAATCACAACCTACGTATTGTGGACATTTGGCAGTAAGAGCATTATGATGAATAAGTGAAAGACATCTTTTTTATTAAATAAAGCCCCATCATTATTGATTGACAAGACTTTTGACAACACTCGTCCAATTTTTCAAGATGACTTGGAATAAAAGTATTAATAGCAGCCCCATAGGCACGCAGCAACTGAAACGTACTCCACTCCAAGTGCAATGAATGGTTCGATGTCTTGTTGACTCCATTGACATACTTGTTACTTAAAAACTAATCAGGAATCAATAGAACTGTTCCCCCGGTAACTGCCAGGCCTCATTCTGTCTGTATCAAGGCGTCCCCCATCCACCTCCCTCCTGTCAAGACTCATACAACAACAAAAACAACAACAACAACAACACCACCACCACCACCACCACCACGGAGCCACTGTCATTATATGTCAGTCATTAATTATTAAACTGCCTTCCACTCAGCACCTGTCCTTGAAGCTCCAGCAATGAAATAGCACACAGTCAGTACAGGGGCACGACAGACCACAGGAATGCCCTTCAGAGGAGCAAAGGGACGAGGGGGGCGGGACAATCCAACATACATATGGATCCTGTACATTGAGACTAAATGCATCATGATAGCACAAGTGATTCAGAGAGAGAGAGAGGGGGATGGGGATGGGGATGTTGTCATTAAGATATTGGCAAGACCCCACTTTAAAATGTGTGATCTCAGTGACACATCACTCCTGTCATCTTTTGGGTGAGGATTATGTCAGAACCCCCCCCCCCCCTCCTCGACTAAAAATAAAATAAAAACTAAGAAGCAGATTAAGTCGGCATGTGACCCAGACCCTTTCTTACCAAAAACACACATAAACCATCTCTCCGCTGTTTATTAAACAACGTCTTATGAGCTCAAGCAGCCCGCTGTAACCTCATCCAATGACAAAACGCGCACATGCACACGCACGCACGCACACCCACACTTAAAACAAACACCAGATTTCACACTCTCCTATTACTCTTACCAGACATTCAGCTCGAGCTCCAGCAGCGACTGGGTCTTCGCCGAATTACACTGCAAACACCACATGTTGTCGGCCGGGACTCACACAAGCAGCACTCACAAGACGGTGTACTCCAAACATTAACATTCCCTCTCGCCGGTCCCCATTACTGCCTTAAAGGTTCCTCTAGCGGGCAGAGACACATCTCAAAAATGCCATGTCCTTTAAGTTTGCAGCTCTCTGTTCCTTGCATACATTCCCATCTTTCTTTGCCTTTATGAAAAAGCGGCTTTTTCCAATGGATGGTGGTAGGCGTACGCAGTTGGTGCCAAGTGGCAGTCTGTAATCTCTGACAGACAAATGGAGCTCTCTTTCTTTTTTCTCTTTCTTCCCCTCTGTCCTCTTGGTGCGCCCGGGCTGGTAGGAGTACGAGGGGGGCGGAGGCAGGGAGACAGGGGAGTGTGGGGCTTTTTGCCAGGCCCTGAGCAGTATGGAAGGAGGCGGGGTGCGGGATAGGGGGTGTGAGAGCAGTGAGTAACTCTGTCTGTAGCTGGGTAGAAATAGGGAGAAGGGGATGAAATACCTCCACACATGCACGGAAGGGACATTTTAAGGACCCTGCCTGGAGCAGGTGACTTATCGAGTGTTTCCAGGCATGTTTGAATTTGATAAACTTGATAATGAAAAGTAGAGGTCCAGACAGCGAGGGTCTGGAATGACTGACAGCTCTATCCAGTTGGGTGTGTGTGTATGTAGGTACAGTAGGTCAGTAGCAACGGGATTGGATGAGATAGAGAAACAGGTGAAAGGACAATGTACAAGGAGACAGTAACATTAAGTAAGAAGATAAGTGTCAAAAGGAAACAGTGTTCAGGAGTGTTTGAGAATGTCAGTGGTTCAATTTGTTAGCCTTTTTTTTTCCGCCCTCACGAAAGAAAAAGGACTTAGTGGGCAGAGATGGCAAATACAAGAGAGCACCTCTATTAATAGAGCCTTTCAGGGTTGAGGAGTAACTGTTAATATAAGATGTGCACTAAGAAAAGAACCAGAGAGGATTCTGTCTCTTTTTGCGATAGAAAATCACAGATGGGTAGAACTTGTCCACTCTTTAGCCCTTATTTTTTCCATCCTCATTTAAATCAGCATGGTTGAATTTAATGAATAAAGCCAGACTGTTTTTGTGCCATAATTGTGAAGTTCACCAGGACATCCGTTTAGCTTCAGATGGGTGGCAGACCCCCAAAAACTGACGGTGCCTCGTCTCCGGACTTCACAGCGTTACGACAGGCCAGGGAGACTAATCACCCCTCTGAGAGAAGGGGGTTGGGGTGAACTGCCCCCAAGTCAAAGGTATTTTCTATCTAATGACAACAGGCACAGGAAACAGAGGAGAATGGCTCCCACATGGAGCCAGTTTACAGGACACCAATCATCCACACACACACACACACACACACACACACACACACACACACACACACACACACACACACACACACACACACACACACACACACACACACACACACACACACACACACACACACACACACACACACACACACACACACACACACACACACACACACACACACACACACACACACACACACACACACACACACACACACACACACACACACGTCTCTGGAGGGAGATGTTGATGTCCTCTAATTACAGGCCTGAGCCCCTAAAATGATCACCTTCCACCGGACTGTTCTCATCAAAGACTTCAAACTAAAGAGGCAGAGAAAGAGATGTGAAAAAAGTATGCATATTTTTAACAACATTAACAGGAGGGGGATAAGCACAGGCTTACAGTCAATATGTGACTGGTAGAACGGTTATGTGCAGAAAGGCAGACGCACAGTAACTGGCCAAATGATCTATTTCAGTTCTAGACCTTGGCCCCGCGACTACAGCTGCTAATGCCCTGTGGAGCTGCGGATATACTTGACTCAACTTACAGATCTCACCTCTCACGCAATCTCGCAGCTCTTATGGAAATCAATTTATTCCTGAGTTCCAGTAAACAAAACAAAAAAAACAACAACAATGGGGTGAAAACCAGTTCAGGTCACCCCTTTAATAAAGCCAACATCCTAATCATTCTATCATTTTGTAACATGTTATCACCAGAAAGACGCAGGCGGGAGGCAGGCATTCAGATAGTGAAATGTGCATGTGCATGAGATATTAGCCAATAGCCCCACTGCAGGCCTCGTCGTTATGCTGGATGGAGGACCACAGTGAGCGACTGACTAGAGTTTATTTGTTTGGGAATGAGACATGAAGCAAATATCACGGTCTCATTTTGGAAGGCGAGCACGTGATGCAGACGTGATTGTTTCAGCATGAGGCTCACGGGCAGCATCAGTTTAAGCATCAAGTTTAAATCTCTGTTGAAATCACTCATCATAAATTCCCAGGTAATGCTAAGATGTAAAAGTTATCACAAAAACTTTGGCACACTAACTATCTCTGCCTGTCTGTGCGTCTCTCTCTCTCTCCCTCTCTCCCTCTCTCCCTCTCTCCCTCTCTTCCTCCTCTGGTGTTATGATCTAGTCTAGTCATCCCGTCTGGAGAAAGCCTACTCCATCTCCTGACTCCTGGCTGCTCCAGCGCTCCACTCCAGAATGATGTCATTGGAGAATTCCAAGCAGAGGCCCACTCTCCCGCTCATAAAACGCCATTTCTCCAACTCGATACATATGGTCTCTCTGCATTTCAGTTCCAACTCTATCACCCCCCCTCTCCCTTCCTTCTTTTCCTCTCCCTTCTTGTTTTTAGTGTAAAGAAAGTTAGATACGTTGCACTCGGGACGAGGCCGAAGAGGCATCTGCAAGTCAGTCGCACGGAAACAGCCTTTATCAAACCCATTCCCACCGATTTAGTACCAGGGTATTATCTAGAAGAACAAAATAACATAAAAGAAAGAGAATGAAAAAAGACAGAGCAGAGGAAAAGATAGCAAAGGAAATGGCAGGGGGGGGGGGAAGCTTCCTGGAAACTTGGTCACAAGATTTTTTTGCCGCTGCATGATCTGTCTAGTTGACATCATGCACCGTTTCTCATTATCTCTGCATTTCGCTGGACGCCGAGCGACTGAGACCCGCGCTAAGAAGCGGAAAATAAAATGAAAACTCGGCCCATGCCTGGTCTGGAAACTATTAGAATGGGGGCTGATGTCATCGTTTGATACAACAGCATAGTAAATGAGATGTAGTGGCCCGGGATAGTTTTGTGAACACAAAGGACTTTGTGTAGGAGTAAGGGGAGAAAAAAAAAGACAAAAAAGAAACACATTTTCGCAGTAAATTCTCAGGAACAAAGAATTTTTGTGCACAAGACAGGTCTGGCAGCTGATGCATAAATAGAGCGAGAATGAGAGTAATTAAAGGATATGCTGCCCCCCTGCTCATCACATCCTGGCAGCAAAGCTGGAGCAGATGTGTTGCCTGTGGGTTAACTATGGGAGCCATCAAAGATCATCAGTGGCAAAGTGATGTCTGTGAGGTCTTTTTCTTTTTCTGCAGTTCATACATCACTAAGCAAATTCCATTCCAGAAACGATCTGTTTTGTCCACACTCATGGAAAGTGACGACTGAACTGCGGGGAGAATGACTTCTGAGATTTGTTGCATCAAAACATTATTTGGAAGCAGCTCAATGTTTTTTAAGTTAAGTGCTACCAGCCCAGATACATCATTTCCCCCACACAAAGATGACTAGCCATGAGGCAATGTTTGGTTCTTCAGGACCGAAGGCTTGTTAACTTGTTATTTCAAAAAGGGATAGGAATAAAAATTTTGGGAAATATGCGTATTAGTTTTCTTGTCGAGAATAAGATGAAAGGATTTATATCGCTCTCATGTCTGTGTCTAAAAAACTGGGACCGCTAATAGCCAAGAAGTCACTGTCCAGAACGGCAATTCAACAAAATTGTCCAGGAAATAATCACCCCCTTCTCAAACCATAACAGGTCAATGCTACACCACTTAAGTTTAACTGGTAACATTTGGAGATATGCTGGTATGTGTTTCTTTCACTTACAGTACACAATCCGGTTAGCCTTTTCTCCTCGCTTTGCAGAGACAAGATAGAAGTTTAAGAGAGACACTCTTTTAAGAGATTGACTATAATCAGACATGGACTACATTTGATTTAGGGGACATCCTTATACAGCTGGTTTTCTGACGAACAAATGAACATTGAGACGTTTGGCTTGCTTTGCTTTGTTCAATGTAAAAAAAAAAAAGTATTTTATACATGAAAAACTGTGTTTTCTTTTCTATCGAATTCCAGGTATTGTATTTAGAAGATTAGATTAGTATACTAGAATCATAAAACTTTTAAAGGATACCTGGCCAGCCCTTATAACCAGCCTCAAAGTGGAAACTGGGAAACTTGTGCACAACAAGAAGGTCCTCTGTCTTTTCAGGGTGGATTTTTTTCTTCCCTTCCTTGTCCTCTTGTGTTTGCGTGGGTTTCCTCTCACATTCCAATCCAAACACGTATGCAAGTCAGGTGGGGTGGAGACTAGTCTAAATTGCCCAACAAATATGAATGTGGACTTGTGGGCACCGGCCCTGGGCATTTCTCTGCCTATCCTCAAAATGACTGAGTGGGCAGAGAAAGCGCATGGATAAAATGACACCCTTACCATTGTAAGGGTGTCATTTTATCCATGCGAAATCAAGCAAACCTTCAGTTTACAACTCAACCACATGTTTGTGTGCTCCACTCTGTGTATTCATTTCTGCAACAAAAATATGCCGAATGCAGGGCTTCAAAGATGTGGACCCCCTGATTGCATTGTTGCTATCTCTCTCTTTCACTCTTCACTGTGTGCTGTGACCATCATTACCATTTACAATAGTTTCCTTTTAGTTCCCTCTTTTATCAAAACACCATATTTCTGGGACGTTCTTCACCATTGCATCAGCTCACCACAGTAACACACTACAGCACAGTTCTCCCAGGCTAAAAATAGACCCATGTGAGGTGACACACTCTGGTAAACAGTCTGTGAATAGGAGACGAACAATGCTATGAGGAACAAGAGGAGGAGTGCACATGAAACACAAGAGGACGGCGGCCCCTGAATGAACAGTTGATCTAATCTCAGTATCACTTCGATGTGTGGCGTGTTTTCAACGACACGTGAAATTTTGAGGTCAGTGGCAGAACAGTGCAAGACTTTAGAATGGTGTCTCGAGGTGGTTAGTGCTCAGAGCAGCCCTCACTGTAAACGTGAAGGCCACAGCGGGTATAAATACCCACGGTGGTCATGATGGACAGAGCGGGCCAAACAGGGTCCTAACACGAACACAAGAGCCATTCTACAGTGGGCTCTCAGAGTGACAGTGCCACCCTCTGGTTGGAGATGATACTACACGCTCCCTTGAAGACATTACACGCACACTACTCGGGAGAGGACATGTGGCAGTGAGTGATGTCATTCCGGACCACTAAGGTCAGACGTATTTGTCATGGTTGTAAGTCGGCAGGGTGGCTGGGATGTAAAAAGACCAGCCTTTTCTGGTCGGACGACGTTGTGTGTGTGTGTGTGTGTGTGTGTGTGTGTGTGGAACGGTGGGGGTGGGGAATAATCTATTCGAGGCAGCAGCAGACTTACACCTGTCTCAAGTCACACATAGAAAGTGCGGTGGTTTACAGTCACTGTGTGTCGGTGAAAATGTGGCACAGCAAAGATGATCATGTGTTACACATGCGTTACATCAGCCTTCTTCATTCCCAATCACATATTTTATATATAGGGTTGTAAAATGATACATAATATTTCAAGCATACAAACAACTATGTGGTGAGCAGGGTAGACAATTTTACATTTACACTGTACTCTTGCATTAAGTTTATAAAAATGTTTTTATCATTGAACATTTAAATTAAATAATGTAATGAATACATTTTAGAATAAAAACGTGCTATGAAAAATCTCCATCGATTTTCAGTCACTTCAAAGCCCCACAACCTTTTCTAAAGTATGGGCCCCTCTGGCTAACGGCACTACGGTGGCCCATCAATCATCAGACAGGCTCCCCATTTGTACTGTATAACATCAGCCAAACAAATAAAATCTTGTGTCTCTGGTGTCCTAATTCCAGAACTGATTTCCAGGAGCTATCCATCCATCAGCATAATCCTAGAGAAGAAAAAAACAAAACAAAAAACATATCTATCCCTCGATATAAACCAGAGACGTTCCTAAAATACTCATTGTGTGTGTGTGTGTGTGTGTGTGTGTGTGTGTGTGTGTGTGTGTGTGTGTGTGTGTGTGTGTGTGTGTGTGTGTGTGTGTGTGTGTGTGCGTGTGTGTGCGTGTGTGTGTGTCCCTGGCAAATTTGTAGCCATGAGCTCAATGACATCATTGAACCGAGTAAATTGACTGGAAGGCTTACAATAATAATAATTGCTTTAATTAAATTCATTGTCGACTGCATCGGCGATCAGATAAATACAGAAGCTGACGATCATGTTGTGTTGCGCTAACATGGTAATCACTCATTTCCATTTCATTAGTGCTCAAGCATGAAATGGTGTTAAGTTGTTTAGGCAGCTGATTTTAGTATAAAAAAGTGTCTCGTACGGAAACGGACATGCTTATTGGTTGAGTTCTGATTTGATGTATGCTCTTAGATTAGGGATTCATGGATACATACCTGCCTCAATCCAATAGAAGCACATCCTGCTTCATAATATGCTGACACAGATAATGGACTAACGTTGAAGGAAAACAGATACAGGGAGGAAACACACATCAAAACCTCTACATTCCTATGCTACTCAGGCTGCCAGGGCTTGCATTCCACCACTACTCACCTCTCCACACTCAGCTGTCTAATAATGACTTAAGCAGAGTTGGTTTCCCTTTGGCTTTCCCCCTTCAGCCTTAGACTCCACACCACAGACAGACAGTCAGGACTCCAGTTACTTGCCGCCGCGATCCACTGCCTGTTTCTGGCAAGCCCAGCTGTGCCTCTGAGCTATTGAGAAGACCACGGCATGAAACACTACGTCTATTGAGCCCCGGAGGAGCACCTCCCGGCCCGGCCCGTCTACACTGGCACAGGCCATTGTTTGTGTTGGCAGCGCGCATAAAGGCAGCCTTTCTCAAGTCTGCTCCATCACGCCTTTCCCAGTCTTTGATTACGGAGGGAAACACAGTCACCGAACAACAGGGACGGCCCTGTGACGACGGCCATGAGACGTGTCAATATGTCAGACTCTGCCAAATGATATTTCTTGTCAGGGGGAGCCTCAAACCACAGTGGTAATCTTCAGCCACATAAGGAATGTTTTGAGGAGTCTGCTCCGCTGGGAAGCGAAAGTACAAAGCGTATGTCATTTTAATGGCCCTCATTAGGCCGACAGTGATAGAATCATTCAGGAAACATAATGTTATTTTAGGAGGAAGTGCCCATAACTGAGGGACTGAATACAGATGTGGATAAGTGAAGGCACCTATACGAGTGCCATGATCTGTTGTGCTAAGACTGTTAAGTCACCTAAAGATTCGGTAACCATCATAAATTTCAACATGTGAATAAAAGTCATGCCAGAGGAGGAGCCCTTACTGTGACGTAAACCCTCTATTCAAGTCATTTAATTAAATCAAATTTAAAACAGACTACCTGCATGTTACAGAACCAGAAATACTTCTTACTGCTTTTGCCCATAACAACTCTGCACATCCAAGCAGAAAACGACCTCCACTTTCGACCGTGTCATCAAAGAATGAACTTGAGAAAACTCAAAGGATCAGATTGCAAGTGAAGAGAACCTCACCCAGCAGCAATGAAAACTTGATCAGTTGTGTTTAAATTTTAATTGAAAAGTCACAGTTGGAAGCGCCTCAACAATGAAAGCCAGATTAAAAAAGAAATAATGAATGACTCCCGTCTCTCTCTGTCGTCACCGCCGGGCGTGCATGGGAATTGGGAGGTTTGAAACTGCTTTTTAAAAAACTACTAACTGGTCAGTGAATTATGTTTTCAAGAGAAACACAGACAAACCGGGAATCAATCAATCACAGAATAAAAGCCCTGAAATAAAGCAGTCATCCTAGATTTAGGTTCCTTTCGCTCGGGAATGTGGAAGGAAGCCGAGGAAACCTTTTTTTTGTTTTGCTGAGAAATGGATTCATGTTGACATATATCTGGAACAAGATATCCTGAGTGTGCAAGTTCCATTCATACCGCATTTCCACAAGACCTGGTGGGTGCAAGTCAGCAGATCTTATATTTCAACATACGCCCCCATTCAAGCAGGCCGAGTAGGACATGAGACCTGGCTTTACAGAGCGATAGAGACATTTTTGAGGAGAACAAGCAGACTGATTTTAATGATAACAACCCCTTGAGGAGAGGGGTCACACTGAGCCGTGTTTATTGTTTCATTTCTTGATGCCTCTCATAACCTCCACATGAGAGGTTATGGATAAACGCCAAGGCATTTACCAAAAAAATAAGGTTATGCAGCAGGGCGGCACATGGATTAAAGGTGGAGTCATCAATTCTGGAGAATGTCTGTGATTATCTTCTCACGATCCGTTACCTGTCCATCCTGTGTGTGTGTGCAAAAAACTAATCTGGTGTTAATATGCAGCCTTGGCCATATAGGCTCTATAAAAGTGGCATATAAACAAATGGTATGTAAACAAAAGGGGGCCCATCATAGCTTCCGTGCACACACATTACAGGACAGGTAGCAGATAGTGAGGAGATAAACACTGATTTTAATAAAAATTATATTGACAAAAAGCGTTCTCCAGAATTGCTGACTCCACCTTTAATTCCCCATCTCCATGACAAACTATCTGGCAGTGGCTGACATTGGTTTGGCTTCTACTTAAATCACACAAGACTAAGGCTTATTGGATGGTTTTCTAGCCCACACTGGAAGGCAATAACAACACAAGTCCTACAGGGGCGAGCAAGAGAGTTTTAAGGACTGTGTAACCCGTATCATACATCAGCATAAACGCAAGGCCTGCAGCACATATACGCCAAGATTGGAGATATTTCGTAATAATAATAAATGAAAAAGACAAATTCCTGTCATTACAGAGGAATGGATTTCAAATACAGAGTAAATCTGCCTTCTACCTTGGCTGTATCCTTGGAGGTTTTGATGTACGCTCCATAAAACTGACCGTTATATTGACTAAAAGCACGGCCTGGGTCTCTGCAGGCTGGAGGGCATATTGATCTGTACAGCCCCCACAATTACTTATTAGAGGCCCCCGTCTGAGCCCTAGGAGCTCACAGGATAACAACCGGTCCCCAATGCGATATCATCCAATCCCAATCTGTTATCACGTGGAGGCATGTCCTTTTACAGAAAAGCGATTTACGACACACAAAATGCACTAAGTAGGCTACTATGGTACTTTATTTTTGCCCTAAAACATGACATTACCTTGGTTTTCCATCACACGTATCCCAAAAAAATGGGCTCAAGACTAGGATGTGGAAATATCAAGAGGGCAGTGAGGATGTTTTTTCTGGAATCCTACAAATTTGCCTGAGAAGTCGAGCGTGCAGCCAGGAGCCTGCTGTGTTTTAACATTCTGGTTTGGACCGAATGAGGCCAGGCCCAAATTGTGTCATTTTAATCGACTGAACTTCCTTAACAGCCTCGGTTGTCAATCAAAAGCAGGAGGCTGTATCAGCGGAGAGTAAATCTCACACCCACATGGTAATCTAAGAGTGACATAAAAATCAACATAGGCTAGTATGAGAATGATTTTCTCCTTTTTGGTGGAGTCCATTTCCTCAGGCTGCTTTTACAGTATAGATTACTTGAGTTTAAATGGACCTCCAGTAAATAGTGCTGATGAGAAAACAGTAAATACCAAAGTAGGGCCAAAACAGTTAAGTTGCAAATCGTAAAAATATTCAAATAAAAATAAATAAAAAATAAAATGATCTGAAAGATGCTGAAAAGCACTGTAGCGCTGAAGGGAAGTGCTGAGTTTGGTGATAATTATCTGGTGGCTCATCACTTCATTTGACCCCTTTCACATTGAGGTATTATTGAATCCAATGTTAAGATAGGAATGTTGATTATCACAGCTTTAAGTGAGGAACATAGATTTGAAAAAACCTATTCGATATTGGATTCACATACAGTATATCTGTTAAACCCCTATTTACCTGGTTGCTTTAGTCAACTATCCTAAAAATATCCATGTAAAAACAGAAACTGTTAAGAGTTTGCGTTATATTGAAGGGAGATAGTCCAGTCAATAGTCAGCCTTCCATATGCTTACCTATCGCAGCTGTTCAACAAGCCCACTATGTGAATGAGGTTAAGTTGCCTCACTTAAACCTTTATCAATTAGATTATAAAGCGTATGAGTGGCAGCTGGGAGGAGCAGTTTCAGAGGGAGGGACATGGTGAGTCAGCAACACAGCAACATTCTGATAACAGGATGAGAGGGCCCTTTTCCTTGTATAATCTCTTCACTTGTTTGGAAACTGCAGCAATAAGTGCTCACTCATCATTAATATTGCTTTGAGTTACACAGGAGGGCCAGTGCGATGTGAGGCAGTGTCACGTTATTGTCTGCGGGACCTCCTGTTCCAGAGCATAAACATCTGCTGGGCATAAGGTTGAGATGCTTGCTCCTCAGCGTCATGTAAAAGCAGCTTGGAGACCTTAGTTTAACTGCATACTCACTAAAGCCAGTTAACTGTTTTTTTTTTTTGCAATTATTTTGCATTCGATGATGAAACACAGAGGAGTTTGTTGCAAAAAAACCCGCAATTGATATTCACAGTGACACTGTGATGCCCAATAATCCCAGGAGGGGGAATTCTGCCTTTTTATTTGCCGTACCACGAAATGAAACGTCCTGCAACCAGGAAAAAAACAAGAGAACAATGCATGTGACTGGATAGGGTGTGAACACAGGACAGAGAAAGAGGAGATGGGCTGGTGATGATTGAAATGGACTGAGGGAAGGGCAGAGAGGAGAGAGGGAGGGAGGGAGGGAGGAAGGGAGGGAGATAAAGAGAAAAGAGTGCAAAGGGGGAGGTAGAGACAAAAGCAGCATGCATGAAAACAATGTACAGTGCTGGCTCTGTATTCTCAAACCACCACACTCTCACGTAAACACACAGCATGACTGATGAGGGAGAAGCCGTCTCACGCTCTGTGCATCTAATAGGCTTTAATGATGTCCTCCCTGAGCCATCCATTCTGCCCACAGGTCTAATGAGAGCAGGTCCTGGGCCAGGCAGGCTGTGCACACAAGCTCTTGGTTGAACAATCATCAGAGGTCCCCTGCTATAGGTTTTCATTGGAAAGATGTCAACAGGATGCTTGACATGAGCGGGACAATCAGCAGGAATTGTGAGCCAGAAAAAATAACATGTTTGGATTGGAAATGGATGTCTTGGCCAGTTCAAAAGGCCCCATACATTTAGAGAGAATGTAAAGGGTTAAAAGGGCAAAAAAAATGTAAATAAACACAAACAGCTGTCCCTCCCTCCTGTCCTGTGCGTTCAGCTGCGTGAGTGTGACATCAGACTAGAGAGCAGCAGCGTTGGCACCCCAGTGTACCATCATCAACAGCTCTATATGAGATGCTGCTGCTTTCCACACACAAAAACACCAACCCATTCATCTGGACTTTAATATTTATATTCATCTCCTGTGTAATACTGCAACCACTTAGCATAACCACACACTTCAACGAATGAGTTGATCATTTTCCAGATGAATTAAGTAATTTAAAAAAAAATATAATGTCAAGAAAATTGCAAAAAAACAACAACAACTCAGTGCTTCAAATCCAAATGTATTTAATCTACAATGATATAAAACAGCAGAGAAATAGCCGCAGAATTCTCAGCTGGAAGCCGAGAACGAGAGGAGCTTGTTTTTTCTTCTTTGCTTTATGCATGACAAACAATTATCAACATTTATGGACTAATCATTTCAGCACTACTGTATACTCTCATGCACAAAACCCTATAGCACACACCTACAGTATCTGACCAGGTATACAGCTGCTGTCTCCCTCAAGAGGAGAGCCCACACCTACCTCACAACATCTGTCTTCTGGTTCGGCCTGCACAATATGAAACAAGGTCCCCGCTTTCGATGACAAATTGCTAGCGCTCTTTAGCTAGAGGTAAGGTGACCGCGTCTATACTGGAAAGCTTTGCTACAACTGGCTCGGTCAAGGCAACGGAAGACTTTGGAACCTCCATCTGACTGATTTACTATCCACTAATCAGCACATTCCCCTAAACGTCAATGAAAAGAGGAGGCTCTCTCCGCACACAAGAGCGCCCTCCCCCTGCCTCACTCATCTGTGTCCCTCACTCTCTTTCTTTTACGTGGACCTCTCTTCCTTCTCTCATTAAGTGAGGCAAGGCAAGTTTAATTAATAAAAGCACAATTCAGACACAAGGAACATTCAAAGGGCTTTACATGGGCATAAAAATACATTCAAAATGAAGAAATAAAAAAAACATTGATATTTCATTAAAGAGATAATTTAACAAAGAGTGAAAACAGGTAGATACACTGTTATAAAATATATATTTAAAGATGGGAAAAATGAGAGGTTAAAGGGGAAACGGAAAAGTGAATTTTAAATTAGGCTGCCTCTTTCCCTTCCCACTACCACAACAAGCCTCTATCCCTGAGGCTGTGGTCATTTGTTCAGCTGTCTGTGGCCCAGTGGGGACAAGTCTGGAGCCTGCGTGTTGCAGCTCTGCAAGGTCACCCATAGTTGTTTTTTTTCCCCCCTTTATCCCTCCACCCTTCAGGACACACGGTGTTGCCGAAGGGGAAATCTGAGCTCTCAACCAGAACACATCCTCAGACAGGGCAGAGCAGCGCACAATCCAAAAATGTGGTTAGATAACAGGTCATCTGACAGTGTATCTTTACATGGGAAGAGAAATTCTGAATTTAATTTACATTGAATTACATTGCTCATTTCTCGTCGTACATCTGGCTTTCTCCCAGATGGATGCTATATAGATTTACAGTTCTGAAGTGAGAATAATAAAACATGGGCACAAAAGCATGATTTGTACGTAGAATGCCTCACAAGTATTCTGCTTTCTTCCAAAATAAACCTGGCTAGTATTTTTGATTTAAATCTAATGCAACAAAAAAAAAATCTAATTTGTATAGTAAAATCTGTACATCTTTTCCTCACTCACCAATGGCTCACACTTGAATGGAGGACTGCTCATTTCTTCAACTCAAAATATCTCCCATTGTTTAATTACTTAGCTCTCTGCCCTTGACATAACCACAGCACTGTCCCTGGAATGAGTGGCCGTTCACAGGCCAGACAACTTTGGACGAGTGACCTGGTCTGGTTCTTTATGAGTCAATCAAAGCCGTGGACTATCCAGAGATTAACACAGCACCAGTATCAAGTGGTCGCAGGAGATTGTAAGACCTCAGACCTTGAGCCTGTGTCTCTGTCTTGAAGTTTCTCTACCAGCAGATGGAGCTGGTGGTACAGTCAATATTGCTGATGTATAGAGTTGATGTATGGAGAACTGATTCAAAGACTTCCACTTCTCCCTTTTAGAGCAGGGATGAGGCTTAGACAAGCTGGAGGAACTTTTATTCTGTTGTTCCCATAGCCCGTTGTTCATTTAAGCTGCAGGTGGACATGTTCGTGTGTGTGTATGTGTGCTAGGAGACGGATCCCCTAGTCTTATTTGTTAGAAATTACTTAAGCATGCCAGACTTAAAGGTGGAGTCAGTAATTCTGGAGAACACTTAGGCCCTGTAAACTGGGGGGGGGGGGGGGAGTGTATGTTAACAAAGGGGGCGCACTAAAGCTAGCAGCATGCCCATTTACAGTCCAGGCTGTGCATTAACACCTTAAACATTTTTTCTTCTTCAGCGCACACACAGGACAGACAGGTATAGTGGATCCTGAGGAGATATTCACTGATTTGACAACAAGCATTCTCCATAATTGCTGACTCCACCTTCAATTTAAAAAAGGAAATGGGTATGAAAGTCCCAGCACCTATAGAAGGTTGAAATCACATCCCGTCCCACTATAATTCTACTGCTAGTGATTATGACGACACCTATAATTATCAATAATTCCACTCATGTGCACCACTGATTTACTATGTGGTCAGATTAATTGCAGTCTGAAGAAAAATAAAATCAATACAGACCATCAATATCGGTATGAAATATGTGAACCTTGGTGAATGATGTAACAGATAAGTGAGAAGAAAAAAAAGTCATTTGACTGTGGGAAACTGAGTGATGCATGTATTACATACAGTATGTCTCTGTGGACAGATTGAAAGCAAAATTTAAAGTAGAATTGATCACAATTGTGTGCACACGCACAGATATCTGCGGCCAGTCGTCAAGGTAACAGCCAAGACTAACACACAAAAAATGCATTCTTCTTATTGTCAGGTAATGCAGATGTCTGTGTATATGGAAGAAAAAACAACAACGCAGGCCTGCATTTACACACAGATCAAAGCAAAGTCCACTCAGGATAAACCTTGAACTTTAATGACTGTTAACCATGATTATTTCTTTCGCATGGAGGGGCAGTGTTTAGTTTGACAAAACATGGGCCCACACAATGTTAATTTAAATGTTAAATTATGCTTTTAAGCAGCCTTAACTAAAAGAGCCACATTGTGCTAGAGAGACAAAGATGATGTATGTCCGCTCTCCCAGCTGTGCTACAAATCATGTGATTACGTTATTAGCATTGAGAATCGTGGTCAATGATGTTCTAATGTGAAATCTTCTGCCAAGAGCAGTATTTTATCCATTGACTCACATACTAATTGCAGACCTATAGGTCGGGCTAAAGACCCCCAAAGGGACCACTCTGTTTTATAGAGTAAATGCGCTGGTGTGCCATTATCAACTCTCTCCATCCCCAGACCCTAACCCCACCTCGCTCATTTCTGTCTCAAATCAAAACACTCTCTAGATAATGAGGCTCTGATTGGTCACAGGAAAGTGTCAGTGGATTAGCAGTAATTACAGACATCAGCTTTGGAGGCTCAACTGCAGTGGTGCAGGTAAAATAAAGTGTGCACACACACACACACAAATTCATAGCAAAGCACTAAGAGCGATAACCGATAAAGATCTGAGGACCCACGCATGCCAGGCATAACATTCTGCAGTGGCTCTAATTTTCTCAATAATTAGCATGTGTGCATATCATTTTGAACGTTAATCAATCAATCAATCAATTAACTGATCCCTGCACACAGACCGTATAATGCATCCGTGCATGTGCATGGGTGTGTACACATGGCATGAAGAGCACAAGGTGCAGAGTGTGTGTGTGTGTGTGTGTGTGTGTGTAGAAGAGCTGCAGTGCAGCAGCATGAGCTCATCACTCTTCTCTTCTCTCTCCCTCCTCCTTCACTGCCCTCCCTCCCTCCCTTTCCTCCCCTGCTCTTCTCTCGCTGCCCATTACATAAGTTAATGCAGCACACACCCTCATTATACTTCAGGCAGGCGCTGTGAAGAGATGCAAAGGAATATGTCATCAGAAGTAGAATGCCGGTGAAAAAAAGGGTCAGAAAGAGACACAGTGCCTGTGTTTCCCTCTGAGCGTTCACAGTCCCCTGCGGATCACAAACAGCAAAGCAGAGGCAACACATAGTTTGGACCTGCGCTAATCAAACCCATAACGGGTACAAGAAGGAACGCGGTGACACATACACGACAAGCGTATATGCATCTTTATTGTGACGGTTTGCATGCATTCCTCATCAGATACCTCTGCAGTAAACACCCTGCACAAGGAAAGTGCTTTCACTAGAGGGTGGAATTCTTGAGCATTAGAGTAAACAAACTGGCTTCCTCAGATAATTAGCATTTCAAAAAGCTGCACAGCCTAACACTAGCAGATGATGTAGCAAAGGCAATGTTCCCAAATATATTCTCCCAAAATGTTGCAACCCTGCAGGCCTGCAGCGATAGGAGGTGAACAGAGTGGTGAGATTGTAGTTTACTCTCAGACCAAACCACATTAGCCAATTTATTACCAGCTAAATCAAAAGGTCCTTTCAGCAAAGCTTTTACAGCAAAAAAACGATGTAAAGAAGAGAAATAACTATCCCTTCACACAATGCTGATGTCCCTGTGGTAGAAACACAAGAGTAAATTATTCAGTGGTGTGGACACTGGCTGCAACTTAAGCATAGATTAGAAAAAAGCCTGTGCATATAAAAAGGGCTTTAGATGTCAAGTAAAGCAAAACACAAACAAAAAATAAGGCACTGATAAAAAAAACAGAGAAAGAACATCTATAATGGTGCACCCCGCTGTGCAAGTCAGTCCATGGCAACAACCCGAGGATACAGATTGTTGCACTGTATAGCTATGTTCAACTGGATAAGCTTGAGTGCTACAAGAATCAAATGTACAAACAGGCAGCTTCAACTATGATCACCTACATTCATGGTTGACATCAATTCGTGGGACTGTTGTCCACTTCTTTGACTAAATACTACAATTACAAAAGGAACCTTCCCCTGACGTTAATCTATTCAGCAAGGCAAGAAAGCCATTCTGTTATGGCTATAGCTACAATTTAACGGCCTCTATGTGCTCATCATCATACTGACATTTCTGACCAGAAAACAGCTTCTATCCTAGACACGTCTAAGCTTTTCCACCCCGGAGAGCATTTTTTTTTTCACTCACCACAGTGGAACTGCGAGCTGGCTTTGGCACGTTGCTACTTTTCCATTACATGCAGTTGCTCTCTCAACCTTCCCCCCTTTAAGTAAAAGCCCTCACTTGCTTTAAAGCCAGCACACCAAAGCAGGGGACCAACAGAGGGGTCAGCGCTTGCTCTTATTTGATAAACAAGCATGAAGTTATATCACATACTTTAAAGCACAAGGTCCAGTTCAGGCTGACATCAAATTGAGTTATTTTCTTTCGGGAGCCAATTACCTATTAGGAAGTATTGTGCCGTTCTGTCAACATTCCAGTTAATTTCCAGTGAGACTTTACAGAGCTTCTTCCTGTACTCGGTCCTATGGACGGTCCTAATGTGGGGACGAGGAGGCACAAGTGCCGAGCTCCAGATCCACACACATTAAATAAGTAATGCCCTGACACAGAACCACAGTCAGATCAGATGTACACCGGTGTCTACGGTGTCACTGCCACAGGATTCCTGTCTCAGTCACGAATTGCCCCGCTACAGTAATATCTCAGGCATTTAACAGGTTACCTTGAACCAATTCATGATGTTTACCTCAGATGGCTCAGCAATATTGTTCTTTTGAAAGAAAACAAAGGTTTATTTTGGGCAGTTACTGTCAGTTTAACCTGGCAACAACCCAGTCAGAGCCTAGAACACGCCAAATTGCCCTATCGCCTCTGGTCTACTGTTACACTTACTGTGTATAATTAGGCCAAAAAAATAAGAGAATGACAACAAAAAAGAGAGAATTCTTCTGACATATATCAGTATATCAGTGATTCTTGAGAAGTGGGACAAAAGACCATCTTCCAATATTAACTGGCCTGCTGTTATGTTTAAAACTAAAAATATTAAAAAAATTGTAGATGTTATTAGGGATTAAGAATAGAATGTCTGGAGCACAATTATCCCCTTAAATTTAATTTTATCATTATTATGTCAAATATATGACACTCACAACCTGCAACGTCCAAAACAGTGTTTCCACAGAGAAGGGTTCAATCATTCATATGCAATAAAACCTAATAAAAATGTACTTGTACTAATGATTAAAAATAAATTTTTTCATCAAAAACGACACTAAATAATCTCTCATATCAATAAAAACTGTTTTTCTACAACACATTCATTTTTTATAAAGGATTCTAAGTGGTGGGACACTTTTTGTCACCACCGTCAGACAATCCATTAAAATGTAATCAAATCAGGCAAAATAAGGGGCAGCTATCACTATGAAGGACCTGTTGTCACGTTCTACCTCTGCAGAGTACATTCGATTCAGACAGGCTCTGATAAGTGTTGTAGTTTTAGAATATTTTACATTCCAAATCTTGTAAGTCCTGTGTCACAACCATGATATGTCAACACTGACTTGCAATTTCTGAAGAAGTTATTTGAAATGTTTCGATCATTTTATTTTCCTAAAGTAGTTCATACTAGCACCTATCATCAACAGAAAAACCAAATGGCTACTAGATAATATCGAATCGAATATCGAATATGTGAATCTTGAATTAACGCTCAACCACTAATATGCTGTTGTAAAATCACTGTTATTGATCGTTAAAATGACTACATCTGGGTTTTTGTCACCACCGTCAGATATGTCAAATCCATAAGATCTACTTGTCCGTCATATATACTTGTCAACTCCGTCAGATATGTTTCAACTCCGTCAGATTTATATTATTTTGATAATATTGCATAATGATATTTCATAGTTGTTGAGGAATGGTTGGTCATATATGAAAATCTAACCAGTCACCTAACATGAGTCTGACGTTGTTGACACAAAATAAGGAATGGCAATGTAAAAAGCCCATTTTGACAAAAAGGACAAAAGCTGGGAGGTTGTGTCAAAGTTTAGCTCAGTAGCTTAGTATATGTTGGATATATACATGTAATTTAATTTGCCTAAACATAGGGTGTGTATTTTTTCAACATTGCACCCTGTTTTGTTCCACTTCTGAAGAATCTCTGATATGTATAGAAGTATAACTAAGTATAGAGTTGAATGAAAGTCCTTTAATACTGTTGCATTCAACATTTTCATTCCTATGAACAGGTATAAGCATTTAAAAAACCTTTATTATCAAAGTGTGTTCACAGAATAATAAAATGTACCCAATTCAAAAGTAGCTCAATTGTCCAGCAACGCTGATTGGATCTGTAATTGGTATCGAGCGAGAGGTAACCTGAGTCAAGGTAATTAAAAAAAACGTTTCTGGCTTTTAGAACACTTAAAGATTTATAATGGTACTGGCCTCAAATGTAAAAATATTGAATATGCATTATACCTACTGCATGCTGGGATTGATGACATGTAAAGGTAAAATGCTCGCCAGTATGGAGAAATAAAAATAAAAGCAAAAAAACAAAAAGACAAAAAAAAGCCTCTCTCCCTATAAAAAAAAGCGACAACAATGAAAAAACATAAGCAGTTTGAAGAAAATACATCAAATCTGATTTCATGAAGGGTTATATGTTTTGAACGCAGTAGCCCGCAAGAGGTTCACTGCTGGGTACGTGATTATAATTACAGGTTTAATGTAACAGAAAGGTACAATGTAACATACTAAATGAATCACATAATTCCATCACTATGGCCTTGGAATGATAAAAGGAAGAAAGAAAATCCTCTCTATGTCATGCGGTAATCGTTCTGCTGGTTTCTGTGTTCGTTCTGAGACCGATTTTAATGGTGTTAGGCAGCGATCATCCTGCTGAACACGTCTGTGGTAGGACAACGCGATAACAAGGTTTAAAAAGAGATGAGAAAAAGGAATGGCCAGATTATTCACAAGTCTTTATAATCGAAGACGTGTCCTTGATCATGCAGACATGCTCTGGAAGACCTTGAAAATGTCTTCTATTGTTCAATGTCTGCCTTTTTCTTTCAGCTGTGGGCCAGTGATAATATATTTCCATGGTTCTGAAAAGGAAACCACCATGCTTTAGCATATAGACAGGAATGTTATTCGATCAGAAATATCTGCACAGGCTGCTGCGGTCAGCCGGAGAGGCAACCACCACTTATGCAACAGGCCACTGCCATCCACTGCTGGTCTATGCCAGATGGTCTCCTACCTTATAGTTCGGCTTGATATGCAGTACTTCCACATGGCATTCCACACAGCAGTGACATCACCGGAGGCCTCAGACATGCCCGAAAAAAATGCCCATGGCACTGAGAGGAAGTTTAGACAACGCTTAAAAAAAAAACCCACACACACAAAAAACTGTAGCAAACCCCCCTTTAAAAGAGCCACACAAAGTACAGTCTGTGCTCACTCCCTTCTCGACCACAAATTACACCCCACATCCTTCACTTTCCATAGCAAAGCCACAGAAAAAAATGTGTTCTTGCGCTGCTAAAGTTACTTTGTCTGTCCCTTGTTTTTTTGCAAAGTTCTCCCACTCCTAGTTTTAATGTTGGTCCCAGAGTTGCTGCTCTAGCAAAGCTGCCTGATGACCAAGTAAGGTAAATGGGCCAAGTACATATAGCAGAAGAAAAATCATCCCTCTTCTTAACAAAAGCTCTCCACCCACAAAGAACCACACACCAGTCCTCTTTCTCCCCTCTCTGCAGACACCCCTTTTCCTTTTTGTTTCCTTTTTTTCCCTGCCCTGCCTTCCAATGCAATCTTTCACTCATCTGCTGCTCCCCGATGGTGATGGGCAGGGCCTATGTTGTGTGTTTGATGTGTGTTTGTTGTCTTTATGAGGAAGTGACACTAAAAGATAGAGAGAGAGAAAAACTGAGCGATCGAGATAGATGGTGAGATAGAGCATGAGAGCGCTTTAGGTCCCTGTGTGTATGCTAATATGTGGGCCTGTGTCCAACAATCACACTCCTCTCAATGGGAAGGCTGCTTATGGAGGGAGGGTGAACCCCAGTTCAGCAGCTGGGAGAGGCTGTTTTCAGTTACTACGCTGACCTCGCTTTTAAAAACACAGCCTCAGTCCCGGCCGGGATACAATCTGACTAGGTTACACCGAAAGCCCAGAGCCATGTAATGAGTTACACCCAATGACCAGGATATTCCAGTAACTCCGCGGGTTTAGACACATAATGAGTGATTCACTGTGGGCGGAAAAAAATAAATCAACAATCATCCTAGATAGTCCAAAAGGCCACGCCACTCCATTGTCGAGCGACTGCAGCCATTAGCAGCAGTTAGCAAAAATATTGAGTTAATTATTTAGAACTACAGAGACCGCACAGCTTTTAAAGTCTGGTTTGAAATGCTGTAAATAACACTATAACATCAAAAATGTCACTAAAAAGGATAATTATACTACCACAGGCAGTTGAGAGGAATAGCATCTACAGCTCGAAGGGGGTTCCCTGAAGCCTATACGTTCAAAGAGGAGTTGCCAGCTAAATCGGTGATGCATTATTAATGAATCATGGACACATACTGTATGTATTCTCACCTTCAGAATACCAATGCTCATGAAGGGCCGTGTGTTGATATAGGTGTGAACACATTATCATATAGAGAATGTGACAGAAGGCAGGTGCTCCTAAATTTCACAGGTCAGTGTCTTCGAATCAAGGCTGGCATGAAGGAAACCTCTGCAGAACCTTATTGGTGTAGGAGGAATTAACACATGCTAAATATTGTAATTTTGTGTCTATACAGCTGGGGGGAAAAAACGGGGACCTAGGTTATGTTGAATGATTAGAAGATAACCTTTCTGAGGAGCAACAGTCACTTGAAGGTGAAATTTGGAGCTTGAATATATACATGTGAGATCACCGGAGAATGAGCTAAATGTGAAGACTCCCTAAACATTAAAGCACCTTTACTGTATAGTCATGAAACGCCCCATTTGCATCTATATGTCTTCAACAGATAGCAGTTGCTTTATGCAAACTAGCTCAACGTGCGTCTTCATTTGAGGGGCTGCAGTGTATATATGGAATGTGGAGCATCACATATCCGTGTCTTGATAGGCAGTTAAAGACATGAGGGTCCCTTTTTATGGTCTAAACACAGCAGATGGGAGATGGGTTGGGGTGGGGTAATAATATACACAGTGTGAGAGAGGAGTGTGCACCTTTTTAGCATACCTGGAAGCTGTGAAGAAAAAATCATATGCGAGTGTTAAAACCTCTAATATGTTGCATTCAAAGAAGAGGAAAAAAACATGAACTTCAAGCCGTTAAATACTGTATACAATGCTGTATACACTGATGCAAAGTGTGAAGTGTCACCAAAATACATTACATCAAAGCTGGTGGCATGATTGGCATGCTGTGGTGAGAGAAGAATAAATCCTTAAATAGAGATTCTTTCAAAAATGTCTTACTCTGCCAATATTGATGCGAGCTGCAAAGCTGGACTCAGTAATGAGGCGTTTGATGATGCAGTGGGTGAAAGGTGAATGAGGAGAAGTCCCAGTGGGATAGGGATGAATGAATGCAGCCAGAGCCAGCTCATCGTGATCTCCTCTGTAGCGCCAACTCTAAAACAGGCAACCTACACAAACAACATCAGTCCAAGTGCCAAGTAACTTAACCAAGTGCTTTTACAAAATAACGGCCCTAACCTGGTTCGCTCGCAGAAATCGATAATGTTTCAGCCGGCTCGCACACCCCTGAGTAATGTCTCTGTCAGTCAGCCAGTGTATGTCAGTGTGCGGAGAGCTGAGAGCGCCACAACAGTTTCTCCATCAATCAGCAATGCCTCACCGAGACATCCTAGAGTCTGTTTTAAAAACATTATCGATTTGCTTAATGTGGGGGAGCACTTCAACACAGACAGTGACATCAACAAGCAGACGGTCACTCTGATACTTATGAGTTGTCAAAAGCACATGGCACAGAAAGTACAAGAAATGATCAAAACCAAACGCGCACACACACCGTTAGCCATTTTTGAACCTACCTCTTGTAAAAGTGGTTGTGCGGGTGCAAACACAGCACATGCCAGTAATCCAGGCAAAATGCTTTGAACTTCCACATCCTCAGCTCAGACAATCAACAGGGCGCAACAGAGGTAGTGGGATCCAACAATATTAAAAGGCACCGCAAAAAGCACAGGACCCAGCTCATTTCTTCCACCAGTGAATCGCTGGCATTGATGTCGGTCGGTCGGATCTGTCCTCCTCTGGAGCTCCAGCCACTGGTGGGCAGCCCGAGTGGTTTTTAACCCGCCCAGAACAACCACGGAGCCAGGCCTTTCATGGAACCATGGGTAGGATTCATATGGACCGAGCCAGTGTTAATGCTTGTAGATCCACCTCTCACAATGAGCTGGTTTGGCTGCTCGGGGCTCTGCTTCAGCTCTTATCCAGGTCAGTCAGTAAGTCTGTCCTCTGTGCGTCAGCCCACGATCCTCTGAGACACCATCGCTACAACTGAAGCCCTGCACCGCTCCAGCAGACTCACAGGTACTGGAGCGTATAGGAGAGCAGATCCAAGAGGAATAATTCCTTCCAAAAACTCGCTCATCTCCGTTTGAACAGACACAGACTCAACATCATCAGTGGCCTCCTCTTCTTCTTCTTCTTCTTCTTCTTCTTCTTCTTCTTCTTCCGTCTCCTCTTCTTCTGTCAAAACAAACTTTCTAATGGAGGCCAGGGGCTCTTTTCTCCTCACTCTCAGTTTGGCCCTTTTGCTTTAGCCTAACTCCATCCTTCTCCTACTTCGTCCAGTCAAATCCTGAACCTTCTCTCCTCCTCATATCTGTGTCCCCTTCTCCTGATCCTCTCTCTCTCTCTCTCTCGGTCTCCCTCTCTCTGTCTCCCTCTCTCTCTCTCGGTCTCCCTCTTACAGCTGCTGCTTGCCATCCACACAGGACCTCCCAGAAAATGTGCCGATTCCCGTTGCCGGGCAACAGTAGCGTACTACTGAAGCTTCAAATGGAAGCCCAGCAGAGCAGCCTGTGATTGGTGGGCTCTTTAGCGAGGGAGGGGCTGCTGCAATGTTGTGTGACCACATGCGTTTATACCCACTCGCTCTGTTTAAATAAATATGAGCTTCAGGTGATCCCCTGTGTTTCTCAGTGTCAAGTCAAAGGGTAAAAAATGTTGCTTTATTTGACAAGGTCATGGAAAACATAACAGAAACCTCAATTGCAACTAGATTGTTTGAGCAAATGCTCAGTAACTGTAAATAGAGTGATTCTGAATGAAACAGTCAGGCTGATGGATGAATGGTGCAATGGAAGAGATATGCAGAAAAGAAAGAATGTGGTGAAGGTGAATTTCTGTGTGTATGTGAAGTCCAGCGTGTGAAACCTGGATCAAAGAAATGTGTGCCTTGGTTAACGGCATGTTGCAATGTGCCGCAGTGCTTAGGAGAGCTATAGGACCTAAGACACACAAAACGTTTCTCTCTTTACTTGCCAAAGGGCTTTTTTGCATTTGAACACGAGCACAGTGCTCCCCTTTCTCCGCCTGAGATGCAGTGCCATGCTGCAGTGCCACCCAGTCCCAGCAGTCATGGGAAAGGGGTGTGGAGGGGCCTCTCATCAATATTCAGCCACTGTCAAGTGTCCGCACACAAACACTGAAAATATTTACACAAACACGCAGAGATGAATATGCAAAGGCAAGCACACAAAGAAAAAAACACGCATTAATTGGTGCATATTAACGTGGCAACACGCTGATGGGTACAGTTGGATCTGTTCTGTCTGAACAGCGTGACTTTTTCCAAACATCTCCCTGCACCATATGGGCTTCTTCTGTTCCCAAGCCAAAGATATAGAATGGCCAGAGCCACAAAGCGCTAGACTGAAAGCGTGTGTGAACAGCAGAGACACTATGGAATGAATTAATCTCCATGCCATTGATAAGCCTTTTTACAATTTGGGCCTCCTGATGTACACACGTCTTGCAGAAAATGACCACACTGACAGAGTCTTTTATCTGTCCTCTTCATCTAAATTGCTTTGATGAAAGGTTCCTTTCAGGGAGTTAACATTTCACATTCTCTCCTACATAACAAGTGTGATTATCTCCCAGTTGAAATGTCTGCCATCTGAATTTAAGTGGTTACCCATGAAGTAGGGACACATTAAGAGCAGATCATGAGATAATATTCAGCGATAGCGGCTAATGCTAGAGATATAGTCGACCAACCACAGTTCAAAAGGCAGCTGTTAAAAAGGTAAGCTGACGCGCTTAGAAATGTTTTTCCAAAAGCACATTATGTTTGTTGTTCATCATGATGATTAACTCCTGAGTGAGTCTTGCCATATGGACAATCCTTTTAGTCTCCAGTTTGTAATTCATGTGAAGTTGCCTTCAGTGGTGAGTGTGGGTGGAAACCCCACTGTTTTTGTGAACAGAACATACTAGAGTCTGTCAAAGGCAAAGAAGAGCAATTATTGCAACACTTACACGGCATAAAACACAGTTGGCTCTGATTAAAGCACACATGACAGGCTATTATTTTATTTTGTGAGATGTAGAGCTGAGCCACTGTGTTTACAAGCACAACAGGAAATGACTCAATAAGTGGATGGATATAGTTGGCATGCACTGGAATGTCCACACATGTGTGGTGAACTGGTATGTGTGTGATTAAAAAAGTGCCAGTTGAAATTCACTTCCTTTCCAAACAATGCAAGCCTCCACAGTCCACCTTCATGTTTGCTATATGCTAGCTGAGGGTTAACATGTGCAGGTCGTCAGCAGTTTCCAGTTGTCGAGTATCCAATGACCAATCCCTCCCAACAATTTTTTTTTTGTTGGAGACGTTTTTTCCCCATTGACAGACAGAAAAATATAGACGAGAGGATGTTGGAGTGCAATACATGTGCTTGACTGATTCAAGCAGCACGGTTACAAAGTGAGTGGCTCAAACAGCTATGCCACCTTTGAGAGGTCAGCAGAGACCTTGGAAAGCAATGTTCTCCATGTGCAATTTTGCAACGGTCAGAGTCCAGGTCAATAAAGAAGTGTGTCACATAGTCAATATACCATATGTGGGGAAAAAAGAAAAGAAAAAGTATGGCGAAAATTTGACTAATATCTCCATCCGTTCGGACTAAAATCCCCCATTTCTTTGCAGGTGGATCAATATCAATATATCTGCTCCATTTCAGAGATCACAAAGGCTGTATGGGACAGACAATCATATCTGCTCGGCCGTCAATCGAAATAAAGGACCTTGTGTGGAAAGGCTTGTGACAAGCTCTTATTGTCTCCTCCGTACCGTGGTACACTGATGCAGGCTCATATTGAGAATGACAGTGCCCAGGACTTCACTTCTCCTTGCCACTGACCCAGTCGATCACTGATAAGCTGCCTGTAGAAGATTTCACCATGTCCTGTTCAGAGTGGGAGATGTGCAGTCAATAAGCACTTCCATAGAAAATGGCCTGAAAATCATCAGGGAAAGAAAAACAGAGAACTGAATAAAAAGTATAGTGGACAGGGAGTCCTCCTAGCATGGATGTAACATATATCTTCATACAGACATGCAAGAAGATGATGACAGTTATGGCTGAACCTTTGAAATGTACTTGTTTGCAGTGAGGGTGTCCTGCCCACGAAGAACCTGATTGGACAATTTCCTCCACCCTAACCCTGACCCTTTGTCTGTTTTGTTTGGCCTTCCTGCAAAATGATCCACTCAATAGGGGACCAAAGAGAACGCATAAGCATAACAACCCACTCCGGTCGGTCATAGAATAAAATGCTAAAGCGCAAGGTAAAAGCTATGTTGCACTAAAGATTATTGATGAAGACATCAAGATAACTGTGATTTAAAGTATGGAACATGAACTTGTCTATTTGAAGGACAGCTTGTCTGAAAGAATGTGTATGAAAAGTTCACCCCCTGGTGGCAGATTGGAGTAGCATCCACACTTTCAGAGCTTTAGCCAACGTGCATGAGGGAGTAAAGCCTGTCAGGCATGCTGATTCTCTCAAGAGTAGGGTACATCAACACATGCCATATGTAAATTATATGATTTCTTATTCATACCACCTCAGAGAAACATTCAATGAATTGCAGAGCATTTCAGACAATTTAACCGTTTGACAGACACACAGGAAATGGAATTTAAAATATCAGGAGGATTAATGAGAGTGATGTATGCTGTCAAAGCGTAACCCTTTGCATAAAAGGTCTCACTCAGTTTTGTTTCTTCTATTTGGAATACAAACACCATTCCTGCTGTTAGCAGGGAGATACCATTACTGGCAAAGAGGGGGGCCAAGTAGCTCAAAATAATCTGAATAAAATATGTCTATGCAACAGGGAAAACAAATATTATTATATATCAATGTCGAGGGGTGCTCCGGGGAGAAAATGTAACATGAAAGTTCCAGCACAGTTAGCATTGGCACATGTTCTTTTATCACATAGGCCGCTGTGCAGTACAGATGTTTAGCCCCCAGCATGAAAGCAGCCATGCAGAAAAAAAGGTGGAGAGGAAAAAGAGGACAGACCAGAAGAAAAGGAGAGAGGTGAGTTTGGAGACAAAAAACGAGCGAATTCCCTCCTCCAGATTTTGGCTTTGTGTTATAGACACTCACACTCAGGCAACAAGCAAGGGGAGTAAAATAAACGGACAAAAAGGGTTGGGAAAATCCCTTTGGACAGAGGTGGATCCTATAGGCTTCAGTCTCTACCAGTTATCTTGAAGGCCTTTCATAACCTGAGGCTGGGCAACAGAGCTGACTAAGATTGCCGTCATTCCCGTCAAAAGAGCGTACACTCAGATGCTGAATCTACCACCAGCCCGGCGCACATGTCCAACACAGCAGGCTGCTTTTGGCAAAAAGTGCAACACTATAATCTACTATGAAAAAGAGAAGAAGACGGCTGTGTCTCCTTTAATAATCATGTAAACGACATGGTTTGTTGAAGGCAATCCACAGGCTCACAACTGAGCCAATGTTGACGCATCACTGTGATTCAGATAGGATTAGCATGTCTTGTATGAAGTCATGAGCAAATCCAGCACTCGGCAGAATTCAGAGCCATGAAAGCAAGAAAAACATGTTGTAGGAAAGAATATGCTGTATAAGCATGAGTCAGTCGGAATTCTCACAGTAGGAATGGCTATGCATGGGAAATCCTTTTCTTTTCAATCATTAACCAGTAAACATAAAACCGTGGAAATCAATATGCCAGATTAACATGCTCGGTGATATCTTGGCATGTTTGGTGCAACATTGTTGCCGATAAACATATCCTCGTGTCTGTTTTTTTTTTTTTTAATTACCAGAGGAACAAAATGTTCTGGAGAGATGCATCCTTTTTCTGGTGCACCCTTCTCTCCTCAGGGCTGTCGCTTGTGACGCTGCCATTGGCAAAGACAGGGGCTTATTATGGGGCCGCTGCAAACCACACGGATGCATCGGGACTCGCTTCTGCTCCCCAGAGGAAAACTTTAACTCACTGAGATGCGCCCCTTAGAGCCCAAAGAGCTCCCATTGGTTTGCTAATCCTCACACATGGCCGACACAGCTCAGTGCCAGCCTTGCAGATTGTCCAGCTGCTGAGAGTTTTTTTTTAGCGTGCAAATAAATGACAGACTTTAAGCTGACCTGAGCTCAGCCAGAGGCCTAGTTTGGGGCTCTTCTGGCCAAATTGCTGTAGCATCGGGTTAGTGGCAGGAAACAGGGGGAGCTTTCAAACACATCAGAGTGAGTCACCCGTCTATACAACCTATTCTCATCTATTCATGTCTGTTATGCTCTTACTGTGCACGCCTGTGGTCTGTTGTGATCTAGTTGGTTCTGTCTGAACATTATTGATGGCACGGAGGAGGAAATCTTCAAGATGTCCCGCAGTGTGTCAAAACCATTAAGAGATCAAACAGTTGATCAATAAGTAACCTATAGGAGTGCTTGGTATAATGACTGCAGTAATGTGGACGGTGCTTCAATGGTTATAATCCAGTTGACTTGATAGAATGCTTGTAGTGAGTTTAAAAAAAAATAATAATAAAATGCTTGTAGTCATTAATGGCAGTGGACAGTCACTGTAGCTTTCAGACAAGTTAAAAAAAAATCAAAGTGTTATCATGAAGGTAGACAGGTAGCCTATAAAACAACAAACAGCATGTATCCCTGCTTTAAACAGTGACTCACTTCCAGCTCTGTAGCACTATGCCCACATCTACTGATGTGTACTGACAGCATGCTCTGTGCCAGCCCATGTGCTGGCAATGGGATGCATTGTGTGTCGTTGTTGTCGTCTCGGGCAATATCAGCACGCATCCTACGGTTGCAATCTCCAGTGGAGGCGTATTCAAAGCAAACGCTGGCAGTTGTGTTTGTGTGCTCTCTCTCCCCCTCTCTCTCTCTCTCAGTCTGCAGACCTAGAACACTGCTGTCAAAGGCTCGGGCTCAAAGTGGAGGAATGTGCCGTCAGTGCCTCACAGCTCTGGTGACGCACTCCCCATTTTTCATCAGTGCTGGCGTCACTTGAACAGGGGCATCGCATTAAGAATCTCTCAGCCAATAATGGAAAATGGGCATTCCTGCTGTAACGGCCTTATGGGATGAATGCCCTCTGAGTGTGCGTGACATTATCTCGATGAAGGGCACAGCCCATTGCTGTTTATGAGCCACCATGTCCGAGGCAGCAGTATTATTTATTCAGTGTGGTGCTGAAAAACATGGATAATGATCCATGCACAAAATTCAGATCTCCTGGATGGTAATGTCACAGACAATAGGATTACAGAGCATTGGGGGTTTAAAAAAAAAAAGAAGAAAAAAAAACTCCCATAGGGATTCATATCTTTCGCTCTCTAAAATAAAAACAAATGTGCATATTATTAGAAAGCACATGTTCTTTTTTCAAGGAACACGTGCAATTAAAAACTACTGAAAAATAAAGCTGGGCATTCATTTTCTAACACTGAAAACAAAACCAACTCAAATGGGAGTGGATTTAGGAACACCATTACTGTTATATAATGTTTTAAGTATTTTACAATATACAACATTTCCAGTGTGAATGTACAGTATGTGTCATGACATGGCAGCACATTAACATATCTGGTTTGATTGCGTATTTGAAATGCCTCAGTTGTTCTTTCTGCATGCTCTGCATTTTCAGGGCTTTCCACTGGGCTTAATGGAACATAATACACATATTAAAGTATTCTACCCAAGGCAACCTCAGTGGACTGCAGAATCCTTAAAGGCCAAGAAATCCTTCAGCTCAGCCCAGGATATCGTCCCCTTGGCCTTCCAGTGTTGCAGGCACAGCGTTAATACCAAAAAAGGGACTGCAGCCTGCCAGCGATGATGAAATGACATTTACAACAGGACAGACTCATCCTGCTCCGGCTCCTCATTAAAGGAGTTTTGGTCACACACCGTGAGCTTCAGTTTGTTGGACAGACCAACAGTCAAGCCGACGCATTAGTGTCAATCTGCGGCACATCTCCAACAGCGGCGAATGTTTCACAGAGTCATCGATTTGCAGCACTGCACTTTCACCTTCCTGAGCTCTGCCCCTCGGCCTGGTCATGTGACTCTGTGGTTAAAGCTTTCTTTGGACCAAAGCTGCAAGGAGGCAATCAGTCAGCCATGATCTCAGAACCACACAAAGACAGAGTTGCCTTTTTATGCAATAACGCAAATAGAATAAGGCATACAATAAAATTGTTGTTAGTGGTACATGGAGAAAGAAAAAATCTGAGGATTCTCTTCACGCATTAATGTTCCCTGTATAGATGGAAATGAGACAGAGAATAAGTGTGTGAATAGCTGGGGGCAGATTGCCTGTGAAGGACTCAGGACTCTGTAAGGAACCGTGAAGGTGTCATATTCATTAAGATGACTGATCCCCATGTATGGTATTAGATCATGACATGACAGGGTAATTCCGCTCAACATTATGCACCAGCTGGTAAGCACATGTGTGGAGAATGTAAGTTTTCACCTACAGTGTTTACACTTACAGGGTTGCAAAGGCATTATATATTCCTAAGTGGTGCAGACGACACACACTACACAGAAAACTAACTTAAACGTGGCGTCTGCATAGAGAGAAGCTAGCAAAATGCTTATTCAGCTATAGTACTGATGGCATTGAGTATTAGGCAAGGGTAAATTGTACAGCACTGTGCCAAAAATACAAACCCTGACACGACTCTCCACACAATTTAATATTTATCTTTGTCCCAGCACATCTCACACAGGATGTATTGAAGTAGATATGCAAGCTTTCCACACACAGACTCATCACCATCCCAAAAATAACAGCTCAGACCCAGCCAGCCGCATTTCTCACACACACACACACACACACACACACACACACACACACACACACACACACACACACACACACACACACACACACACACACACACACACACACACACACACACACACACACACACACACACACACACACACACACACACACACACACACACACACACACACACACGCACGCACGCACGCACGCACACACACACGCACACACACACACACATGAGAACACACTCACACCCACAAATACAGCAGAAGCTGCGAGGAACTCATGTGCCCAGTATGGGCTGTCACAGCATCAACCAGATATGAGTCACGTTCCTCAGCCGCCAGTGGCTCTTAATCCATCGCTCACATGACTCTGTTGTGATTCAAATCCTAATGTTGGGTTCACCATGAGAAAAACAACACTCAGGTTTCATCACTTAGTGTGAAGACGCATGGTATCAATTCATCTGCGTGAATGTTCAGCTTTCCCATTCATGCAAACAAGCGTATGATCCGGCTCGCCGCCCCTCCCCGGGAGAGAGACGTTGTTTACAGGACGGGAACATGAGAGGACGGGACAAGGTCTGCATGCCATAGGTGACTCAGCAGAGACACTGGAGAGGTAGACACCGTGTTCTCCCACCCACACCCACTCCACTGCTGTCTCCATGAATGGGAGATACACCAGTGCCGCCCAGTGAAACGTGTCTGCCTGCCTGCCTGCCTGCCTGCCTGCCTGCCTGCCTGCCTGCCTGCCTGCCTGCCTGCCTGCCTGCCTGCCTGCCTGCCTGCGTGCATATCCTACAGCATTCACAGCGACATCAACATGCTACTCACATGTCGTAGAGCCGGTAACCCATGGCAGAGCCCGGTCTGCTGGGGTCCCGTGTTCGCCTGGGGTCCGTGCTGTTCACCACGGCGCGCCACACGCTTGGCTTGTCCATCCTGTCAATGCTTTGTCAATGGGGGACTCGAAACGGTGGGGATAGCGCGCACACACGAGCTCACTCACATTCACTCTCACTCTCCCTCTCCCTCTCCCTTTCCCAGTCACAAAACACGGGCTGCCTGAGAGCACTGTGTGTGTGTGTATGGAGGAAAGGTCCAAGAGGCTGGCTCCTGGTGGGGAGGGACTGTTGATGGGTGATGGAGGGAGGGATGCCACACAGACCCCTAGAAGCTGAAGGAGCACTGATGAGAACACTATGTTGTGAAGAACTGTGGATGATTGTCAATTCTCTAGTGGTTGCTAGTGCCTTTCTGAAGGCTGCCACTCCTAAATATAAAAAGATGACACAACCTGCAAGAGAGATTTTACACACACACACACACACACACACAGCAGCATCTGCGTACACAACTCTCCACCCTCTTATCTGCTCCGGGTAGTACAGTCCTCAGCAGGGCCAGGGGATTGGCTCCTTGGTCTCCATAGAAACAGGAGGAGGATGTGTCAGAGGTAGAGCTTATTATCATGCCTCCTGTCCCCTCCCTCCCATTTTGTTTTCACTCCCTCTCTCTCCTCTCCTCTCCTCTCCTCTCCTTGTCTCCGTCACTCTTTTCCCATTTCTTCTCGTCTTCTCACATATCCCCCTCCCCCCCTCCCTCTCCATCTTTCTCTCTTCGGGAATCAATGCACTTTTCTCTGTAGTGTCTTTCAAAACAGATGAGGCTTTTCGGTCTAATGAGGGGATGTACAAACAGGTAAAGATGCAGCGCGGCTCTGGCTAATTATGTCTTCAGAGAAAAAGAAACGGTACTCAGGAGTGAGACAGACAGGGGATAGTGAAAGCAAATGCAAATTTCAATAATAATCAGAGGGAAAACAAGTCATTAGTTAAAAAGGAGTTACAACTGTGTTCCTACAGTACTGTACTTTGTATTGTCAGAGGCACACTGTTTTGAAATAAAAAACTGTGTGGCTTGCACCGGCATTGCATCATGTACCATGATACCAAAACCAGAAAGGAAGGAAGTGTGAAATATTAAGCAAAGATTAATGGTAATATTACTGAAGTTTTTCACAGATAAATGTGACAAAATGAACAGAATTTTTTTTCTTCTTTTGTGTAGGAAATAGACGGCACTGTTGTTGACAGCTTCACCTGGTAACAACATCCAAAGCGGGACATAACGAGGCAGGAGAGTGTCTATGGAGACAAGCTCTCATCAGGACTTTATAAAGCCATGCACACACCCACCCACACCCACCCACACACACACACACACACACACACACACACACACACACACACACACACACACACACACACACACACACACACACACACACACACACACACACACACACACACACACACACACACACACACACACACACACACACACACACACACACACACACACACACACACACACACACACACACACACACACACACACACACACACACACACACACACACACACACACACACACACACACACACACACACACACACACACACACACACACACACACACACACACACACACACACACACACACACACACACAGTGAGCTAGAGACAGAAACCCTGGGCTGATGGCATACAGTCTCCAGGGGGGGATGCATTTCATCCCGAGCAGCCTGGATGACACACAGCGCTGTCGGTGTTTGGAGTGTTAATGCCAAGTTGACCAGTTCTGTCAGTCCTCTGTCTTTTTGTTAATGAAACAGTGCAGTGGCTAATTGAATCTGCGTCATCTCAATGTAATTACACTGGCAACGTACATTCTAATTATCAAGCACAAGCGCGGATCTCTCCAGCCCTTAGTCTGTATTTGTGTGTGTGTGTGTGTGTGTGTGTGTGTGTGTCTTTTAGTGCTATTTTTTGCCTGTTTTTGTACATCTGTGAGTGCAGAGTATAAATAAATCCTGCATAAACTCTGTAACACTTCTTATCCAAGATGTTTTAACAACTACTATAAAAGACTGCCATTAATACAAATGTATTGTGCCACTGCCACCCAAAGGAATGTACTAACATATGTTGTGTCTTTGCAGGATAATGCGTTCCCATTTAGAGCAATCCATGACCTTTTCCTTTTGCTCCATCATCAGGTCATGATATCCACTTTACACACAATATATCTCATAAGATGGAGATTGCCATTAAACCCTTTTATTTCCATAACCTGATATCACAAATCACAGTCATCTTTACAGTCTGTACAGCATATGACAGACTCTATGTTAGGCCCTAGTGGGACCAATGTGTGTGGTCTGTTCACCAGTGTGTGTGTGTGTGTGTGTGTGTGTGTGTGTGTGTGTGTGTGTGTGTGTGTGTGTGTGTGTGTGTGTGTGTGTGTGTGTGTGTGTGTGTGTGTGTGTGTGTGTGTGTGTGTGTGTGTGTGTGTGTGTGTGTGTGTGTGTGTGTGTGTGTGTGTGTGTGCGTGCAAAGCAAAAGGTTGTGGGGGGGATGGGCCGACAGGGGGCAGGCTCCATTCTGTTCCACACCTGCAAACCCTGAATGTGGTGTTAGCAGTCAGGGCATACACACAGACAGAGGAGTGGAGCAAGATGCTCTTTCAAATTGTCAAATAACCCTCGAATCAACAGTGCGGCCTTTTCCACACACACACACACAAACACACAGGTGAAAGTTAAAAATGTTGAGAGAAAAAAATTGCCACGTTTGTCCCTGCAAACATGAATCCATGCTGCTATGTGGCCTTGTAGTTGCAAAAATATTGCATATGTTGGCCTTCTGGTGCCAACCTCCCCACTCTCCTCTGTCACCATATGGCCCCTTTTAACCCAGCTGGCCGTGGTGTATGATGTGGGCTGCTGGACTGTAGCACGAAGGATTCTGTGCAGGGCTGTGTGCAGAAGGCTTTCCCACGTTCTAACCTAATCACCTAATGTCTGTCCTCCCTTAAATAGGGAGATCATGTTCACTAACATTTTAAAATAAATTTGTATAAAGCCTTCTCAGCTAGCCATAATATCCATTAATGCATCTCACATACCCTGGCACGGAAAGCAACATTAAGAACAGATCTGGCTCTGTTCTGTTTGATCACAAGTTTGTTTGCACTTGAAAGCAGACCAAGTGACTGAGCAACATCATCATATCACAAGATACAACATATGCAGAACATTTCCTTGAAATCTCAATGTCCTTTCCCACCATGGAAACAATGGGATCAATGTGATCTGACCAAGGCAACAATGATACATATATATACTCACTGTATGTATTCCGTATATTTCAGTTTGATGCACAACATTTCATAAACTGAAGAATACTCCATTCATAAATTAAAATAGGTAGATTCATTAATGGTGAAAATAACCTTCAGATCCCGGACACGCAGATTTCCCTGACAAAGCTTGTGTCTAGCTGAGTTGGTTCTCGGTCTCTGGTGCGTTGCCTCAGCTGACATAAAGAACGCTAACTGCTGGGAGGGAGGGCACAACACAGCAAGTTCTGTACACTCGAACTTCTCAAAATAAATAAGAGAGATTGATGTTCAACTGTGTAGTGTTTCATTATGTGTCTGCACAATATGTGGGAACAACAGTATATACTGCTGGAACTGTATGTGCTATAGCAGAAGTAAGTATTATTTTGTCTTCAGCTGAGCCGCCTCTGCAGGGGTCCCGTCTCCTCTCATGAGACTTCACCCACTTTAAAACACATCAGAGAGAGAGAGAGAGAGAGAGAGAGAGAGAGAGAGAGAGAGAGAGAGAGAGAGAGAGAGAGAGAGAAAAAGAGAGCCATGCATTCACCACAGCACTAAGATCTGGACACCACAAGATGGCAGTGCATCACCTCTTGTTTATGGACAATGCTGCGAGACTATTGAGCCAAGTGAGGGGGGGAAAAGCAAAATAAAATCATTAATAACACCATTAAGGTGTTTGAGTATGAACAAAGATATTTAGTGCACTAAATACCAGGAAATAATGTCAACATGTGCTTTATAAATGATAAGTCACACTTATAATTATATCTCAGCCCACTATGCCTGTACAGTCCCTTCAGAATTGTTATGTTCCATTATTTTAGTAAGTTGCTTTGATAAAAAAAAAATACACAAAGGCCTACTGTATGAACGTTTCCTTCCACAAAAATATTTTCCTAACCCCTCCAATAAGTGTCAACAGATGGAAACACGTGGGTGGACATTGACCTCTGCACCCAAAGGGCGAGAGGTTCTGATTCCCTGCTGTTTTTCCATGTAGCAAAAAGCAGCAGCCCAGCCTCTCTGTGGCTCACTGGCAAAGGCTTCTTCTGTCGCCGACTTGGCTGTGAGCCTGAGAACATCAGAGGCAGAAGACAGACAAGCTTTTCATAGCAAGCCAAACAAAGAGAGCCGTCTCTCTGCCTGAGGTATAGACAGAGCTGTTTCTTGACCCCTTTTCGGGCCACTGCTGAAGCTCGTTGCGACCATCGGAGAAGTTTGGACACACGTAGACAGACACACACACACACACACACACACACACACACACACACACACACACACACACACACACACACACACACACACACACACACACACACACACACACACACACACACACACACACACACACACACACACACACACACACACACACACACACACACACACACACACACACACACACACACACACACACACACACACACACACACACACACACACAGAAGAAATATTCAAATCCTTTGATTCAGTAAAAGTATCAATACTTTAATCTTATAATACTAAGCCTAATACAATTTCAATTCCTGCACGTAAAATGTTTTAAGGGGTCTTTTGAACCAATTGTCACCTCAACAATTTATTATATCTTACCCATCATGTTTTTTTAACGTTAAATCTTAGTCTAAAAAGTTACTGTAGCCGTCAATAAATGTTTTGGAGTAAAACTCAAGGAATTCATTTACAGAACAAAAGAAACTCAGTTACCGGTACTTAGTTTCCACTATTGGATATTTCTCCGCAGCCTTATATCTGTACTCCCAAACTGATCATAACACTCTTGTCATCCTGTGTTTATTATCACTGTGTTCCAGCAATAAAGATAACACTAGCCAGCATTGACCCCCTTGTACATCATCCCATCTAGATCAACTATCCTTGTCAATGCCTTGGGTTTCCATTTCGGGCTGTAGTAAAAAAGAATACGTCATTTGCCTTTATTCTCTTAAATGGTCCATCTTGACTGAGACAGTACAGAGGAGGAGAACATGCTCTAAAATATTGCAAGTGAATGTGAAGAGAAGAGGATCTTGTAATTTATCAGTTATTTTGCATGTTTCACTTGCTCTCAGTATGGCCTGTCCTATTCTCTCACACACACACACACACACACACACACACACACACACACACACACACACACACACACACACACACACACACACACACACACACACACACACACACACACACACACACACACACACACACACACACACACACACACACACACACACACACACACACACACACACACACACACACACACACACACACACACAGGTGTGTGCTACTCCTTTGGTCCCTCACCTCATCCCAAAGAGCCCTCCTTTTGCCACGATCTGGGCAGCAATACAGAACAATGGAATTGCAAATGCCTCTTATCATACTGTGATATAAGATGTGAGGCGCTCAGAGGCCTTTTGCTTGATATTACTGGAGCTGCTGGCATGGAGCTGATGAAAGGATGCTTGTATCACCTGGAGGCTTTCAGAATCACACTAATGTCACACATGATCATGTCGCTTTAGACACCTGGATGTTTCTTCATTACTGCCGAAGGGACATGTTTACTTCCAAGCACAGTGCACACCACACAAGCTCCTGCCTTTTTCTAAAGACGAGCACAAGGACACATATTTTTGCCGGCTTTTAGTGCATATGGATTGCAAGGTTTTCTTTTCATCTGCTGCTAATAGGGTGTGTGTTCATTGCATTGGTAGCAGTGGTTTAAAGCAAGTGTTTTTTTGCTATTAAGACTTAAAACCGAGGTCAAAGTAATCATGTACTTCCACATGGTGATTCACAGCTCTTGACATTGAATGTGCACAGAACAAACTGAACAGAGCATAACATAAAGAGAAACAATGCATTGAGTAACGTAATCGGAGGTCACCACACTTGCAGACCTTGAACAATGTCACAGGCTCAAATCATCTATGTCTTTTTTCCCCAGGTATAATTTAGTTTTGTTCAATTAATGAATGTTCCCTCTGAAATGCTAAAAAAAAAAGCTTGAATACACACTGCAGTTTCAGAGAAGCTTTTGACCCCTTCATGCATGAGATACAAATTCCAACTCTTTTGAATTAAATTTCAAAAAGAAAATTTTCAAATGAGGTACAACAGTATGCTTAACAAACCACTGAATAAAATAAAATATTACGTGAACGTTTTTTTGCGTTGGTCCTTGATAAATAACTGAAATTATGGATCTGTTACCAACATTTTGGCCATTAGTCATCTGTCATTGCAATTGGTAGGATGGCCTAGAGGAAAGGGGCCGACTAGTAACCACAAGGTCGCTGGTTCGATCTTCGGCACCGGACATGAAGGTCTTACTTGTACAACTAGTGGTGGCTGCCGGTATTACATGTACGGTGCCCATCATCTCTACCATTGTGTCCTTGAGCAAGACATGTTATCCCTAACTGCTCAAGGGGTACTGTAGGATGGCTGACCCCGCGCTCTGACCCCCAGATACACTTTTGAATAAAACATTTTAAATTATTGTGACAATGCACAGTCAACCGTCTTAAAGAGGTAAATAAATGTGACAAATAAAATGTGACTTAAAAAAACAGCTCAATATCATCATTGAACATTATTTTGTGCAGTGGCACTTCAACTCTATCTAGAGCTTAGTAGCACAGGGACTAAACATACATATGAAACGCAGCCAATTCTCTCACGACTGAACACTAGCCATGACATTGTATTGTGTCATGATCCTTCAAAGCTATTTATGTGCGGGGTGTGGCTGTCTAAATGCAAACCAATGGCACACACACACACACACACACACACACACATAAAACAGCAACACATACAAATGCACACATCCAAGCATTTTCTACCTGGACCCAAAGGACAAACAACAGAGCTAAGAGAACAGAAGGCTTCAAGAGAAAGGAAAAAAGGCTTCACATTCTCCCATGTTAAGTTAGATTCAAAGCAGCCCCATTATAAAGCCACATGGCCGTGTTCGCTCCTGGATCACTGTGTGTTTTGCAGTGATGGAGCTCCGTGGCGCAGCGTGGAGCCTGTAATTAACTCTTGGAGAATGCGATGAAGAAACAGTCGCAGGGAGCTTCAAAGGTGCAAAGAGCATTCCTGAAAGTTCAGACGCACATTAGGGGAAGTGGGGCCCTCTGTTTCATAGGCCTGTTAAAATCATTGTGCAGTTGTGATTTCCACATCGGGCAAAATCAAAACTTCACAATACGAATAATAGCGGTACATAAAAAAAAAAAAAAAAAAACAGCGCCAGTAAAAGAAAGAATTAGTACAACTGGCTGAATTTTACAGGAGGCGGAAGGCCCTTTCATTAGTGCCGTTTTTAAGTCGACGCTCACTACCGGACACTCGTACAACCGCTCCTTCATTCACAATCACCAAGGACTGTTTGCTGCCACATACAATAAATGTTTACCGTGTCGTTAAGCCCTTGTCCAAATGACCTCAGATAGTGTCAAGCCCTAGCGCAAAGTGGAATAAAGCTCAGTAGCAAACAATGCAGGACTCAGGAACCCACTTATGGTAATACGTCTCCCTTTCTACTGCATGTGTCACTTGTCCGCCGATATTGGCCCCCGGCGGTTTGATAACAGCCTTATGAGCGGCCTTCCTGCCTCCAACCGTCAGCAAATGACACACTGTCTGTGATCCCACAAAGGCAGCCCATTCCCGGGGATCAATATAGGCTCTGCAGTGGTATTATTAGAGGGTGCCGGAGATAATCACAGGTTCTGTGCTGAAATAGTCATTCACCATAATGAATATCATTAAGCATCTGAATTATTCAGACGTGAAATGGAGCCCCTGGTTGGTTTTAGATGGTCAGCCGCCAAATCAGAACACGACACAAGTATAAACGGAGTGGTGAATGCAGCTTTACGAGCTTTTGGTTCATTTAAAGTTATAGTGCGTAACTTCTGTTGCCAGCATGAGGAATACCGAGTCATAAGAACAACTGTGTCCAGGGCATCGCATGGATTGTATACCTTCTGCTGTACGTCTAGGTTTTTTTTTTCTTAGCAGTAGATTCAACAACTGAAACATTTATGTTGTGCTTCCTTGGATTTTTCTGAGCAGCTGTGCCATTTTCTGGAGGCGGCATCAGTTTGTAAACACTGGAAAATACAGGGAGAGGTTTGTGGGGCTGATTTGTGTCAACGCGTTTGAACTCGGCTTGACTGTAACCAACAACATTCATTTATAGGTAAAAGTTACGCACTATAGCTTTAAAGAGAGGGGAAGTAAACACTTGCGGAAAAACCAGCCAGGCCTTACCCTCTGTAAAGCCCCTGCCTGTGTGGATCAATCAAGTCAGATGTGTTTTTTCTATTTGAGGTGACACAGATAGACAGACGGAGTTAGTGAGGGTGAAAGAATACAAAGAAGCTTCTTTATTAGTTGTTTTCAATTGAGTGGAAGAGAAAGGAAATATCTGGAGAAAAAGGAATTGAAAGAGAAGTGTCAAGTGAAGTAAAGGGGGATAGGAGAGCATCTCGGCAATTCAAAATAATTGATTCAGCCTTGAGCTGGGCTCGGCTGGTGCAGAGGGGTCTTAAGTCTGGACAGGACAGAACTAGGAGGCAGCTGCGGTAAATGAATACAGCCGCTACTGCACAGGAAAAAAAAACCCAGAACTGATAAGTTCTTCTATTTTTCAACATCTGATGGTAACACTTTACAATAAGGGTACATTAATTCACTATTAGTTATCGCATATTTAATGTTATTAACGGTTAAGTAATGCTTATAACACATTAAGTAACTGTTAATGCTTAGTTAGTAATGGTGAGTCAATGCTTGGTTAGGCATTACCTCTGCTAAGCACTAAATAAGTATAACGATTAGTCAATGCTTAGTTAATCCGTATAAAACATTAACTTGACAGTTATTAATGGTTAGTTATTGCTTAGTTGATGCTTACTAAGCATTAACTAAGCATTAAGTAACAGTACATTAATGTACCCTTATTGTAACACACACTTGTCTGCGTACACCTCTCGCCACTGCCGAGCACTCCTTACTACACACTCCGGTCAGAGGAAGAAAATACGAGGAAGAGAGCAGTGAGAAGGAAACTGTCAAAGGACATTACAATAGCTACACAACTAGGGGAAACATTTCACAAAAGGGGTTAGTTTTGAAAAAAGACTCCAAAGAAATATGGGAGAACGCTATGTGTGGGAGAGATCATCATACAGAGAAGGAACGTGGGGTAGTAGCAATTGAGTCTAAAAGAGAAGGGTGGAGTACAAAAGGGTAGAGAACATTTAACAAGGCATGGGTGAAACATAGAACCGGTATATGGCTGGAAAGTGCATGGTCAATGTGTGTGATTGCACATGTAGCCAGTGGTTGTGTCTGTAATGTGAATTCCATGATATGAATTATTCATCAGCAAGGCTCTGTAGTATAATAGTCCTAGTAACATTTGTATTTAAAGTGCCATTTGTGTCACTGACGGCAACTAATAAAGTCTTCAATTTATTAATCATCTCTTTAAAGTAATTCTCTTTCCTTCATTTTTTATTAATTCCATGTTTCGGCGTTTTAACATTTACCTCTAATAGGCTTTACATTCCAGTTTGCAAGGATTTGCCCCGGGCTCTACTATACAGGCCCAGCTTTATTGGCAAATCTAGAATGGAGAGACATTAAGACACCTCGAGGAGCATGCTTGCTGATTTGATGCCGGTCAGGCAATCTACCATCTCTACCCACGGATAATAGAGCTAACTCGGGTGAGACCTTGTCGTTAAAAGATAAAAAAATAAAAAAATAAATCCCTGTCCAAGGTTCTGAATCCCTCAGCCAAGGGATTTTTTTGCAACCAAATTATTTTCCATGTATTGTTGCAACTCCAACCAGAAAATAACATTAAATCAATGTTTATTGCTTCATTATTTCTGGCCTGTACTAACTCTCCTGTCATTCCAAACGGCAGCCATTTCCCCCCTGCACAACCCTTCAACCACCTGAACTTCCCCCTACACTCAAACTCTGACAATTTCCTCTAAATTCATCATGTTCTCAAATGTGATGGTTTGTTGCTTTTCATGCATTTCAAATTAAAGGCCTTTTGGTTTTGGACTGTTGATTGGTCTGAACAAGATATTTAACCCATTGATGACTATGGCAATCTAGGATGCATGTCCTTAATGCCTGAGGGTTTTCTGAAAAAATAGTACGAATTGTCAAGTCTACCAAAACCTTAATATCTAAGTCTGTGTAGCACATAGAAACATGAAATAAAATACATTTAAAAGTTAAGGTTCACAGGTTTTATTTAAACATGCTCCCTTAGCCCTTACAAACCAACAAATATTTCTAAAAATCGTCAAAATTAGATGAATTAGAAAAATATTAAATATTGTTAATAAATAGATGCAATGTGTTGTGTGATTTTCGTCAGTAGTCTATAGTAGACCTTGATTCTGCGCACCAAACGCCACTAACTGTTCTGTCGCCGACATAGCTGACATATTTTTTTTATTATTTTGTTTTATTTTTTTATTTTTTTATTTTTTGATTGACATGATTTTCGGCAAACCACACAACTTTTGGGTGGTCACGTGGTCTTAAAAAAATCAACAAAACCCACCTCATGTGTATTTGAACCAATGACAGTGCATTATATGCTGGGAATGCCATGAAAATTAGATGCCTGGCGACGCAGCATCAGGCAGGAGAGCCAATGTGGCATCGCGCAGCAGCCGTCATCAATGGGTTAAAAGAGACAAGCCGTCTGGTTCTCACAACTTGTGTTGGACATTTTCTTAGTTAAAAGAATTTAAACAATCATCAGTTGCAGTTACATCATTGATTGTGCATCCTTCACTGAAAGCTGTTTTAATTAAGTGTGTGTCAAATAAAAACCTAACAGGAAGTGGTAAACTCATCAGTGCATTGGAGAAGTCTGCTCTTTAAAGGCCAGCTAGACCAAAACATTTCAGACTCTTTCCGCATGTCATTTTGTGAGAGGTACTGCCATATGAGTGATATGTCCTTTGCAAACCACAAAACAAATCCTGCAATCACCAAACCTGGTGGGACACAAGTATCCCCCTTTGTACTCCAAGCATTCGGTTGAGCTGGCTATAACCCTCCGGTGGTGGTGCAGTGGCGTGTACATAATCAATTTGAAACGGTTTGCAGGCTTACTGTGGTAATTTACTCCATGCCTCTTCTGCTGATCATTTTCGCAGATTTAGCAACAGAATCTTAATAACCAGTGCTCCATCATTCGTTTACTACATTGACTAAAATGTGCACAGTCAGGCCTGGTGAAATAAGCTATCGCATCTTAACCATTACATTGCCTGTGAATCTCCTCAGTTGATCAAATGCTGCTTCTGCATGCGATTGCTTAGTTGCCGGGGCAGGAGGTAGGACAGCAAGAAAAGAACAGTCAATACCGGAGGAGTGCAAACTGAGGAAGGAGGTAAAAAGAAAAAGTTACAGAGGAAAGCCAATCAGTCAATCCCTAGACTAGGTTTTCCCCTGTTACAGTCCAGCAGCATCTCTGCTTACCCTGACTTTGGCATTAACAACATTTCAGCTGTAAAATAGTAGCCAGCGGAGAACCAGACCGTCCTAGGGGGGTCCGGGGGTATCCCCCCCCCCCCCCTCCCCCCCGGGAGATGTTTTTGTTACCTTTTTAAAGTGAAATGCATGAATCTGGTGCACTTTGAGAGGAAAATTAAGAGGCTAAATCATAGATAGTAAATAATTTGGATGTAGCATCCGGGCTGATCGAGTTATTCACACGGCATCCAATAATCCTGGTTTGTGCGCGTCGCCATTTTGTGAGGGGGAGGGAGATAGCTGACGTATACCTCCGAGGCAAAGTGAGGGACAACGGGCGGAGAGCTGTCACTCAAGAGATCACGGCAATACATTTTAACCTCAAAAAGAATAAAAACTAGCGTGGGCCAAAAAAAATCACCCCCCTCAGTGTTGTCATGGAGATATGACCTAAACATACAGACTAAAATGGTTTTGTGGCCCAGGCTGTAAATAGGTTTAATAATGCTGTGAAAACAGCATGTTTAACATTGGAGTCAACGGGAGATGGCTGTCTTCTGCTCCCAGCCCCCAGTGGCACTTCCTGGTTACTACAGTTGTGGTCACTTCCTTATTGGATGCTGGTAAAAATCGCTGAGGTTGCGGCTTGGGCTAAATATGAGGAATTTTGTGTGAACAAAGAATTTGGAGACACTGGATCGGATGAATTAAAAGTTATTGAAGAAAGACAAAGCATTTTCCATAAAAATATTAATTTAAAATAAAATATTATGCAGGGTCCTCTGGGTTGGGCTTGGTGCTCTTTTTTACGGGACATATTTCTCTGTAATATAGTGAATGCATTTAAATGCAGTGAGAGGAACGAAGCAGAAGAACTCTTGTCCAGCTATCTTTATTTCCACAGACAAGACTGAAATAGGCTATATGATCTGATTCAATTATTAGGCTATTAACTATCTAGACCAAAACATTGTATTACTTTTTTTGTATGATCACTTAAATTTGCTTAGTATGATGTTAATATCAAAAACACAAACTCAAAAAAACCCCACAGTTTGAAAACCACTGAACTAGACAGTCTCTTCTTCATTAACAACACCGCTTTAACACCAAAGTTGCCCCATTGGTTTCCATTACCTCCATTAACTCAGTTCCCAAAGTCTAGGGGAACAGTCCAAACGTGTTTGGACGACGACAGCATCTAACAGATGTCTGAAAATAACCTTAAATGGACTAGGCTGCAAAAATAAAAAGCAAGTCACCATCTTGTTTCTTTTTTCAGATGTTTCTGCTGAATAATTTTACAACAACAAAGACTTTCTATAATTAGTCTTTCTATAAAAATGTTCCAGAGTGATTCAGCATTCTGCAGGGCACGGCAGAGCTGCTGGCTAATGGCATCATAATTAAATATTTCACTTCCTCACTTCCTTTTTCTTCGAAGGGCCTCTTAAAACACTGTCAGGAAATACACAGTCACAAAGATCAATCACTCACCCAGAGCCTTACATAGCTGGAGTGCTTCAATGGAGAATGACTACCTGACGTTTATTCCAATTTTTCATTCTGAATCATAGTGAAGGCTGTTGTTTTCTACTAGTAGTGAGTGACCCAGTGATCTATAGCGCATACCACATAACTGCAACATCCTGGGTTCAAATCTGGCCCGGGACCTTTGTCTCACAAAAGCATATTCCTGTCCTGCTTAAAAGAAAATAATGCCTCGGACATAACAGAAAAAAGCAGCTGTGGCCAAGGCCCTTATGGTAAATGTTTGCTTTTTTCTGTTTGATTTATGCAGCAACTCAGTCCTGTTATTTAACATTGTATGTGAGTATAAGAACAAGATATTCAGTTAATAACATAACATTCACAAATTTGCAGCACAAAATCTCGTACATCTTAATAATAACATCTGGGTAACAGTAATAAAGCAACCATCTGAAATAAAGTAACAAAATGATCAGGTATTTGACCGAGACACATGTTCCCAATATACCATCATTTAGTAATTGGGGCTGCCATTAGAGTGTGTCTGTGTGAGATGGGTGAGTCTAAACAGAGGCAAACAATGCTGCTGGGCTGGAGAGAAAAAAACAATCAACATCAGATCGCAGCCATCGGCTTGTTTACAGTCATGATCCATTTAAGCCATTAGCTCACGGCTGTGCATGGAAATTAGTCAGGGAGCAACAATCACAGGAGGAGGGCAATCAGAGAGAGAGACAGAGACAGAGAGAGAGAGAGAGAGCACAACTGAGTGAGGTATTAATCAGCAGGAAATAGCTAATTCCTCTTTGCTGCTGCAGCGGGCACGGTTACAGTACCAAAAGTCTAAAAACAACCCACAGATGTTCACTACTCGTCACACAAAACTCCTTAACACTGCACTCTAAAAATAGAACAAGATCCCAATATGCACTGGGGTTTATTTTTGGGCTGCACATGAGCTAAAAGTGGGCTGTGGATTATAGGCACACTATATTGCTTTTTGATGATGAGAGGCACACAGGCCTTGGAGGCGTCTCTGAGAACTCTCTCAAGTCTTTTGAAGCCCCCTAAGTCAGTCCCACCGATGCAACTCTTTCTCGTTTTTTTTTTAAAGGTTCTCTGAAGCTACGAGCTCAGCACAGGCTAATGGGTGAGCTGTGATGAAGGCTCATACACGCAGGGATCATATTTCATCAAGGCTCAGCCATAATGATCTCCTCCTACAGTGTGCCGGGCCAATGGATTTCATCGTATACAACTCAGGAAAACAAGATTGCAGCACCGAAAACTGCTGTGTCATAAAGAAAATGATGACTGGAGAATATAACAAGCAAAAGACTCAAACGTTAGGACACAGCAGAGTTTTGTGGGCCGTCAAGCTGTCACGACCGATACATCTGCCACAGAAAAAGGCTAATTACCTGCGCAACCATATGAGCAACGATTCACTTTTTAAGACATTAAAAGAGAGGCGATAGAAATAACAAGCCTGCTGTGCCAGGTGCTGCTGGGTAATGCTGTGGTACTCATGAGACAAACATTGGGCATGTTATCATAAAAATGACATCTTACTGTACCCAAAGGACTTCCATTGGCGACAGGGGACGGCTCTCCCGCAGCCCGCGGACGACAACCTCCCATGGTTCTCTGTGACGTCGACAGGTAGGGAGGCATGTCTAAAACAAAAGGAAGAAATTGTGTTACAAAGCAAACGCACTCCTCACACTGACATAGAAGGGCATACGTTAAAGAAACCATCAAATGCTTTGAGGCTGCTCTGCATTTAAGTCATCCATTTTCCATACAGAGGATATTCCCCACCGGGGTCTTGTGACTTTGATGTTCGTACCTCCCCGATGCTCTCTATTTCTCAGACTATTTTACAACAGTTACTGCATCATATTTCTGTCAAATCAAAAAACCTAGCAAAGCAGATATGACATTCTGTGGTGTGACTTCCCCTTAGTCGGAGTGCAATTTTTTTTTAACATTACAAAAAGATAACAAAAAGGTCGCAAAACATGGTTGGTTTCAAGCCACGCGGTATTACCACGCGTGCATACCACAAAATACACTCATAATTAGCACATTACAGGGAGAAGAGAACAGGACACAGCGTCTACATGGCATACGCTTGTTTATAGTGTCTGCATGACTTTGTGCTGCAGCTAAAGCGATCTCCCGACATTTTTTGGGACCATTTGTAATAGATTATAAGTATGTTCTTCATTATCTAACGAAGCTTGCAAAATCCCACTCTGAAACCCTGAGTAATATCACAGGCTAATTATGTCATGGCTGCTGTTTCACCATGGTGAATTATTAATTTTGTAAAATGCTAATATCTTAGCTCTGGCTGAGTTAGAACTGTGAACCTTGAATTAGTCGGAATTTATATTCCTGTCTTCTAACTGGTTACTTTGACATAGTGCTGCAGAGTCAAACACTCCTGTTCTATTGGCCTTGTTTCAGATCTGTCAGAGCAGGCCTGACGCACACACACACCCACAGTGACAGTTCATAAGAAAAGGCAGTTCTTCTTTTCCGCCATGGGGAGAACTTCTCGTCCTTCATTGTCTTTCCTTTCTTTCAGCGTACATAGCGCAAACACATTGCTGTGTTTTGTTTCATAGGAAAGCGAAATCCAGTTTGCTCAGTCAGAAGGGACCAACACAAAGACGGCGAGCTCGGCGCCCTACTAACGGAATTGAGCGTTGTTCTCCATGGACACAAGAGGAAGGAGAAGAGGGAAGATGGTAGGTTTGTGTAATCCCTGCGACAAGACGACACCGGACCTGAAACAAAACACTGTCACTGACACATATCAGTTAAACTGCCCTGACATGTACCCTGGCTGCCATGGACGGCCAGCCAGCCCTTTCTTGGGGTTAGATATAGACTTCTGTGTGAATTAAGCAGGTCAGTCCACACATTGTGCTCTTTCAGAATACTGTCCTGCCTGCAGATAGAAAACCGCAGCTACAGAGCAATTTCAGCAAATTACTCATTTGTTACAATCAAAAGAAGTGGCAGGAGTACAGTCTCTTTGCTCCAATATCAAATGAGTTCCTCTGGTATGCCATTCAGCTTTGTAAACAATCCGACAATATGTAATACACTAAACAATACTACAAATTGGCATGAACACAAGCGAGTTAAAATGGGTTGGAAACGCTATTCTTGCTGCTGTTTGTTTGGAGACTTTGAGAGAGCAAAGCTTTATTCTGTCCATTGTCATCTCTACAGTCATCTCTTCTCTGTTCATCTAAAGTCACTGTGGAGAATTACTGCGAAATAAAAGCCAGAACCCCTCAGAGACTTTTAAGAATACCAGCAGTCACTCACTATACTGCAGTTCTCTGACAGGCCACTCTGGCTTTCATTTGTGTCGGACGACCAAACCTATTCGGTGAAAAGAGGCTCTTAGCGCCGCCCGCCACCATCCCAAACGATATGAAATTTCAATTAGCCCCCCCCTGTTGTCAGACCACCCCGAATAAAAAACAACTGCCTGCCATCCATCACAATACACAAGCGCCACCAGGCACAAGTAAACAGGTATAAATACCAAGAGCGCAAATAGACTTTCAGAACTTGTTCAAATTGTAGACAAGAGCACTTTCATTCTGCACTCTAATTGCCATTGCTGCGATCAAGTGTCGTCTGCTCTAGGCTTTTGACGTGCGCGAGTCTGGCTTTTATTGGCAAACATCTTATCATCACACGTTCGCTGAAGAACAATCCAATGAAAGCGGGTCACTGAGGGCTGCCGAGCGCCTGCTTTTTTTTTCTTCTATCTCACCGAGTTCCTAATCACATCTGAATGAAGCCATTCATTCTGATTACAGAACAGCAGACCAATTAAACACCGCCGAGTTGTTGTTCCTCTCTCATTACCCACGGAGTGTGTATGGAAATAACACACAACATCAGCGGCAGGGCTAGTCTCTCCACACAGAAATATAAACACCCTCTCTACAAACTTCTATCAAATCAGTGCAACGCAATCCTTTTGGGAGCATGGCTTATTTATTTATATTGCCTGAGCCAAGTTCAGCGGCTTTTCTATTATTAATGATAGTGAAACCTAGCAGGCCTTGTAGTAACCCACACAATTTTTAATAACAGCCACACTCACTTCTTGTGTCATAGTGTGGCACATTAACAGGGCGAGAGATGTAAGTGACTGTAAGTCTGCCGTGCGTTGTCAGCAGAGTGCTGCGTCGGCAGTCGGCTGTGATTTTTTAACAGCGTTGTAAGCTCTGACACAAAACGGGAACTCGGAGCCAAGATAAAAACAATTGACTGATAGATAACTTCCCCGCAACAGTCAGAGCCATTTGGAACTGTCTGCTGTTTCACTTTAAAAGAGATGCTACTGAATAACTCCACGGAGACACTATATCCATAGGGGAAAGCATTAGAGGCAGCTGCGGCGTACAGTTAGTTTTCACAGAGGCTGTTCCTTTGTGTCTATACAGTAAAGCCCAATCCCTTACGAAAGCAAACAAAGGCAGTAATCATTTTTATTTTAGGACGGAAAGTGAATTTGAAACTGAATCATAGCCCATATTGTAACCCATTGATGTGAATTGCTGAAGTTATCTTTCCAAATCCTATATTTCCTGTGAAATGGCGGTTATCTCAAGTTTTGTTATTAGGTGTCCAGTTTGTATAATAGCATATTACTTATTATTATTAACTATATATTATATAAATGGCTATAATACTCTTTATTAGAGAATATTTGTGTTTAAAAGTATACTGCATATCAAGTGTTTAAAATTGCACAACTTGAAACTAATGATTTTTTAAAAGGACGGGAATAGCAATTAAGGGAAATATTTCAATGGTACAAATTTAAATATTCAGTCTTTCTTTCTTAGAATAAATGTGTCGCATGTTGAGTAGCTTTACATTCTACGGTATCCCCGACTGCACCTGGCACATAGTGGGAGACCAGCTGCTCTTGAAGCTTTCCATTGATGTGCAGGATTAGTGCCATCATCACGTCCATTGCTCAAAGGCAGAGGCAGAAGTCAGCAATCACTTCAATTCAGTCATATCATTGGCTTTTTGCATCCAACCCATGTGTGCAGCTGCCAAAGATCTGTTGGTAGTGACGTGCCTGTGACGATCAAACTACACCAGCTTACACAGCAGCACGAAGACAGTCTTGGCACATACACATTAACATTTCACATTAATGAAGGGAAGATTTTTTTTTAGGAACTGTGGCCAAATTCACATCCAAGAAAACGGCACGCAGAAGGCTGCTGCCATTTGGATGCTTTCCAAAACACATCAAAGCATCAATTTGATGGGACAGGATTGTTGTTCGCCTCTTAAAAGCCTTGCCTTCCATATTTGTTGCTATGCTTTTAAGACTCACTCCACCATCAGCAGTTGCTCTAGCTATAGGGCCGTGAGATATGGATAAAAATACATCTCATGACAACCAGAGGACCTTCTTCTCAAATCAGGTATAGCACATCTTTGTACCTGTTAATATTCATTACACTAGACTGGACTAATGGAGATTCCTGTATTAATAAAACATATTGGCTTCATTAATTAAAAAATCGAATGATAATAGATGACAAACAAATGTCAATAGAATGTATTGCAAGACACTGCACAGTATAGGTGTCCAGCCACATCATGATGCCCGACAGAGTCAAATTTCAAACACTGCAATTATCAATACTGAGTTTAAGACTGAAAACCAGTCATGGCCTTGAAACTGATTGTGCAAGCTTACCGTTCACAGAGATGTGTGTGCAACATTTCATGAGTAACCTTAATGAAAGTCCCTCTTTCATCCACAGGCAATTTCACCCGAGGCAGAGTTTTGAACTTCTAAATCTGTGGATAACATTCATCATTACGTGTGTAGGTTTTTGAGTGAGGATAGGTTTTGTCAGACTACCTTTGAACAGTTAAACAAAAAATTATAAACATTGATTAAATACTACAAATTGCATTTTGATGTAAACTTTTTTCTACTAGGATTACAATTTTTCCCCTTGCGTGCATTAATTCACATGCACATCTCTCACTCTCTCTCACACACACACACTCTCACACACAAACTCCCACACATATACATTTACTGTGATAGTATCAAGACAAAGACTGACACACATTTTCGGGCAGTGGCCCTCAATTTTGCGCTGGGACATTTAGAGCAGAAAGTAAAGCCGCATGGGGTGCGCAGACAGAGAAAGCACCAAAGGAGAGAATAGACATTGGCCTGGAAATCTTTCACTAAAAACACGCAACAAGCTCATTCACACTCATAAACTGGTCTAGACACAGTCAAGTCCTTATTACACAGAGAGGCAGAGGCTGCTTGGATCCCACAGTGAGGCATCACTGAAGAGAGAAGGGGTGTGCTTACCAGAGAGTGGCACATCTCTACACACACAAGTCATATTTCGTAGCCCTATTACAAATGATGGATTCGCATCACATTTATTTATTTAATTTTTAAATCGTCCCACATCTCAACTCCGACAGCAGAGACACCGCTCCAAATCTAAAAAAAAACAAGCTAACAAGAGAAGAGGGGGACGTGACATTGCACTGCACTTGACATACAATTTCATCATTTTCCTCCGAACTGTAATATCCACAAACACCAATAACAAGCCCTATATCAAGGCTGCCTCAACCTTTCAGAGAGCAAAAAGCACTCACTCGGGCAAGCAGCATGATGCTAGGATTTCAGCTTTACAAACTTAAATCGAGACACTTAAAGGTCCCATATTATGCTAAATGCACTTTTTAAATGTGTTCCAACATATCCATGCGTCCACGGTGTGCCTAGAGACTGCCAAAATATAAAGAAAATAACAATCTCTCCTTTTCTCACTCTCTCCTTTTCTGAAACCCCCACCCCTCCCCCTCAATATACTCCAGTCAGAATTCTCCCAGTTTCTGACCTCACAAACTGGAAAGCCAGAAGCTTCCACTGTGCAGCCCACACCCCTATTTCTTATTGGTCCACGGCCCTGACAGACAGAGGGCGAGGCGTATCTGGCTTCACTTCCGGACAGGGGCGGGGGCAGCTCAAAGATTGTATATTTACGAGGGGAGCTGCAGCTCTTTTTAAAAAATAGGCCATTGTGAGATTAGCTGAACATCAGCATAGTACAATAAATTATCTGAAAGTTTTTTTCAGCAAACAATTAAAGAAAAACGTATTATGGACCACTAAGACCATATAATATGGTGTATAATAGAACCGAAAAGTGTATAATATGGGAGCTTTAAATAAACAAGATGTCTTCACCAAAGCATTTTCTATTGGCAATATCAGACAGGTTTATAATTATGAGCAGGAAAAAAATAACATACCTGACCATTCTGGATGAGTCACATTCAGATCTGGAAAACAGAAAAAAACACTGTGTCATTGATGTTAGTATGGCAGCTAAAGACATGTAAAGTAACATTGGGAACAATTGCTTTTCCTGCTGGGAAGAGATACTTGAAAAAGCTAACATAGCATCCTACATTGGTTTGCTGATTCATTTGAAATTGCCTCAAGGGAGAGCTGAATCTTTCCAGTAATTCAACCACCTGTCTCCATGGCTTTTGGGTCTGCTTGTTTATTGTATTGTATTTTTAAACAACATAAAAAAAGATATGTGTGATTCTGTTATGTTTTAGGTTTCAAGAGTTTTAAGAATATTTTTGATGACTGCAGGGGATAATATCTTGAATTGCAATTATTTGAAAAACATGTTACTTTACTCTGCCCCATGGATGTTATCATGTAGTCGCTGTCGTGCACGCTGTGCTCTCCATTTTCGTTCATTAAATTTCACCAGCACTTTTAGAACTAGGCTGCAGTAAACGGCAATACAACAGCGAGGAGAGAACACTTTGTACAACAGAAATTAAACGTATCCTGTTCTGTGAACCATAGCGCAAAGGAGCGATAAAGCCACTGCATGGCTGCATCAGGGCAAATTTATGAGCTCCCCTGTCGCCTCTTTTAACTTTTCACATGGAGAAAACAATGGAGGTCTTTATGGTAAAAAGACCGAACATTGAGGAACTATACAATTAGGTGATTTAGCTGCAAAGGTTATCTCACTGCACTTTTACACTTTTTCTTTCATTGGCTTACAGAAATAATGATAATCTGTGTTGTATAATGCTGTGGCCAATTATCTGATGGCTGAGTGATTTCTTTTCTCCTTCCTCATCACTCTTAGTTACTCGTTAGATATCTATTCTGCTAGCTGGGCACCTTTCTTGACACTCTTTTATGACTTAAACATCTGCCTGTGATTGTTATATCAGCAGAGACGCTCTAGCATCCTTTGATTATCCCGCAAAGCAAAAGCACACAGCAAACCTGATACCACTGCGGTTTTCATTAGAGCGAAACCCCATTATGACTGTGGAATTAGGTTGAGGTGAAACCTAGAGCTGGGTCAATATAATGCAGTCGTACGGGTGAGATTCATTGACACACATGCTGCAGTCCACCTCCAATGGCAATTACTGAAGCTATCGATTGCTGCGTATAGACAATACATCATTGAAAAAAATGATCAAACCAAACCATATATTACAATATTTTTTGCTGAATAATATGGCCGTATGTTAAGCTGCTTGCACACATCAGCTTAGCAGCACCAAGATCCTTAGAGCAAACCAGAGCAAGGAAGAAGTGGATAGAACCCTGGACAGCTCCTTATTTTCTTGCAGTAATACCACAACAGATGACCACTACTATACTGCTAATCTACAAAAATCCTCATCTGATCCCAGATCATTTCTAATACATTCTGTACGTTATTTTAGGCTCTCGGTTTCAGTGGCAAAGCTAACTATTTTGTCTTGAAATGAATGAATTCCACATTTTACCATCCTAATGATGATAGATATGTGAGTGGGAGTTAAAATGAAAGTTAAGTTTTCCTTCTGCACTGCGCAGAAAACACTGGCAACTGAGGTTCATCCAGGTACAATACAGAAGACTTTTAAATAATGCATGAAATGCCAAATCCCATTGGAAGTATCCTCCAACAGGAAGGCCTCTCCACAAGCTGTGAGATTTGTTTCTCCCACGGTGGTCCACAGAGAAGCCAAATCTCAGGGGGCCAAGGCAGGGCCGCCCATAAGGGGTAGAAAGTGGGAAAGCTTTCTAGGGCCCAGCCACCAGGGGGGTGCAGATTACCTAATTTAGCCAACCTTTATTATGAACGCTATATTCGCAAGAGAACTTTCTATAAAAGAAAACATTTTATTCATTGTTACTTGGGTAAAATATATCACATTTTCAAAATAAAAGTCAACTCACGTTTGTCCAGTGAAATGCTATTAATGTTTAGCCAGTGAAATGCTTTTACTGTGAAGCCGTAGCCTTAATGCTCCTTTTGTTGAACAGTAACTTAACCGCTGCGCGCTGAACTATTGATAGTGTTTTTTAATGTAGAGAGAGCCGTGTCCCTGGCATATAGAAGCTACACACGTTTAATTGGTTAGAAAAACCGGCAGAGCACAAATCTTTCCCCAGACAAAGTGGCCTGTGGTCTCAATAACTTACTAATCACTTAGACTAAATTGGCGAGTGTTATATTTGAGCCCTGCATGACACTCTCCGCTGATCACAGTGATGGTGCCGCGGAGACACTGTGCATGTTATCTTGTCTTCTAACTTTATAACTCGCGTGTGGGTATTTTGACAGAAAATGTTATAGACTACGCATACGTGAAGTGGAGCCGTGACGTCAGCGTTACCAGGGGAAATGGTTTTGGTGTTTACAAGAAACCAAAACCGTTGTGTTTTCCAAAAAATCCTTCCTGGGAGGTGATCTCAAAAACCTGCGGTTTCATGCCTGCGTTTGCTGTTTTCATGTAAATTATATAGTGCAACCGCAAGAATATTTTCGCGTATGCACCGTTTCATGTTGTCGTGTAAAGTGCCCCTTAATCTAACTGGCTAGAACCGGCCCTGTGTACAGGTATGGGTTTATGTAGGAATAAGCGCATCATGCACATTGATACAAGTTCAGTACGAGTAAAGGGGGCCCAATGACTGGACCTTTTCAGGGGCCCAGTCATTTGTCTGGGCAGGCCTGGGCCAAGGCTAAAACTTCAGGCCAGCTGCTTCACTTAAACCAAACTTACACTGCTGTCCTTTCTGTCAAGCCGGTGTCTTTAACTTGCCCTCTTACTGAGTGCATATGTGTGTTTGTGTATCACTTGTATGGGATGTATGCGTGGATGGCATATGTGCCCTTTATTTTTCACCCGGCTCAGAGTGTTTTGCAATAAGGACAGGGCCTGTTTCCTGTTGTGAGGGAGGAAACGGACACACGGCCCACCCAGTGCATAAAAATAGCTGAGTCAGAGTTTATCAATCTGCCTTTCTGCAGGGGTAAGTGCAACTGGACACGACTGCAGAAATGCAATGGTCTGCTCATTTAATCATAGCTCCCGGCTTGGATCCAAACAAACTGGAACATCATAAACTGCGGACCACACAGCTGTAACGATCTTGCATCCCTTTTTTGAATGCATTTGTAGCCTGCATTTACCATACCCACTTCTGTACCCTCATGTACCGCATACCATGTATCATAAAGGCTCCCACACTTCCCCTTAAAGTGGTTTTACTTCCCTTGCCTCTTTCGGGAACAATCTGCTCCGATGTAATTATAAACCAATTATTAGTTTTTTTGGCTGTAAGATATTGAGTAGGGTTAAGCCGTGAAGAAATTGGTTCTTCACCACCAATAATGGCTAAGAGAAAAACAGCAGTGTGCTTAGGCAACGCAAAAAAGGCTATTTCCCTTTTCTGACTTCAGAGTAAAATCAGAGGTTATTACAGTTTGTCCAAGGTGTGTGATTGCAGACACATTTTCCAAGCTTCCAAGTTTTTATTTTTTTAAGTGTCCGTACTGGAGTTTGTAATAGGTGCAAAATATTATTATTTTACCTTCTTTACTCTAACATTTGAGAGTCCCTCCACTTGGAAATCAGAACACGTAGCCCCTAACTTACTCTATGATTATGAAAACTATGGGATTCCTTTATAAACTTTACAGAGTGCTCAAGTGAACTGATAAGAGAATTTATTTGGATAGTTACCCAAACAGTTATCGGGTTTACTGAGCATTACTGGGAAACTCAGCGGAAACCGTCACGGCCATGAAAGACTTCAAGCTTTAGCAAACAAACCCCTTCAAGCCGTGATGAAAAGGAATAAATCACATTTGAAATAACTGAATTCACAAAATGTTTCTACAGCGAAAAAAGAACAGCACTTCATGTAGCTTTCAGGCCTCAGCCTCCATTCACAACAGTGTCACAGAGTGATCAATGACTTGAACCCTCGGACGCCCTATAACAGCTCATTTACGCTGACAGGTTACTCAGAAGGCAAACTGTGAAGCTTGACGTTCTCGTACAGTATTTCATAGTTATGGTCAGTATTTTATAAAATCCATTTTTCTTGAAAGCACACAGCGGCGATGATAAAGCGACAGGCGTTTCAGCGTTTGATGCAGATTTTTCTCAGTCCAGTGCATAAATGAAGGGCATTCATCATGCATTAGGCTCTCCAGTGGGCTACATACTTGTGGCGTTCATATTACTAAGACCTTAATGGTCTGTATTAATCAGCGACTCATTAGAGGCAGAAATGTGACTGGCTAAGCAAATCTAATGAGTCAGTCCAGTCCTCTGTAATGGTCTGACTCCCATGGTTGCTGTCAAATTATGTATCTATGAAGAGGTTACTGGTTTGACCCCCAATAGCTGTTTGCCCCTGGTGACACACACACACACACACACACACACACACACACACACACACACACACACACACACACACACACACACACACACACACACACACACACACACACACACACACACACACACACACACACACACACACACACACACACACACACACACACACACACACACACACACACACACACACACACACACACACACACACACACACACACACACACACACACACACACACACACACACACACACACACACACACACACACACACACACACACACACACACACACACACACACACATCCAGACTTGATATACCGACTTTGTCACTCATCAGCATTGTTGTCAAGCTGTGAGCAGTGTCTTGATCTATGAGACTTTGGAAGGCCTTTCATCTGTGAAGCTGCACCCAGGTTATGGATCTAAATTCTTAAGACGTAGTTTTGGGCCTGGTTCAGAAGCTTGACGCACATGCTTGGGTCAGTTTAGTTTAGTTTTTTTGGTTAGGATTAGGGTCAATTAACATAAAATATATGTTGTCACCTGACCTAAATTTGCCTGGAATCGAGAAAATACCACATTCACCCCGGCTGCATTCCTGAACATATTGCTTGTAGAGTGGCCCTCAGAATTCCCCGGGTTGCGCGGAACACAAAGTGCCCTGCAGGGTGGAACACACAGATTAATAGTATTACAAGATTAGTAGATGGCAACTAGTTCCAACCAAAGGCCAAGCCAGCTGTGAAGAAGTCCTTGTTTGATGACTGAGATGATTGTGTGAGCAGAAGATCCTCATCTTTGTTTGGGTGTTGACTCAGCTTCCACCTCATGAGTGATCCTCAAATGCTCGCACACTGCACTTGGCAAAAACAACAACTAGTGGCAGCGTTTCAAAAAGCTCTCCACAGGTACATTGCAACAAATTGCCTTTGATTTAGCTGCTGCTTCAGCTGGTTTTGACAGCTGCGAGAGAGATAATTGGTTCACACTGTGAAGAGATACAGAATGAACCGCAACCATTTTTTGGCCCCCATTTGTAGACTTGGAAAGCTCCAGGTAAAAGGGTTGTAAAATAAACAAATAGTGCATCAAACTGAAGAATACAGACTAAAGAGTTCGATGAAAAGACCACTCTCATGTCAGTAGGCTGAGGCTCCACTAAATACGAAGATACCGCCAGCAACTAGCTAGCATAACTTAGCATTAAAACGGGAAACAGAGGGAACTAGTTGACTCTGTCAAAAGTTAACAGTCTGCACTTAAGCTCACAGACTAACATTTTATATATAACTTTAATAAAAAGTTTTATAAAAAGCTAAGCTAACTGGCTGCTCGCTGTAAATCGCTTTTTTCACAAACAGACTGACTGGTATCAATTTTCTCATCTAACCTTTGGCAAGAAAAGTAACACGTGTTTCACAAAATGTCATGCTATTAAGGTTTTGTGTTCCACTTTGAAAGAAATTATAATTATAAGTGTACAAGACCTATTTACCTCCACTTTAATATCACTAGCCCAAAGATATTAAGTAGTTTTCTTGTAACGTTTCTGTTGACATTTAGTGTTACTCACTAAAACATAGCTTGTGTATCCTGGACTTCTGACAAACATGTTAAATGTATTGCTTTCCTCATCAAAATACTTTCAAAGCCCACACTGAACCATGTATTGTTCAAATGTTTACTACCTAACAAACTTATTCCCTGCCTTTGCTAGTGCATTGCTATAAATATTTGCACTTTATTACCTCCGTTTAGAGCAGTGTGAAACCACTGATAGGATGATCATGTCACTCACATGCTCGTGCTTGAGAGCAAACTGAACTGCGGATCAACTGGTAGCCTAATAATATGGCTTCATATAGTGCTGGTCAAACCGCCGACAAGGTAACATTTTAGTGCAGTTTAATGCAAATCAGACTCAACTTCATTGTTTGAAACTAAAACGTGTGCATTCAACAGAAGCTATATGATGGCCTAACACTGATCAGTTTGGGGCTTTTGTTAAAACCATACATGTATATTCACACATACACATGAATCTGGCGGTTTATGCCTAAAGTTCCTATGGTTGCAGATCATTCAGGTAGAATGCAAATGAGGCACAAGGCTTTGCTTTTACATCTGCATTTCATTCTAGCCAAGAATATGAAATCTGAATGATCATAATCTAAAGCAGTTTGAGAATAGTCACAGGAAATAATAGCATAATAATAGCAGGGCTTTATCTTGCTCTTTAAAGGTTAAATCAAACTGAGGCAGCTGTGCAGATTTGAGTTTGGTGAATTAAACATAATATGGTTGTATGACTGATACTAGGATGTGGCATCTGACCCCCCCCCCCCCCCCCCTGGGCCTGGTGTGGGCTTTACCAGTAACACCATCAGATAGCGCTAACCGTGCTCATTAAGGGAATGGTCATCCTTTCTCATAGGCAGTCCAGCTTCATTAAAGCGGCTACGAGTAACATTTAAATATCTTTTAAAAAGCCTCATGTTTCCTCTGATAATCATAAATTACCTTTAACAGCAAACGAGACCATCAGTGCAAAGAAAGACGTTTTTAAATAGTTTTTATTACTGCTTTTGGTCTGGTCGCACACCCAGTCCGATTTTCGGTTCGCTCGTGCAGGCTCTATGGTCACATATCCGTATTGGTCGCAGATTTCAATGTGGCGCAGCAACGTGAATTGAGAAGCCTATCCCTCCAGGTGAGGGAAGGGGAGCGGGAGCCTTGTTTGATACAGTTATTTGTCGTCATAATGACTGATAACGGGGCTGAACCATCAAAGAAAAAAAAGAAAATGCAATGAAAATGCAATGAAGAAAAGCTAAAAGGGAGAGTGATATAGGCTACGGGGGGGACGAGGGCGTTGCCAAGCAACGTGTATACAATTTCACGAGAGCGAAACTAGACTGCAGCGTTTACTCCTAAATGAATGAGCGGTTGGTACTAACACAAAGTTTGCTTTGCTTCACCATCATCAGATAACCATTATCTGAAATAGTAATTATTTACAACAACATAAACACATTACCTCATCGTGATCCATACTAACTGCTGTCTATCGTTCATTCGCTTTCTGTGAGGAGTCGGACACGTAATCTTTCAGCTCTGTGAGAGAGAGTAGTTAGGTGACACTGCTGCATCAACTCATTGCAATCAGGTGCGTGTGGCAGTGACTGGCATTAGTTCATGCAGTGTCAAAACCACTCTCACGGAGCCGAAAAGAGTCCTCACACTTTCAACACACGGACATACACTATATTGCTCCCTTCTCAGTTCACACTCATGCGCCTGGCACGAGCTAGAAAACAGCTTTGCGACAGCGGGCGTCGTAAAAATACTACCGCTTTTGTCCAAAGGGGACGCCAACGTGCCATGTTACTCGTAGTGGCTTTAAAGGACACGGACCAATCCTCAACTGTGTACTAATGTGCCTGATTGAGGGAACCAGAGGCCAGCAGTGCCTGACTTTACCTTCCGTCAAGACTGCAGCCGGCCACAATGAGATCCAACATGGGACGGTCCATTACGGATGAAGGCAGCCTGCAGTTGATTTTGTGTTCAAGTTGCAAATTGTCTTTGACCATTGGATGAGATTTATTGGTGGGTCTGAATGCAAATCATGCGTAGACATTAATTTAGCAGGGGTCTTTCATTAGAGGGGGGCTTTGCTCGAGAGATCGAGTTCATGTGCTCATAAATCTAGTCTGACACACTGATTGTTCAGCAGAACTCTGGGTAAATAAGTGGACACCGCCAGCCACAAGAAACAGCTTTCACCATCATTCTATCATTTCCTGCCGAGTGGTCCCACCACAACACATGCTAAAGCTGTTACGCTGGCTTGGGGTGAACTATTTATGAACTTGCCAATCTCAAGTCTGCAGGCCTTAGGTTAGCTGAGGTTTTTCTAGGCAGCAAATTACGGCATAAAAGCCAATACACAGTCAATATGACTAAAACAGAAGGCAATTAAATCCATAGGTGACTTCAGAGTCATCATTCAGTACAGGCCAAAACCGACATCCTAAAAAGAACCTTTATCAAATCCTTCAATGTCTATTGATCTACTCCTCCGTCTAAAAACTCCTCTGGCCTTGCTTCCAAGTACGTTAGGGATGTACTGTTCTGTTTAACGGACGAGATCAATGTTGTAATAAAGTAAATGAAATGTATACTAAAGGATCTGTCAGATCGACATCAGTAAAATCATTTGAAATCCGACATATTGCAAAATACCATGCAATGTAACAATTATTTCATTATTGATGAATCTGCTGACTTGTTTTTTGTCTACAAATAGTCCATCAGAATTCCCTAGAGTCCATGATGACATTGTCAGACTTCTTGGTATGTCCAACCAACACACAGATATTTAGTTAACTACAATGTAAAACCAGGAACAAAAACAAATCAACACATGTGAAAGGCTGGTACCATCAAATACTTCTCTAATATATTCTCGCAAAACATTCTCGGTTAATTTACTGTTGATTGACTAAGACAACTTCAAATCTTTTCAGCTCTACAATAAAGCAAAATGGTATTCAATGAAATCAAAGATTTTGTCCAGATGAAAGTAAAAACAAAGCCCCAAAACAGCAGCAAAGCAGGCAAAAATAACAGTGAAATACCTCCCATAACCACTGTTTGAAATTCAAGAAAAACACATGTTTTTGTACTATTCGTCTTTCACCCAAAAGTCTTATTTGCATAATCATACAGCTACTTCAGCTTGTCAAACACATTCAACGGCAGGTCTTCAGCATCAAAGCCATTGCAGTTACTGTAAATAGCAGCTGAATATATGCAAAGAATGTCAACCATCTAAAAAATATGGATATAGGCCTACTGTATCTTTGGATATATATTTTTTTGGTTTCTCACAACCAGGAAACATTCTGGCACACATCCTTTACCAGGATCTGGCACAAACTCAGCAGCTGGAGAGCTTTGCTGCTCATTCATCAGCGCTGAAAATTCCTATTGGCTCCGTTAGAGCATTAACAGGAAGAGAGTTGGAGTTAGCAATGATTTGTTATGGTATTCATCAATATTTGATTACTCAAGATTACTTATGCTTATTCACTGACAGGGATTCATACACATAATTTAAATGAATAAAAAACAAAGAAAAACATCCACCTCCACAAACACTGCCGCCGCAGCCTTCATACTCGTATCCAACACCAGTGCTTGTATGAGATATAACACTCCCCTGAATAAATCTGTTCTAGTAAAGATTGTATACCCAGCTGTCTTGTATGGTGTAATCGGTAGCAAACTACCAAAGGGCATTGACATAAAAAAGTTTGAATAACTTTGTGTGCATTTGAGAAAAACTTGAACCATGGCTGTGCAGACAAAGTTATTTCTCCAGCATCAACATCTCCGAATACTGTTCACACTCGGTCAGCTATCTGGGCCTGAGACGAAGTTTGAATGTTCAATGTAGGCTGGCAGATGCATCCACCAGCACCAAGATAAGAAACAAAGGCACTTGCAGACACTCTTTCACTCCGAACCCTGAGCAGACAGGATCAAATCATGGTGGATCCATTATGATATAAATCAATAGCCACTCCTGCATCATGCAGACAAAATGTTTGTCAAGACCACTCTTCCATTTGTATTCAGAAATATTTTATGACTTTTTGTCATAGGTATTCAGAACTTTTACTTAAGTAACAGTAGCAATACCCTATTGTGAAAATACTCCACATACTCCTGCATCTCAACCCGTACAGTAAAAGTATACATTACCAGCAAAAACTAATTATAGTACGTTTATATTCACTGATCAGACAGACCATGTGTGTTTGCTTGAAAGTCGGTTAAACGTCGGAGTCAGTCAGACTTAACTGCTCCTGAAAAGTATATGCATCACTTAAGTGTGCAGCAAAAACTTGCAACCCAATCTTGTATTAGCCGTCATTCAATTCCTAAGTGAGCACAAGGGCTAGCAGTAACTGTAGTGTTGTGTTGAATGCAAACACCATTAGGAAAGAGAACTGCACAGGGTCAGCATTAACACAGTTGAACCAAAGGGCTGACAGGGCAGGAAACTCAAGAAACCTGATATGTGTGTGATTGCTAATTCTTTTACCGAAGAAGACTGCACCAACCATCTGTTTGCATAGACCTTTGAGCTAGAAGGAACTAATAATCTCAAAAACAGGATTTTTTTTGCATTGGATTTACAGAAATCGCTCAATTTAGAGTGCCTCCTACTGTTGTCTTTCGGGGGTCGGGAGGGGGGGGGGTCTACAATCACTTCTGCGGATGATTTTATGGATCCGCACCAGGGTCAGTGCACGCCAAGAACCAATTCTGAAACCTGTGCAGCGGTCGCACATCCTGAGAACTTGGCCGACAATGTTAACCAGGAGCCTGTTCTGCAGAATACACAGAGAGAAATCTGTTGACTTGGCACTGCAGGTCCCACTATCGGTGGTGCATCACATTTCCTACTCTCTGCATATTGAGGGTGGAGGGAACAACTGTGCAAACAACATACAAGGAAAAGCCTTTCCATTTAAAGCCAACCCAAGATAGCAGCAAACAATCTCATTTATCATTCAATAGCAAGAAATTATTTATCCGTGACTCGTTTTTGGAACAGAATATGACTGTTATACACGTTGTCAGATTTTTCTTACTTACAGTTTACGTGCACAGAAACTGAGAGGAAAATAGAAACAGAGAGGGATAAAAGCATCAAACTGACACAGATGTTTGAATCGCAATACGAGAGAGAGAGAGGGGGGGGAATGCAATATGACTATATATCCTGAAACAGTATTACATGGAGACATGCACCTCTATGCAAGAGCACACATGTAGATGAGAAATTGCAGTGAAACAACTTTGCATATATAGAGTATGTAAAGCAGGGTCACTGAAGGCTGTGAATAATAGCAAAAAAACATAATTTGGCCTTACTGTGACCTCTCCCCATGACCCCCCACAATGCTTATTTTCCCTCCTAATAAAAATGTTTATCGCCCAGCATGAGCTCAGCGGTTGGCTCTTGGCACGGCGCTATGATCCAGGGTGGAAACCTGATTGGGTCTTTCCACTGGGGAGTTTACATGCTGTCAAATACTCCCACAAGGTGCAGTCATGTCTAAAATCTCCCTATTATGAGATTTTTCACACACTATTCAAGGGATTAAGATAGTTTTTTTGTCTCCTTTGGACAGCCAGTTATTAAAACAGGTGTTTCAGAAATCTAATCTTGCTAAATCCTTCTACTTGTCGTATGTCCTTTTTGTGGATAACAGATAGTAGAATACTCTCTTTTTATCTCTTCCTCTCTATTTGAGACCAATAATGGGCTACTATTGGTTTTCCAATCTCCTAGCTATACTTGATGGCAATAGCAGTTATTGCGCATGCAACTGTTTTGACCTGTTTCCTTGTAGGTAGGGTGTGGGAAGGTGAAAGTCAGTTCCTGATTACATAGCTAGAATGACAACCACCATGGAAAAAGGGCAAACGGACAGGCCTGACCGCACAAAGAGATGCTGTGTCCACATTCTTGGCATAATGTCAAAACCATTGTCATGTCGCTGAAATGAACAGCTGATGTTCTAGTTTAATCTGTGTTTCTCATGGAGGATATCGAGGCAAGGCCAAGGTGTGAAGTATGTGTTTAAACAACCTTCTGTTTGTGGATGATACATATTTGGGCCACTTTCTCCAGCAGTTTTATTAAACTGTTACATTAACACGGTGAGAGTGTCTCCACTCAGGTATGGAGAGTGGAATTGGACATGTTTGAGTATTTTCAAAATAAATTAATGATTGGAGTAATATTGAGTCTCAATTTAATCGGATGAATCAATAAATGATCACTTTTGTCAAAGGATAGAGACAAAAAATGTACTAAAAATACAAAAAGAAATTAATCAGAGATACAAGCAGCCGTATATTATCAAGCTATCTCTGCTCATCATGACAGGAGTATCTGTACTGAGAAGTGATTTTAGGTGACATTCTCAGCTGCATCAACAAATACATTTTTGAGATGAATAATTTAGTCTTTCAAATATCAACAAGACTAAGGGTCACACAGCCACAACAGTGAATACCTAAAATAAAAACAAGTATAGGCTAAAGTAAAGATGGCTAATAAAAGGGCTATCTGAACTGCTCTGGTTGGCACACTGTTTTTGACCTTGGCAAGTAGCAACAAAAAAAAGGATGGCTGTACAGCGATCATTTTCAACACAAAATATTTAAACGCTATTTCTACATTCTGAAATGACCTTTTCAGATCTTAGAATCTGTCTTGCCTAAGATCCATTTATTTTTTAAATGGCTCACCGCAACCCTGAATTACATTTTAAAGCTATATCCTCCATAAACCATGCTTAACCATTATTAACTGCTGTCATATTTCATCAGGTTCACTGGGATAATCGCCCGGCTCCTCGCTAACCTCCTGTGCGAGTCAACCAGAGCTGGACCGAAAATAGTGTGCAGACAGTGTGACCGTACAGAATGAGGGACGATGACAGGCCGATTTCTTTTCAGGATAATGGGACAAAATACTCCACAATGCCCTGGGAAAGATTTATAACAGGGGCATGCAAAAAAAAAGGGCAGTGTGTTACAGTATGTCCTGAATGTTGTGAGTCTGGTTTTATCAGCCAGCAAAGACATGCAGTCCATGAGTCATCAGTATTGATTTTGTGCCACTGATCTTCACGACACTATCAAGGCCCACCAGGACACAAAGGTCAAGCATGATCACATGATCCAGCTGGCTGTCAAAAGCTTGAGTTAAAACATCTGCAGGCAGTAGTGTGTGAACTTCAACACTGGACTGGTGCAGGGAGGGTAATCCTGACATCGGATTTCTCACTATCAAGATCTAAGCATTCCTGGTGTAAAATTCCACTACATCTGCCCTCTCCCTGCTCTTCTCTTCCAAGGGCTTAACCCACTGCCTGCCAATAGATCTAGGGCCAGTTCTAAAGGAAACATCCCAACTAACTTATGTGCCTCTTCCCCCCCCACCCCACCCCCAGGTTGTAGCTATTTCGAATTCCATAGCCTACCATGGATTAAGACACAAACGAAGATGACAAAGCAGAATCATCTGATGACCCATCACAGACAACTCACAGCACATTTTATGTAGGCCCAAATATGAAACATTTTAGCAAACACACTTGCAAGTTAATAGAACCATGCACATGTTCGCATCAGTGTGTATAGTCTATTACTCAGCACATCTCAATCTGAACTTGATTTGCTAAATATTTCACATGTAGGCCTATACACACACTCAGAGTGAAACTACACTGGAAATAAATGCCTTCGGACTACATGTTTGTGTGTTAGGCTACTATCACTCCCCAAAAGACATTGGTTGGTCTGGGGAAAAGTCTGCATATATTCCAGATAAGGTCGGAACTCGATCGTTGCTCCCAGAGACACCCATCTTCTGTAACTGGGTCGTGCGGAATTCAAGGGCCCATTATCTACCAGCAAACATAAGTAAGAGGAAAGCCTCTGATGCTCTAATAGCCTAGTTGCAACTGCGGATCGCTGTGTGGCAGTGTTGGACATGAACTAGCCTACATATGGGATCTAATTTGCAGGAATTATAAATCAATACAATTTGCAACTTGCAAAAACACTTATAAAGGAAATAAAGTCAAACAGAGAAATACCACACACACACACACACACACACACACACACACACACACACACACACACACACACACACACACACACACACACACACACACACACACACACACACACACACACACACACACACACACACACACACACACACACACACACACACACACACACACACACACACACACACACACACACACACACACACACACACACACACACACACACACACACACACACAATGATATTAAGACTTACTTTTCGTGCGTGATGTTTTCTTTGATGGCTCCCAGAGCGAGCAGGCTGTTGCTGCCATGCAGCAGCCTGCAGGTTGCCAGGTGCCGCTGGTACTGCCCCGTCAGACAGGCGTTCTCCGTGCACAAGTCGGACACTTGCTGCTCCAGCTCCTCGATCCTTCCCCTTTGCCTCTCCAACAACTCCTGCTGGGTGTCGATTATCTTGTTAAGCTCCTTCAGATATTCCACAGCCCTGGTTGGGTTCTCGCTCGGGCTTTCCATGTCGCTCCGGGTGCGTTTTGAATGTGCGCTGTGGTTCCCGAGAAGCCGGGGGGGGAAAGTAGTTCCCTGTAGTCCAGGCTCGAGAAAGGCTATTAGGCGCAACAATTCAGGATGTTGCGCCTTTTACGCCTCGCCATTGTTTAACTCGGTGTGGATGATCATTCAGATCAGCAATTTACTCCCAGACCGCTCGTTTTTTAGAAGTCCCACTGCACACAAAACTAAAGGCTTCTGGTTATGCCTCGAGACCCAGCTGTCGGCTTCAAAATATCAATTAAGCAAATGTGACTGTGTGGAGACATTGTTAGGACGGTGTTCGGCTCTCTGTGAAGTCTGGCCGTGTCCCCTGTTAGCAGCGCGGTATGACATGTTCTGTAAGGTGCCTCTCGCTCCATGCTGTTCCCGTGACTTTTCGTAAACAGACGCTGGCTGTCAGGGAGGCGGGGTTTCCAAGTTTTATGAATCTGCAGGTCGCGTCGAGCGCAAGTTCCAGGGACGGCCCCAGACTGTTGGGGGCCATCTAGGCAGGATTTTGGTTTGGATCCCCCCTCCTCCTTATGTCCCTCTTCCTCCTAATTGTTATGCTGCCAATTCACCCGGCACTGTAGCCTACCAACTTGTGTATTGCCTATTAAATAGCCTACCTTCTCTTCTGATTTCTTATGAGGAACTTCTCTGAAGAATATAATCATTTGGGGTGACAGCAAATTCTAAACTGGTTGAAACATCCACTCTGCAGGCGTGTAGCCTAATGATATACCATCTGGACATTGCAATATAAAGACCATTCTCGCACACAACCTATAACTGGTCACTGTCTTGATTGTTTGTTTGTTTTTCCATAATGTCTTGTTTTTAATGATTTTATGATGATTTTATGCTTTATAAGGTGACTTTGGGTGTCATGAAAGGCGCCTATATTATATTATTATTATTATTATTATTATTATATATATATATCCTGGGACTGCTGGTTTTGTAGGGGACAGCCGACTCAAATTTTCCATTATGCCCATCTCTGAGCTTATTGTTTTGTCACTATTTGTTGGGAAAATAAGCCTTAACTTAAGTAACTTTTTATTATATTTAGTTATATTTGTATGTTGTTATTGGTTAAAAATTAACATTTCCTAGGGGGGACCGTTAGCAAGTGTATCACTGTCATTAGCAAGTGTATCACTTGTATCACTTGTATCACTAAAAAGGGTAGGGCAGGCTCTGAGCAAAATAATAGTGAAAGAAGCTGCCTCATGAAGGGAGGTGAATATTCAATTAGTCGATACATTTTTTTCCATCTTTTATAAATACGTCAGAAAATCTTGATCCATTTGATAAGCATGTGTCACCTTCTCTCTTATCTCTCTCACACAGACACACTATAATTGTAAATTCGAGAAGTACACATTTTTAAACAACTCAATTGGAACGTCACCTGGCTGTGTTTAATGCTGCCTACACAGTCTGGTAGACACAGTGTGCTGCTGCTTCTTGCCTGCAGAGTTGTTTACTATGCTGTCTGTGTATTGCCATTCAAAGTGCAGGCTGGCTGTTACCCCCCTCTGGTGAACGGATCATGATGGATAGGGACAGGGTGTGTAAGTGTTCAAATAAAAAAATGAATTCACCATCCAGCACATCTGTAGGCCTATGTGAGATTTGCACAGGCAGCATCTCATCCCATGTAAAGAGGCTGGTGCTTAAGTTTCACGGTTGGCCATCTCATTCCCATCTGCCCATCTGCCCTGCCCTGACTGAGACTGTGGCTGAGGCATTCCGATTGTTAAATGTTGCCATAAAACTGGATCCAGTGTGACAACTGACATTAAGATGATGGTAGGATTTCGATGACATTTTAAAAGAGGAACCAAAAAAAGAAAAAAGGAAGGTCTAGGTATAGTGTAGTAGGAGAAAGAATATTAAAAAAAAGGTTAGTAATCAGTGACTGAAGCTGGTCAATGGATGCTTGCATCATTTGCTCTGCTCTCTCCTTGGAATCGCTCTCCCATTGCTGGCTCAGTTTCCAGAACAATGCAGAGTAGTAATAAATAAATGATATTGACTCCTTTTTGATCATTTATTTAAGCTCAGTCAATGTGAGTGGCACATTACCTTAAGCCTGCACACGGGCGATATGAGATTAATTGTGTTAAACGTGAAGGGAGGCAAACCAGTGACAGTGGGAAGCATTTTGAGGACATGGAGTACATAATGTTTTTCTCCATTTGTCCCTAATCAACATTGCAGGAGGCCTCGGCAGGCTGCAAAGGGCCTTGGCATGCCACCCAGAGGGATATACAGTATACAGCCATTAACAGCCAATAGACACAGGGCATCTCATCATGTTAGATACTGTCAAATGCCTCGCTTAATTCCTGACACGTATATTTTCCAGTGGTATACAGTATGTTTACCGCCCCACAAACTGCACAAGCCATCATTAAGTTAATGGATCCGTTGTGGGCCCTTCACACAACAACCTGCCACATTACAGAAGCATTGTTAGAATGAAATGAGACCATCCTTCAGCTATTAGGAGGCAAATCCATGAACTTAGACCGGTTAGAAATGTCCTTCAGTGACACATTGAATCCTTTCCAGCTCTCCGGTTTCAGCTCCTTAATAACTGACCATGTGTTTGTAAGAAAAAAAATAAAGGAAAAGTGGTTAAAAAGAATACAAAAAAAATTCCTCTAACCTGAATCTGATATTTTCATATTTCCCGGCTCCATTCCCGGCTCCATCAGTCATACATACCGTCTACTCATAGTAGCTCCAGTGAGTTTTTGGAGGTACTGAAACTCATGACTTGTAGGATGAGGGAATGCCAGCGACCACAGGATATTAACCACTTCAAAAGAAAATACTGCTTGTCGTTATTATGCTCTTTGGCTCTCTACTTTCTTCCCTTTGGCTGACCAGTCGTCTGCCGGTGCCAGTGCGGGATGCCAGCCGGAAAGAGATTTATCACGTGAAATCGCTCATATATTTGCACCCAGGCGCAGTCACTCGGAAGTCCCTCTCATTTCGGCCCTCGACAAAACATTTGCCAGCTGTGATGGAAGAAGGTCTCCAATCATTTCACCAGCAAAGTAGAAAACTTTTTTTTTTCAGAGAATGCCAAATAGAGTCTGCTGAGCCCAACGACCACATACAGAAGTCCATTTGTGTGATGGATCTGAACTGTCTGGCCCACAAGAGGGAACACTGTTGGCCATAAAGTAATTGACTTGTAATTTCTGATATTCATATAATACATAATTAAAGTCATAAATACCAAAACCAAATAGGTTATATAGCCTAGTTATAGTTTCCCCAGGGGTGCTCCTGCAACAAATCACAAACAGCAAGTAAGTAGAGGGAGTTAGATCAGATTTGCATTGACCTTTGTATCCTCCTTTAGTAGACCTCTGAATGTCTCCCTTCATATCTCCTACGAAATCCAGTCCAAAACATACAATCCAAAACGTAAAATCCACTAAAGCTTTTCACTGTGCTCAAAACAGCAATCTTGGACTCTCTCTCTCCCCCCCCCCCCCCCCCCCCCACCTCACAAAGAGACTGTTTTCCAGGCACACCTTCTCACACCGTCCCTATCTCCCTGTGGGAGCAGCCTTACCATTCTTGTCAGGTCTCATTCAAAACGCCCAACTCATTGATCTCCTCCACTGACAGCACGGTAAGCCACCTGGAACAGTGGTGGTGGTGGTGGCTCCACAGGTTTGACAGGTGGGCTTTACGCAACCCGTTTTGCCCCTTATGGAAAAATAAATTGAGTGTCATTTTAGCTTAACATGGATGACTGCCTTAATGAGCTATAGATATACAGTACGGTCACTTTAAAAACCTGCACGCCACTGTCATTCGATGAGTGTATTTTTTTTTTTTAACGCTTGTTTCCACTTTCAAATTTCATCACATTTTAACTGAGGCAGACAGTAAATCAAAACCAATGCGCTTGCTGATTTCTCGTAAAGCCAGCTGCTGGAGTGGAGAGCCAATCATTTGATGTGTTGTCACCTTACATAACACACAATAGGTAACGTTTTTTTCCTCAGCCGACCAAAATCTTAAGAATCCCCTTTATACCCTGTGGTGGCTGGCTACTGCCTGAGCTAACACATCTGGTCTTTCTCATAAACACTTCTTAGGAAAGCTTTGAGGCTCTGTCTACCAAAACAACAGAAGCATTGTGGGAAAATAATTCAAAGACTAGAGCTGGGACTGTATACAGTGGCTTCAGAAAGTATTCAGACCCCCATTCCCTTTTTGCACACCTTTGCAGGTGGCACTCCAAATAAAAAGCCAAGTGCATTCTTTTTTTGTTGCTTTAATTGTCCTTGAGATGTGTCTATAGAACTTGATTGAAGTCAACCCTGAGGGAAATTTAACCAGTTCACATTTTTTTTAAAGGCCCACAACTGTGTATATAAGGTCTCACAATTCACAGTGCATTTCAGGATTAAAAAATAAACCAAGCCATGATGTCCAAGGAACTCTCTGAAGTAAAAATTGTGGCAAGGCGTAGATCAGGGCAAGGGTATAAAACCTTCTTTTAAGCTTTTAGTCTTTCCCAGGAGCACAGTGCACAGTGGCCTCAATAATTGTAACGGAAGATTCTCGGAACTGAAAGAGAGACGTCTAACGATGACATTTCATGGAGGCTTCCAATCAAATCTGACAGAGCTCCAGGGGATCTTCCGGGAAGAATGGGACAAACTTCACAAATCCAGGTGTGTGTAAAGCATCTAGAGACTTAACCAAAAAGACTCAAAGCGGTAGGGTATTTGCTGCCTAAAAGGGGCTTCTGCAAAGTACTGAATTAAGGGTCTGAATAGTAATGCAACAGTTTTGATGGTAACAAATGGAAATGTTCTCCATTTAAATAAATATCGACAGCAAAAAGTGAATCTGAATATCTTCCAAAGCCACTGTTTGTCCCGAGCCTGACACGTTATTTATTCATTTGTATTTGTGTGTGTTGTGTGTCTGTAGAAGTAATTTCAAAAGAGCCCCTGTGATAAGCCGTGTAATAATTACAGCTGAAATGGTCAGTTGATCAATAGAATAACGATGCTGTTTTTTTCTTATGTATTAATACGTCACTTAATAAACAAGTGTCAAATGTTCTCAAGTTTCAGCCTCCTAGTACTAAAAATAACCGGAACATTAGTGTCAGCACTAAATATGGACCCGTGCCTTACTTAGGTGTAAATGTTTGAACAATAGTAAAATGCAAAACGGATTGTGTGGTTTGGTGCACATTCCAGCGTGCTCACCTACTCCAGAGTGTGTAGTGGTTGCTGACATGCAGGCATCCGTGGAGGGCGTACAAATGAGCTAGGGTGACTGGGACCCACCACAGCAGTGTCGCAGACAGATGGCCGATATTTGATCAGCGTTCGCAGACCTTTACACATCCTTAGGGAGCCAGAGAGAGGGAGAGACAGACCCTCTCAATCGGTTCGGTTTGCGTGTAGGCCCACAACAGGAGACTGAAAAGAGGGGAGTTAAGCCATTGCCTATATACACAAATCAGTCTCTATACAGACGATATTCGCATACTTGCCTTGCATTTACTGGTCACAAAGCTAAGCAGTTGCTTCACTGTTTTTTCAAATACTAAATAAACCAGGGAAATAACTATAGTGCAAGAAAAATGTAACTATGGGAACAAGGAGGAAAACAAAATGTATAAAAGATCAAAACATGGAACAGAACTAATGCAAACATGTAATTTATATGGATGTTAGTGTAGAAGACTGTAGGTCAAGTGTGTGTGTGACAGATTCAGTGTTGCAGGTGGAGGAAAATCTATAGTGTTTTGTTCAGACTGGATTTACATTTGTATTTCTAATAATCCGGAGAAGAAAAGCTGCTTCCTGTAAGACTATTCATCTGTCCAAATGAGTGTGTGGGTAGATGCTTGTTATTTGTCTGGTAAAATGTTGTTTTGTGAAGCGATTTCTAAATGTATTTGATGAATAATTACAAGACCGATGCTGAACGTGAAAAAGCAAAAACTTTTAATTAGCAATGGATGGAGAATATTCACACGTGCAAACATAGTATGTGCCAAAAGCTACTCGGATATGATTGTTAGGCAAGACTAGAAGTCTTCCAACACACTGAAGTCATCACACTGACTTCTCCTTACAGTAATACAGAATTTCACTCGCTAACATAAATACGATTGTTTGGCAACTTTTTCCTCCAAACACAAAAATATCTTAATCAAAACAATCTAACACTCAACACTGAAACAGAGGCATTACATGTTCAGCAATGAGACTATTTCACATTTTATAGCTTTTGGCATTGAAGCAACACCAAGTTAAAAACTGAAGGATTGTTCACATTCATTAAATGTTTCACATTTATGAACTGGAGCTGCATGCATAGTGGCTCAAAAACAACAATCTTTAATAATGGGGAAATAAAATCTCCCAAAAATGCCCAAAAAACGATATAAACCAACCTTTTCCCGGTTAGGATTATGCACATTTAAAGGGTTCCTCAACTCATGAGGCGGACGGTTTCAGTGGGCAGCATTTTCACAAAATGTATAAGCTGCTCATAAAAATATTTTCAAGTTAACGTTTGCCTTCCGTCATACAAGAATAAGGTTAATCCTGAGTTATTACATTTCACAAATTAAATATGATACATAGCACACAAGGAAAAGGCAAACAAACACAAAAAGCAAACGTATTTAAGCCCAAATTAGTGGTTTGGTTTTCTAAGCACACTTCAAAACTCTTAAAAAAAAAACAGTTAATAACCGAGTGCTTTTGTATAAAAACGATTTCCAAGGCAAACCACAAAAAGACACACATACAGTATCTCACAAAAGTGAGTACACCCCTCACATTTCTTCACATTTTTCTTTATATCTTTCCATGGGACAACACTGAATAAATGACACTTTGATACAATGTAAAGTAGTCAGTGTACAGCTTGTATAACAGTGTAAATTTACTGTCCCCTTAAAATAACTCGACACACAGCCATTAATGTCTAAACTGCTGGCAACAAAAGTGAGTACACCCCTTAGAAAAAATTTACAAATTGGGCCCAAAGTGTAAATATTTTGTGTGGCCACTGGCCACCATTATTTTCCAGCACTGCCTTAACCCTCTTGGGCATGTAGTTCACTAGAGCTTCACAGGTTGCAACTGGAACCCTCTTCCACCCATTTATGACAGCATCACAGAGCTGGTGGATATTAAAGACCTTGCGCTCCTCCACCTTCTGTTTGAGGATGCCCCAAAGATGCTCAATAGGGTTTAGGTCTGAAGACATGCTTGGCCAGGCCATAACCTTTACCCTCAGCTTTTTTAGCAAGCCACTGGTCGTCTTGGAGGTGTGTTTGGGGTCGTTATCATGTTGCAATACCACCCTGCGGCCCAGTTTACGAAGGTTGAGTGCACGTGGTCAGCGTCATACACAGAGGTTGGCTTTGGAAAATAGACGTATGAGTGCTGCCAGCATTGCTGAAGGGCTTGAAGGGGTGGGGGGTCAACATGTCAGTGCTCAGACCATACGCCACACTCTGCATCATACTGGTCTGCATGGCTGTCATCCCAGAAGGAAGCCTATTCTAAAGATGATGCACAAGAAACCCCACAAAAAGTTTGCTGAAGACAAACAGACTACGGACATGGATTACTGCAACCATGTCCTGTGGTCTGATGAGACCAAAATACATTTATTTGGTTCAGATGATGTTAAGAGTGTGGAGCGGCAACCAGGTGAGGAGTACAAAGACAAGTGTGTCTTGCCTAGAGTCAAGCATGGTGGTTGGAGTGTCATGGTCTGGGGCTGCATGAGTGCTGCCAGCACTGGGGATCTACAGTTCATTGAATTCTAACATGTACTGTGACATACTGAAGCAGAGCATGATCCCCTCCCTTCATAAACTGGGCCGCAGGGCAGTACTGCAACATGATAACGACCCCAAACACCCCTCCGAACGACCACTGGCTTGCTAAAGAAGCTGAGGGTAAAGGTTATGGACTGGCCAAGCATATCTCCAGTCTTAAACCCTATTGAGCATCTTTGGGGCATCCTCAAACGGGAGATGGAGGAGCGCAAGGACTCTAATATCCACCAGCTCCTTGATGTCGTCATGAATGGGTAGAAGAGGGTTCCAGTTGCAACCTGTGAAGCTCTAGTGAACTACATGCCCAAGAGGGTTAAGGCAGTGCTAGAAAATAATGATGGCAAAACAAAATATTGACACTTTGGGCCCAATTTGGACATTTTTTCTTAGGGGTGTACTCACTTTTGTTGCCAACAGTTTAGACATTAATGGCTGTGTGTCGAGTTATTTTGAGGGGACAGTAAATTTACACTGTTATACAAGCTGTACACTGACTACTTGACATTGTATCAAAGTGTCATTTATTCAGTGTTGTCGCATGGAAAGATATAATGAAATATTTGAAGAAATGTTAGGGGTGTACTCACTTTTGTGAGATACTGTATATACTGTATATAAACCTATAAACCTGCTTCCACACAATAACACACACACACATAAACTGGCCTTGTTATCATCTTGCAGCTCTCAACTTTTCTGCTATTCTGCAAATAATGTTTCTTTTAAGCATATGTACCAACTCGTGAATACAACTAAATGAAACTGAGATTTTGGTAGTCGCATCCCACAACATTCACATGGAGGGACAGAGGCACATTCATTGTGTATTAAGGGCTAGAGGACGGATAGTGCTTCATCAGGACCTGTAGTCTGGAGAAAAGAGATGTGCCGGTCTTTGGCGGGGGAAGCGATTCCCATCTGGAGTATGAAAAGAGCCATCTATAACAGAATAGAACAGTCATTAAGTGGACAGAAAATGTTACAAACAGAAAATAAGTGGAGAAAATAAGTTGCTAGCAGTTATAAATGTACAAATATGGTGGTAATTAGAAAAGGAAATTGGTATAAAAAAGTCTCCCCTGTATCATGTTGCAGCCAGGGAACAGGCTATGAATTGTGAAATTAAACACTGCTTGGGGCAGCTTAATTTACAATAAACTGGGCGACTTGAGGAATGATACAATGCCTTTATTGCTTGGTTTAACATCAATATGTGCTTTAAATTACGATGGGTGAGGTGGCATTTCAAATAATATATTCTGATGCCAGAAAATTGTCCTGGGTCCTTCTTACTAGTTCTCTCTCGGTACTACTAGCCTACTAGTGGCATCAATGATTTAGGGGTTGAACAAAAATGTTTTACTCATTTTGAACCAGATATAGATTCCACACATCATAGGTGGATCCCTTTTAAATGCATGCTCTAGAGCAGGGGTTTTACTTTTATACTTTTATAATGACCAAGTCAAGAAGATCTACCTACTATAAAAAAGCAAAACATTAGGCCCTGGGGCTGAGAGGTTTCGTAGGCCCCCTGAGAGTCCGTCTACAACACAAAACGTGTAATATTTCTTTTGATTAATAAACAAATGATTTTAAGGTAATACTCAGGGCCTTTTAGGGGGGTCCGGGGGCATGCCCCCCCAGAAGAAAAATTTTAAACTTTTAAAGTAACATTTTTCAATCTGGTGCATTTTGAGAAGATTACTAAGGCTAAATCAGCAACGTCCTATGTGAGCTATTTAGTACTATTATCTGGAATAATTTGGGGACACAGAATTACAAAAAAGCAGAAAGAAAAAATGTACAGGTTTAAAAAATCTCTCTGTGAAGTCTTTTTTTTAATTTTTTTAAATACAGTATACCTCAATATAGGCCCCTGCTCTTCGTAGCCACGAACAATGTAATTTAAAAAATATCAAAAATGTACTGGTGCCAGATCTCTGTATGCCCCCCCCTACCTACTAAGGTTAGGGGCCTATAATGAGCCAGTCAATTGTTTATTTTTTTAAATAAAGTTGTTCAGGGTCTTCAAAGATTAGGAGCCTATATTGAGCCAGTACATTTTTTTATTTTATTTATTTATTTATTTTTAAGAATGCCTTCGCGATCTACCCACAATGCCTTCGCGATCGACCGACGTAATGGGCACCCCTGCTCTAGAGTCTAGTCAGAGGCTGGGAAGAATCACAGTGACAGTGACTTTATCCTACCTGAGCTGGAGGGCGGTGTCCTTGCGATGAAAACAGAATTATAAGCTTGTTCCCTCGGAGAGAAAACAGCATGGAGGACTGCAGGGAATAAAGGCAAATTGTAAATGCACCATAAGTGTTTGAAGATACATTTTTTTTTTTTAAATCACACAATCACACAATTTATTCACAACTTTAACTGCTTCAAACTGTGATATACACACAAACATAATTACCAAGTTATGTCAGTACTTGTTGTTGCATTACTTTTGTTATGAGAGACAATTAAGTGCATCAAGAAGGCATTATTTTCGAATGTGTATATTAAAAGGCAATACAGCATTCGTTTTAGCAGCCCTTATTACAATAAGAGGGAAAATAATTATAAAATATAAATGACAATAATCTTTTTTTTTTTTTAAGTCAGCCTTGTATAATCCAATCACACAAAACTATACCACTGTTCTCCTCTTATCATACAAAATAATAAAGTTACTCAAACACTTTTTATTAGTCCCTTTAACTACCTCAGTTTTACAAGCAGAAGCATTTCCTACAAAAACTAGTGACCCACCGATGATGAGGATAGCTGTGCCGGCCAGCAGAGCGAACAGGGTAAGGAACATCATCTGATAGCCGTTTATGAAGCTGTGCAGGGAGTGGGCCCCCTGCGCCGGAGGAGGAGCTGCAGACAGACAGGCAGAGAGAGAGACAGGATGAGATAAAAGGCTGTCAAAACCTCTACAAAACATCTAACAAATATTAGCTGTGGCACACAGGGGATCATGCTGCTTGTAACAGTGTCTTGGCATCTGAAAATCTGCCTTATCTGTGTGCTTACGTCATAGAAATAATACTGAACGATAAATTTGAGTGTTGGTTGTTAGATAAAACGGAACCATGTGAAGCTATACCGATACATAAGTTCCCTTTTTTAATATTTCAGGAGTACTTCTAGGACTGTCAGGGGATTAAAATGCAAGCCTGAGGCACAGTGACTTGTCATTTGTGCAGAGAGGATATCTGACCTTCCTTGGCGGTGTTGATATCAACCACGTGAATCAAAGTGACGGGGATGACGAGCCCCTGTATGTAGGGAGAGCTGCTTATGGATATGGAGGCAGAGACCGCCGCACGAGGGTCCACAGCACTGACGGTGTACTTTGAGAAACTGGGGAAGTCATGGTGTACTTCCAACTCTTGGACGGCAATGTTGGGAGAAGTAGGCACCACCTAAATATTTTTGAACGGTTTCAAGATACACACATACAATTTGTTCTTAAAAAGCTGGAGTCAGGGATTCTGGAGAATGCTTGTTGTAAAATTCATTTTTGGTCAAATCATTAAATATCTCCTCACGATCCACTACCGGCCTGTACTGTGTGTGCGCTGAGACTCTGGGAGCTGGTAGGTTTACTAAGGGGGCCCACTGTAGCTAGCAACAAGCCCGTTTACAGAGCCAAGGCTGTGTATTAACACCGGATATCTTTTCAGCGCACACAGTACGGACAGGTAACGGATCGTGAGGAGATATTAATTGATTTTGACAGAAAGTTATTTGGACGGATTTGGAGGACTAACAAAAGTCATACCAGCTGCAAAATTGTAATAATATCACATTTCTATTAGATGTTCTACTAGAAAGAAGGTTTTGCTTGACCTTGATGTTGGATAGGGCGGCAGTAGGGCCGTAGATGGTGAGCTCAGCTGATGGGTGCAGGTTTGAGAGCAGTAGCTCAGTCTGGTCAGAGTAGAGGCCCAGCTCTATAGGCAGCAGAGCGCTGACTTGTTCCCCAGAGAAGGGGCTGCCTTCCAGGACTGCCTTCACCAGCAGGTTGCTCTTTGACATGCTCAGAGTCCGGGTCTGTTGGTCATTCATTGGCCGCAAGGTTATGGAGCACGTGTAGAGGCCTGGGGGAAAATACATACACGTCATTGAAGTGTGCGTTTGGGTCAAGAAATGTCAATAAATGTCACAGTGTGCCCAAGATCCATAAAAGCAAGAGATATTCCCATTCAATTCAAATCCCGGAATTTTTCACATTTAGGACCTCATAGTGCGATTCAGCTGAGCGGTTACAGTCTTGTACACACACAGTGGATTCCCTCAGAGATAAGTGGACAACTACGCTGGAGTACCAAAGCCCAAACACAATTAAACCGGGGCTTTCAAGCCACGGGGACCCTTCTCCTCGGTTCGATACATCACCTGGACACCTTTTATAGTCCCTGCTAAATTCATTCCAAGATCACTGCAGGTATTGATTATGCCCTCGTAAACAGTAATTTCCCAGCAGTCATGTGGAGCATACACATTAACATAGTGCCTATGTTTAAATGAATTTAATTTAGGAAGACCGGACGCTTCTAAAGACGCAGAAAATGCCAAAACAATCAATCATCCTGTAAAAATACAGGATTGGACCCAGATCAATTGACTAACGCAAGTCATTTAAAAATCAAGGTTACAAGGTTAACAAGGTTGGTAACTGGGCCAGATGCACTATATTTGAATATAAGGAAATCACTCAATATTGTCAAAATGCTCACAGGCCATATGCCTAATTATAAGCACTCAATGGTTCTTTGACCATGCATGTGAGCTGTGGTCTGAGTTCAGGTCAGCCTTACCAATGCTGGTGTCAAAGCTGGTGTGTCTTTTGAAGAGTTCATTTGCAGGGAAGTCAATGGCATCGATGGTGAAGCCGAGATGGCAGCTGACAGAGGTTTCTGGCTGCAGCTGAGAAATAGCTTCGGCCTGAGCAGAGGAACAGGTTCCTGCAGGATAGAGCACACTTACATAAGACACAAAACCCTTGTGCTTCATTACATAGTGTTCATAAAAATAAAAAATAAAGTAGAGATTAATGTTAATGACTATTTTCGGTATCCTTTCAATTTCTGTAGGGCAATTCATTCAATTAGAAAATTGACATGAAGTAAATAATTTTTTCATTTACAGTTTTGCCTTTTCACTATCTGGAGGAGAGTTAGATGTTAAATAGGAAGTTACAGAGAGCAGCCGGTTAGCTGAGTTTAGTACATATAATGGAAAAGGGGAATGACTTAGCGCGGCTCTGCCCAAACATAACACAATGTGTTTAATCTATAAAACAACCTAAGGGTAAAATTGGCATTTCATTGTTTTTAGGGGGTTATGTCTGACCATTGCTTGATTCTCAGCCAAAACAAAAATCCTTGTAAACACAAATTGTCACTTTGGTTTTACTACAGATTAAACAAAAAAGCTATAACATGTTAATTGGTGACATTTAGAGGTGCTACTGGGTGTTTTTTTGCTACTGTTGGACAGAGCCTGGCTAGTTGGTCCCCCTCTTTTTTCCCCCACACTCAGCTAAAAGGCTGTTGGCTGTAGCTTCATATTTACCACAGAGATATAAGAGTGGCATTAATCTGTTCTTCTCTACTCTAGGCAAGAAAGTGAAATTAAGTGCATTTCCCCAAAAATGAAATGACTATTCCTTTAACTAATGCTTCGTTAAAAGTGATTGAGTTCCTGTACCAATGAGGTTGGTTCCTCTCTCTCTGGTAGTGAGCAGGACCTTTGTTTCCTCTCCGGTCCTGACCGGTGTAGACTGTGCCATGGCTGCGGTCCTTGTAGCTGCTTCGACGACCACCTTCACAAGCATTCAGAGAAAAAGAAAACAGCCAATAAATCTTAATACGATTCAGGTGTGTGCTTGGAATAATCACATTTTAATTTACACCGCAGCTAATGGCTGACATCAATCACACCAGACTCTCATTGAAACTAAACTAATTAAAACTAATCTGAGTGTTAAATATAACATTACTGCTACCTCTACCTGCATTCCCCTCTCACATTGGACATACCTCCATTCTGTTCCTTTAGTTAATATGCGTGTGAGCGCCTTTTCTGTTTAAGATAAAATGCCTCACACCAAAATTCTCATCAATTCTTGTTCTGCTAACAGGAAATATTCCTATCCCCACTGCAGGTAACATTCAGCTCACGGGCAGGAAGGTGCTGGACTGGAGGGAGTATGGTGACAATGAGAGACAGACAATTAATCCTTTTCCACGCTCCATCGTGTGGGAGATCTCAGTAAATTGTCTTGCGCACACATTAGGGCAAAAACAATGTGTTACTGAAAGATAATGATGGATATACTATACACCTTGTTGTACTTTAATTTCTCCTTACAATACATTGCTGAAGGAATGAATGGGATTGATGCTCTAGTGGAGAATATGGAAATCTCTGGAGGATAGAGATGTCGAGAGTAGAAATGAATAAAACCAGAGAGGTGTGCCGTTTGAATAATTGGAAACACACGGTACCGGTTACTTCTAGCTCGTTCATCACAGCCATGATAAAACCATGTATACGCTGTCTTTGTGCCTTATCAGAAGAGTCTGTCGGTGACGCATTGCATCTTAAATAGTACTTACAGCCTAAAGATAACTTACCTCTGAGTATGTTTTAGCAAGGCCAGGAATCTCATAGTACACAGTGACCGTCCCAGAGTCTCTGGCCACGGCCGCACCACTTTTAGGGTCCAGCTGCAGGACACCATTAGCTGAGGAGCTCCAAGTACCATGAACAGCTGCAAAGAAGGGAAGATAGAGTCCATATTTCAAAATGATATGTGCGCATTAGTAAAAAAAAAAAAAAATGCTTATGATATGCAAGAGAAAAATATAGGCATGGTCTAAAAACAAATAGGTACTTTATTCTTACAGTAAATTCAAAATAAACTGATAAACTCATGAAAAAACATGGAGATCTCTCACCATCTGGGCTGGTTAGGTGGGCATTAAAGCAGACCACATCACCCACCACCAGCCTGTAGGCCTCATATGGGTAGATGGCATGCTCCACAGGTATTGGAACGTAGTCGGCCACACCCGTGTTTCCACTGTCCCACACTGCAAGAAGAGTGAGGCCAACATTGATGGTCCTGACGGTCAGCGTGTGGTTACCAGGCCCAACCCCCACCTGCACCAGGTCATCTCTGCAGGCCAGAACAGAAGTCAACAATTAAGACAATAATTATTAATCTTGTAAAAAAAACAAAAAAAACATGAAATACTCAAAAATAAGCAATAGCTTTTCAAGAACAAAGAATATTTAACTAAAAAAATTATTTGCATAAAATAGCATCGTCTTTGTTAATAAAATCATTCTTAAATGTCAGTAGTATTGTACATGATAACAATAATAATAATAATAATACTAATAATAATAATAATAATAATAATAATAATAATAATAATAATAATAATAATTTAGAATAGTTTTGAAAATAAATAAATAATTCCCATTCCTAAATTCAGTTTAATTTTGTATTTCCTGCTATGGTAGCTCTTATGGCCTTTGCACACCAGACAAGTCACTAATAAACGGCACTACAATGCGACTCATTTGAAGCGGGAATGTTGATGCGTCTGACTATCGAAAGCAATGAAAGCAACAAAATACTTTTTTTTTTGCCTCCATCTCCAAAACCTCTGTACTGAACAAAAAGGCCAAACTGTTCCCCCAAATAACAGCAAAATCCAGATGGATCCTTCAAGACTCAATAGGATCTAATCAAAGGCCAGCCTCTTAGTCCCGAGACTATCAACTCTGTTCCGCTCTGATTTTGATACTTTCCCCCTAAAATGATCTGTCAGCACCCGAAGAACAAGGTAACAGAATCTATTTATTGAGGTCCTTCACTGGGAGAGCAGCAATGCCATTAAGTTATCTCACACACTCACTCAAAACTCCATCTGAAATGAGTCTGAAGCAACAGCCTAGAAATGAATGCCACTTCACCCTGCCATGACCTCAACTACTCTGGTTGCACTGTACATATATTAATACATAACAAAGAGGAAGATTATGGTGTATGTTATCACTGGCTAAGAAAAAAGTCTGAACATTTTGTTGTTCCAGATTTATGATATTAGTTGATTGATGCCATAATGATCCACCATGTCAAATGCCCTAAAAAAAAAAATCTAGTTTTCAAGAAAACTCGTTTGTCCATTTTTTTTTATCAACAAAAAAACAATCATGCATAAACACATTCCAAATTCAATGCTCTTGTTTTTCATCTGGTAGAGGGTGTGTTGACAGAGCTCGTCTGGCAGAATTTGAAATACTATCGGACACGAGGTCCTGCAAGGCTGGGTGAGGGCCTTGGTACTCTCTATCTATATATAGCACAGAACAGAAGGATAATAGCTTTTCAACCTTGGGGCACTAAACCAACTGCTAAACATGTCCTCCTCTGCCTGTTTAGAAGTCATTTTTCACTCATTGAGTCACACTGTTTATGAACGTATGAATTATGTCACTAGATGACGGCCACATAATGTGTTAAAGGACATATAGATGTGAGTGACAAACCTGTTCGTGGCAAACGTAAGGTGGGAGTTAGAGCTGTGTAAGGCCTCTCCGGTGCTGGCGTGAAAGTGGACATTGAAGGTTAGCACTGTTCCCAGGGGAAAGGCTTTCAGGCTCTCCCTTGTGTCCGTGTAGAGCACTGGACTGGTACTGAAGCGCACATAGGACACAGGCACCACCTGGGGAACGAAGGGAAGAACCAGTGTTACATACAGTAAACAAATGACTATGTAAACTATCCTTTCAAGGTTCAGATATGTCCTGTAAATGCTTTCGAGACTAGAATAATCCCTGAAGTATTCCCTCTAGAATGTTAGAAATGTAAAACAAAAAATGTGAGCTCACATTTAGCCATTAAAGAGTTGCTGATTGTTTAATGAACATAAAATACATACTGTATATTGTTTCATAGACTCATGGGGAAAAAATGTTCATCCTTGTCATGGTGTTTATTTACAAAACCCAATTGAAAACTAAATTGCATAGATGTGCAACCAGTGGATGTAGACGTCTCCTTATTAAAGTCAAGTTGCTTAAACTTACCTTTATCTACCTTTGGGAGGCACCATATTTTAGCTCCGCATTCAGATTTTCTAATTACAAACAGCTGTATGATAATAAAGTGTTCAAAGCATATTAATCACACCGAGTAATTTGGAATATGAAATATGTAAATGTTTCAGCAGACTGACAAAACATAGCTCATTGAATAACATCTTGCAAGGTAGTTGCTATAGCTGACCTTCACGGCGAGGACGAGAGTTTGATTGACACCAAAGGTCTCGTGTGAGGTGATGAGCAGAGAGGAGATGCCTGTGAGAGAGCCTGAGAACAGGAAGCCCTTATCGTCCACTTGAGCGATAACGACCTGGTCAGGGTGATCCAGCATCTGGTAAGAGAGTGCACCAACACCATCCCTATTGGAAGAGACATAATCAAGTTTATCCACGTCCCTGTCACTTTGCATTGTAAGCATAATGCTTTCAGAATTAACTGAACAAAAAAAAACCCTGTGCAGGCACTTGTGACTCACCTGTTAGTTTGGAGTTTGATGGCTGAGTTCGGCGCCAACAGTAACTCCTCAGCCTCTACGTCGGGATTAAGCATGTGCAGCTTGTCATAGACCTTGATAAAAGCAAAATGTTTGAAATTGAAATTTTTAGAGGACTTTAATAATTCCTTGATGTTTTACTAATAGTGACATATCATAGTTTAATGCATTTTGAAGCTGGACACATTCAACTCCGACTCATTTATAGTCTTATCACTGCACAAGCAACTTCAATTCTCCACTGCCTTAAATGCCAGATGTCTCTATTATGAAGCAGCAGCAGGGTGGCCATAATACGCAATGTAATCCATTAAAAGGGTGTTATAAAATATCCAAAAATGCTGTAAATTATAAAGCACCGGAGCTCAGGAAAAACAGGTATGATGATGTATAGAGCATTTATTTTTTTCCAAGTGCATCCCTTCGCAAAGAGTTGTATTCACGCTGCTGTACCTGGATCTGAACCTCGTCTGTGAGCTCCTGCAGATCGCCCAATAGCTGCCCAGCCATGGGGTCAGTAGCTCTGAGCACCACCTTCAGCCCAGTCCGCCCTCTCGTTCGTCCAGTCACACTCATGCCAAAGTTGTGTTCTGACTGGAGCTCCATGTTAGCCTGAAGGAGACACACAGGCACCATTATGGAAACGGCAAACATAGCAGCAGCAAATTAAATAAAACAAGCCAAAGTAATGGGGAAGCAGTGACTAGGCAGAGGCTGAGATGAAGGCAGAGACATTACAGATCCTTTTTTTTTCCCATCATGCTGTAATGCAGAGACAGCACATCTTTAGTCAATCTGATAGAAGCATTGAAAGGACAAGAGCCAAAAATAGAAATGGCTCAGTGGCACAACTGCAAGTGATATCAAATGCAAGAGCAAACATCGTGTGTGCACAGTACTTCACTGTGTCTTGGCTGGACATCCAGAATGTCTCTCTTGGTGGTGGACCAGTGGAAATGGAGGCTGGGTAGAGCATTGCCAAAGGAGAAGGGCGTTTGACTACTGGTCAGACCCATCACATAGACAGGCATCTGGAAAAAGGAAAGGAGATTCATGAAGGTGAATCTGAGTGAATACAATATCGACCATTTAGAGGACTGAATTCAGTTAATCATAATGCCTCTGTTAGCAGTAAAGCTTAGGTATGGGCTATTTTTCTAAACTGTCATCATACCTGTGTTCCTGTCTTCATTCTTGTGATAGGTGCTCTGATTCGAATGGCCGTCAATCGCACAACCTCAACTTCTACTTGATCCTGAGGGCATGGGACAATAATCAGCTTTCATCTCTAAAAAATCTACAGCCAGACACTAGGCCGCATCCTCTGTATATATTTACCTGAGACACAACAACTAGCTTCCCAGTCTCGGCATCAACCGCTTGGACCAGTCCAGTCACGGTGACGTTACCAATGGTAACACCCCTGACATGGCCAATTCCATTGACAGATGCTATTTTCTCATTGGATATAGAGAAAAGGATATTGGACTGAGGCTGAGGGCCACCCTCAGATGTGATCTGTAAATGAGAGAAAAAAATTAAACAGGGAATGAGATTGAAAGAGAGAAAGCAGACATGAGAAAAGTTGGGTATCATCTTTTAGATAGGTGAACTTTGAAACACTGACGTTCATCAATGAACGGTTGATAATAAATGCAGATAGCTATTATCTGTCGGGAATTAGACTATTTAAGATTGGAAAAAAATAGATACACAACCTCAATCATGTGTAGTAGTACATAGTTCAATGTTCAGCAATAAGTGGCCTCTGGTAAATGCTTTCTAATTAAGGCATGAGTTGAGAGAAATGAAGCTAACATCCTCTTCCAGAAGAGTCCTGGCAGAGGGCTCTTTTGGAAGCTAAACTGAGGACCAGATGAACTCTTCTGGCAAGACAAACTGAGGCCAGCTGTTTGCAGACGAGGCTTGAGCATCAATGGAATACACACCTGCATCATCGCTCCAATTAACAGAGTAATTTTCCTTGGGATGAGTTTGAACGGTGGAAAAACCTAGAAGTGAAGAACATAAAGAAAAGGAAATTACAATATATACAAGAGTGAAAATTTGAACTGACCTTTTACAAATTCACACAAAGTTATACCTCGATTGGCTGAGGTGCAGATGCAATTTTATGCCCATTTTTATCCACAAGGAAAGCTGAAAGACTGGTCTGACCGATGGAAACGCCTTTCACAATGAACACAGCTGTATCATCTTCTGTGGACTCTGCTAATGGTCTGCAAAAATAAAATAACAAATATATAGAAATGTATTATTAAAACATTATTTATAAGTTATTACATCATCAAACTTAACAAGTTCCACATGACTTACTTCAGAGAGACTATGGACGAAGCACCCTTGAGTTTTAGATTCATGAAATGGAAATAGCTCACTGAGAAAGGCTTCTTTTTATCATCCAAGACTCTGACATAAGCCCTCACTGATTTGCCAATCTCCACCTGTAATACAGAGGAATGAACAACCATCATCAGAGAAAAGGTTCACACATGGGGCAAATCTCCCGCGTTAATTCAAAACAGGCTGACTTTCGTGAAAATTGGGTGAGTATGTAGTGTTTAGACATCATTTAAGAATTTCAGGAATGTGTGGTACTGATAATAGGGATCATCTTGTCAAGCCGTGTCGTGACCCTCAAAGACGAGGGATCGTGGGGCTAGAAAGACACTGACCTTGTCAACCACTCGAACATAAACCTCCAGGATGTCAGAAACGTGCACTGTGGCCTTGACAGGTGCTGGGAAAGCCAGACAGAGGTCATGGACCATCACCTTAACTTCACCTGGGTGGATGGGAGAAACCTGGGCACACACAACAAATCAAAAGTGATATATTTTTATGATATTCACATTCATAACTGTGTATTTCTCTTGAACTAATTCCATCACAGTGCAGAGCTTCCCTGTTACCTCAGCTGTTCTTTGGGCCTCCTGGAATACCACGTCTACTATCCCTTTAAAGCTGGTGTTGACAAAGAAATAACCGGAGCCTTCTTGCAGGGCCAGGTTCGCCTGCAAAATAAAACACAATCAATGCTTTTTGACCAAGCTGAAAACAAGCGAGTGTGCGAGTAAAAAGGATGACACATTACGGAGCGATTCAGAACACTGTGCAAGTTCACCGTGGTGCTCTTTTGACAGATGGCCTTGCATTTCACATTAAAGGCGACCTCTGACCACACTCAACTCTATGAAATCCTCTTACACAGGTCACTAGATGTGATTTAACCCCCAACCCCTGCCCAGCACTGCTCCTTATATCACACAAGATTAGAAAAGGGAGGCCTCATAGCAAAGACGGGAAGGGATATCAGCTTGTGCCTAGAATATCAATGATCAACATTTGATTTGCTTCAGTTGATACCAATGGGTAATGGGAAAATAATTAAATGTTCCTGTTCTGCATGGTGAAGAAGACTAAATAATATATTTGGATAAGAAATCAAAAAAAGCAGTTATACCAAAAACCAATATCTGTCAATGTTTATCCTTGCAAGAGTAAAGAGATGCACCTGGGATATGTATGTGAAGCCACCACAGCATTGATTAATCTGTCCCTTACCCGAACGTCTGGGTGGTTGTATATTGTCACAGAGTCAGGAGAAATCTTCACATCTTCCACCAGCAGGAGCTCCAGAGTGGCTGAGACAGGGATCAAAGGGTCAAACTGTCCAGTAGAAGAAGGAAAAGAGTTGACAAAATGAAATGAGTGGAATGCATGCAAATATAGACGTTATACCAACATGCAAAGCAGGATACTGGTAATGTCCGATTATGAAGGCTGAAGTGTGTGTGTATAAATGAAAATATTTTAGGAAGTAAGTTAAAGCTTGAACAGATCAGACAGGACAATAAAAAAAGCTTAATTATGACATTGCACGTCAAAATGGCATAGATAAAAAAGAGTGCAATCTGATGATTCCAAAAGATACATGTATCAAATGGACATTTCCATCACAGTTATTCCTTTTTATTGTCAAAAATAAAATAAAACAGAATAAAAAAAACTAAAGAATATCTCACTAGACTTAAAACTATTTTCACAGATTGATTCTAATTTGAATATTGTTCAGCTGCTTCTGCTTTTTAAGAGGAAGTGAAAAACATTTTGAACATGTTTTAGTGGTTGATCCGCTCCATTCACTTACTGGACTAGGAACTTTGGCTGCTGTGAGGTGTGAAACCTGGTAACCAAGAGCTGTCACAGTGATGGCAGCAATGCCTGTCTGATGATGGACAACAACTGTCCGACGTCCTGCCACAGATGACAACAAAGAAAAGGGAATCAAAACTTTTTTTTTCAAAAAAAAAAAAAAGTAATTACACATACAGTAATGCAAACGATTTGTCATCCCTTATCTAAAGCAACAGACAGCACAAACACAATACAAAATGTATTCACAGTGAAAGGTGAACAGATAATTCCCTGTGTGCTTCCGCTTTCTTGCAATTAAATCCTGTCAGAGCTTTCTCCCCTGCTTTTACCTCATTACTTTACAAATGTCCACAAAAAGAGAGTGAAGTTAAGCCGACAAACCCACATTTTCTCTAAAAGACAATAAAACAAAAACAAGCTAACAAGGTTGTCACAATGTTTTACCGTGAAGTCTCATCTGTTTGTTGCCATCCTCGAATGGCAGCAGCTCCATGGGCAGAGTAGGTTCAATACTGGCCAGTGACATCTTGGTCGATTCCCACATCATGCTCAGAGAGCTGAAGTTGTCAAACTTCCTTCCTTGTTGATCAAAAGCAGCCAAATCCAAAATGGGGTTCCGATAATTTGAAACGGGCACCTAGAAAAAGATATTCATGATCAATTAATTTTGTTAAAAATAAGGCTTCCATTATTTATCCTTATGTACAATAAGCTCAAGATACTCTTAATAATTTTGCAATGTGCAAGTCCTTTTTGTATGGTAGCAGTCACTTTCTTCAAATAGCAGGCGTCTCTTTTTAGAACAAAGCTGACTGCCTCCTTTTTAGAACAAAATCATTTCACAAACACCAAAATGACCTTTCTTAAGTTATTTCAGTGTAAACCACCATGGACAAAGGTAAAAAAAAAATCTATGTGTACGCAACTAAAGACAACAGGGAAAAGCTCTTTTGACCCTAGTGAAGGAAACACATACGTACCAATTGTTTGTTCTGCTGCAGCAGTGGGCAGGTGAGGTCTAGCTGTGGGCTGGTGTACACTGGGGCCAGTGTGAGGCGAGACGGAGGGGCACATACAAACTTGACCACTGCCGGCTCCACAGCAGGATATGGATTGGTCACACTGGCCTCGTTCCCCACCATCACCTCAAGCACCTGAAGAATGACATCATGACAACAGTTACAATACAACAGTTGTATTTCTACAACAATTCTGAGCCGTGACAGTACTAAAGAGTAAGTGGTAATAAAAATCAATTCCGAGGTTTTGTTCTCAAGGTACAATACAAGGGAAAAGTTATGAAACCTAACCATACAATTATTTAGTTGGCGGAATGAATGGTAAACAGACACAAGAGGATTTGAGTGTATCCCACCTGCTCTCCCAGGGCCTGGCAGGTTGCTCGGACCCAGTGCTTGTTGTGGTTGTGAGATGAGGGGTTGGTCAGAGTCAGGCTCACGCTGGACTGGTCCTCAGCTCTCAAGTTGCAGAAGAACTTGGAGGGCTCTAAAACCCAAGGTCGTGGTCCACCCTCAAACAACATCTCTTTAGAGGAGCCCAGAGTCACCACGGCCACGGATACAGGGTCAATAGCCTGCAAAGAAAGAATTAAATGTACGAGCAGGACACTTTTAGTAGGATGTAAATAGGGTTGCAAAGGGGTGGAAAGTTTCCGGAAAATTTCGCTCGGGAATTTTGGGAATATTCAAAATTGGAAATTATAGGAATTAACTAAATGTTGGTAATTTAAATGATTTTTTTTTATATCCAAACATAAATCTAAACATTTAAACACTATGTTTGGTCATAGGCAGACATCCATGCACAAACATACAATTAAAAAACATTACATTTGAACACATTTATTTGTAAGAAGAACTTTATCAAGTTTTGATTATTTTATGAACAATCAATAATTTCACTTAACAACAAAAAGATGAATGTTGAGTTAAATATTACTCATCTGTCTGACCCCACCCATTCAATAAATAAAGTCAAATGCCCCCCATGTGATGGAGGAATGCACAGTGCATGTAGGGGGCGTGGCCTCAGTACCCCTGCAGTAGGATGTGTGCTATGTGCAATTTGCCAAGTGTACTTGCATAACATCTGGTTGTTTTAGTCAAGATTATGCTAAAATATATTGTCCCCAACTATATATAAAATCACAGTTTAAGCCTCTGTTAACCTGGTCTAGTAAAAATCAATATATGATATCATGTTGGGTGTCTCAATAAGCTTTAAAAAAAATCTGATTTGAAATTAAATGTTCATAAATACTATAAAACTTAGTTTAAAACACTGCTTTTTACAGTCTAGAACATTTGCCTGGACTGAAATAACATAGTTAGGAGAATTTAGTGCATTTGGGTTGCTTTAAATTTAGTAAATTCCCGTTTATTCCCGTTAATTCCCAAAATTCCCATGGAAAGTTTCCAACTTTGAAAATTCCCGGAATTTTGCAACCCTAGATGTAAAACAATAAAAAGTAGGTCTGCAAACAAATTTCCTTAAAAATTATAAAACTAAAGCTGTTTTTTTATATCTATACCAGCTGTGCCGTTCTGGTGTTAAAGAGGAAATTAGCTGGAGGAAATATTGAGCTGAAATACACAGTATTTCACTGCAAAGGAGTAAAAGTGGGTCAACCTTTAGCTGCCAGGGCATAAACAAGTGAAGAAACATCCCAAAAATGTCTGCAATATTTTGAAGAATACTACTCAATCCCATCATAAAGAATACATTGCCTCAAAGGCGGTGCTTCAAACAGCATGTCACTGTACAGATAACCTTAATGTAATATGCATACAAACCACAGCTAATGGTGGATCAGGAGTGACAACATGGTTCATGATAGTAGATTTGGTCACTGTATCACAATAATAAATGTAACACCGGTAAATAAAGTACTCCACCACAACAGTTGAATTTGGTTTCAATTCTGTCCAGTAATACACAAGCCCCCAGCATAGAAAATACATCAGTATAGAAAGTGTATAATTAATTATTTGAATGCACACAGCATAGAGGGAAGTCAGAAGAAGATTTTAACACTAAATGATTTTTGCATTTCTTCCTGTATGACTGTATAAATGTCAATGTGTGCAAAAGTAATTTTTTCCCCCCTTAAACAAAGGGTCATTTTGCTTTTAGGTTAGAGCATTTTAGGTTAAGTATACTATCAAATAAACAACTAAAACCCCAAGAAAATAAGTGGTTGGACATGACTTCTGGAGGCCTTAGAATTTTTTTCATTTAAGAAGGCAAAGTTATAAATCTAAATGTTAACAATTGGCATGGTCCTGGATAGATGAAACCTTTGGACTCACTCTGAGAGGAAGATAGGCAGCAATGGTGATCTTGGCACTGAGGTGAACGTTGCCATGGGTGTAGCTGACAGTAAGCATGGTGTAGCCAGAAGACAGGGCTTTGGCTCTCACCCCACTGCAGTGGTCCTGGCCTGGAGCCAGCCTCTCTGGATCAGGACAAAGAGACAATACAATATGACAATGTACAAATAATCACAATTGTTCATAAAGGTGTACTCATTTATCATCCTAACACAGTAGTACAGAGAGCTCTTAGTATTTATCCCTGCCCTCTTTTTGATTAATAATGCAAGATTCTAAAATTAAAAACATTGTAGATTTAGCTAAAATAATAATCTGAAAGCCATAAAAGAATGTAAATGATAGATTGTTAAAGAGGATTGTGCTCTTCCTGTTTGAAAAGAAAAGGCCAATATTGGTGTTTGGCACTGAATTTATTTGGGTGGCCGACTGATACTACAGAAAAAGATGTTTCTGTATTCATAACCATTTAAATTCTTCCTTACATAGTGTGAAACTGTAATTTATTGAAAAGTCTCCTGCACTGGTGCTTGTATAGGAAATTGTAGCTGTTGGAGCTATTCAGTTGTACAATTTAATTATAAAACATTTGTTTAGTTTGTTGGCTTGATGTAAAATAATTTGATTATTTTAATGTTTATTATCTCGTTTGCATTATAAGTTAAAGTTAATTTGAGTTTGTTTATTCTTTTGTTTTGCAATTATTGGCCAGCTGTGGCGCACCAGGTGTCTATATATAGAGGTAGGTGGGCATAGGTAAGAGAGGCACTGGGTAGGGTCATGGTTTTTTACCAGCTGCACGAGAGAGACAAAGGAGATGAGGCGGCCAGTTCCACGCTGTTGCACATTTATTTTGTTTGCTTGTAAGATTGGAAAATAAACCTTCAAAACGCACATTCCCGACTGGACAGTTGACTCTTTTCCCTACCCTGCGTAAGATTCGTCCCCCTAGTGCCTAAGTGGCTATGATTTTGATTACGTTGCTTTGTTTGATTTCTTTATTTTCAAGTTACTGTTTTATTGAGGACAAATGGCCACTACAGTAGCGATTGGGAAAATGACTGTAGTTATTTAAGTTTTTATTAGTTATTACTGCGACAACCACAATTGACACGTTGGGTGAACCTCCTACACAACACACTGGACTGACCACAACTGCACTTGTGGACTGCACATTTTCATTAAAGAAAGTGAGCAACATAATCTACCGGTATATAAAATGACCACATGTAGGTTTACTCCAGTTTTGCTAAATAAATGAAACCACAATTCACTTTCATGTCTGCCTGGCTCTGGTTCAATTGGCCATTAGGCAGACCTCACATTGAATAACACTAAACAAAGAGATCGATGAATGAGTCCTAATACCATCCATTGGTTAGTGACCATTACTGTATCCCATTCAACACATAGTATTCCATGAGATAAATATACCACAAGATTTTTTGTTACAATATGACTCACGGTCTAGGAGTTGGAAGACGCCCTGGTTCTCCTCCTCAACCTGCAGGTCAAAGTGGGAGCAGTCGCTCAGCATGACCCGCTCTCTCTCCACCTCCTCCAGCAGGCCGAAAATCCTGAGGGGCAGATCCAGGACCAGGCCCACCCTGGCCTCCACTGGGCAAGGAGCAAAGTCCATGGCCACAGGCTCAACAACGTACACCTGAGGGAAAACAGCAAGAGGTGTTAAAGAGTGTTGGATTGAGAGTTGGGAATGATATTAAAATAGGCAGACTGAAGTTATTAGACAGCAATGTGTATTCTTAAAAAAAAAAAAAAAAAAAGTTTAAAGATTTTTTTGGGCATTTTCAAGCTTTATTTGACAGTATGGATAAACATAGTTGAAATGGGGAGACAGAGAGAGGGGGGATGTCATGCATTAAAGGCCCAGGGGTCAGATTCGAGCCCACGACCACTGCTCCAAGGACTGAGTCCACATGGTATGCGCTCTACCCACTACCCCTACAGAGCGCCCCAACAATTTTCTGTTTTTGTGATTAATGCTAAAAAAAACTAAATCTGTTTTGTTTACAATTATTTTACACAACCTCACTGATTACATAAAATACTTCCATTAGATAAAGTACAAATCACAACCTTTGCTAAAAATGTTAAGATGGAAAAAGTCCAAGGAAACTTAAACAAGTGAAAAGTTGTTTCTCTAGCTCTCCTACATTTTTTAAATTGAAATAGTTTTAATTCAAAAAGGTGGATAAATACTGCTGACTTTGAAAAAGTAATAAAATCCAATGATGCCAAATAAGTAAGAACGTTTACTGTGAAATCTGCATCAAGAGTGAAGGCTTACTGTGACGGAATTAAGCAGTAGCTACTTTGGGAACAGCAATGATGGAGGAGCACTTTTCGGAGCATCTATATCTTCCCCAGTGCTCTTTTAAAAGTCCCTTTCAACCCCTCTGAAAGCAAAATATATTCAAGGCAATAGTTTTGTTTTAACAAAAAATTGATAATTTGAGTCTTTATCTCCTTAAATACTGTGAGGGCAGAATTATTTGTAGTAATGTATTTCTACAATTACTCTCTTGTAATCTTGCTCTAGTCATTATGTGTTAGGAAGTCAAGAGATTCTTAGATAACTGTAGTGTATGTGGAATGTTTATTGGGGGCGATCTAACTGGGTTTACCTGTCCCTTTGAAGATATCTAGTTCCTCAATACAATACAATACAATACAATACAATACAATACAATACAATACAATACAATACAAACACAAGACCAACTGTTTTCCTGTTTACCCTGAGGCCAGTCCAAGCACACCCCCCTCTCCTGAAGAGGCATAAAGGCTCTCTGAAAATACAGTTCAGGCAGGCAGTCCCCTCCTGGGCTGTCTCCCTGCAGGTTTCTGAATCAACTTTACTCTGTGACTCTGTTGTTTTGTCTTATTGTATTATGTAATTAAATTCTTAAATTCTCTGAGTTTAGTCTTCTATTACAGATATGTCGGAAAATATTGAATTTCCCCGACAAATACCTTCGAGTTTAGTCATAAAAAAAGAATCTACTTTAATAAAACTGTACCGTACTGTAAAACATTTACTAAATGCTTAATTGCTTAAACCTGCAGTGTGTAGAATTTTGGGTTTTATTTCCTAGCAGATTTTGTAGAAAGTAATTATAATATCCATAAGTACATTTAATTTAGTGCATAATAGCTGAAAAAAATGTTTTTAATTATTATTTTTTCCCTTAGAAAGGGTCTCATATATATCCATATTTCTGCATATTTTGGACCAAGGCCTAGTGCCGCCATCTTGAAAGTGTCATAGTTGGAATGTCATTAGGTGCATTGTTTCAAATTTAGAATTGTTCTTGTCCTTGAAGGCCACTGTAGCTTCTGTTATTATTCGAAAGGGTTGGGGTTACCCAGGGAGTGTTGCATTCTAGAACTTTGTAGAACTTTATTGATGATGTCATATTACACACTGCACCTTTAAGTGAAATCACACAATAACTAAAAATGAAATCTATAAAGTAATCAGTATTTGAAACTGTGCTATTTAATATCCATATTTAACATGTGTGTTGTTTCACCGTGTGACATTTTACAATGCCAACTTACTTTGGTCTGGCCGAAGTGTAGAGGGTTGCGTAGATCGTGAGCAAAAATTACGCTGACGCCAACGTCACTGACTGTTGTCATCACTCCTTTCACAGTCACCGTGGCGACAGCTTTATTGGAGGAAGACCAGCTGAAATTTCCACTCCCTCCTGTCGCCTGTCACAAGCATCACAGAAAAGGATCTACCATTAGAACTAGAATGACATTTGGCAATATGAATGAGAGTAATCGCTACAAACACACAAGAGGTGTGAAATGCTCGACACTTTGGCCTTATTGGCATATCGTCTGACAAAGAACAATTACCTTTATTGTGTACTGATAAGCTCCAATCCTAGGTTGCCATGGAAATGTGAGAATACTGGGACTAAGCACTATGGGGTTATAGATTTCGACATCCTGTTCATTGTGGACTGGGTTGGCGAGTGGATGGACCTTTCCACTCTGAAAACAGAACAGAACAGAGGCCACAGGAAATGATTAAGCTCTCTCTATTGAAGTGTCAGAAAACAGCCAGAGAATGAATGCAGTAATGATGCTTCAACAGAAATACAGACGCATAAAAAGGGTCACAGTTGCAATTAAACTCACTTCATCCACAACACCACTTAACATAGCGTCGATGAGAGTCAGCCCCTCTTGCAGTGCTTTGACACGATGATAAGATCCATTTACAGAAGACTGCTGGAGTTCAAAGTACTCCCCGGGGAAACCAGTGCCAATACGGACATTCTGCAACAAATAAAAAAAACACATGCAGATTTTTACTACTGCCTCTGTGTGTGTGTGTGTGATTCTAGACAGAAGCCTGGTTTGAAACTTTTACAGACTCTGTTTTTTTTTTATTTTGCGTGTCAATAATTTGATTTGTTCATGCTTAAATGGCGACCATTCCCTCATCAATGGTACGAAATATTGGTTAATAAAACTTGTGGGCTAGCAAAGGGAGGCTCAACAAATCTCGGCTCTCGGATGTGTTTCAGGGGCTGTTTATACGACAACAGGAAACGGTGCATATGCGAAAATATTTTCGCGGATGCATTATATCATTTACATGAAAACAGCAAACGCAGGCATGAAACCGCAAGTTTTTGAGATCAACTCCCAAGGGAGGATCTTTTGGAAAACACAACGGTTTTGCTTTCTTGTAAACACAGAAACCATTTTCCCTGGTAACGCTGACGTCACCGCTCCACTTCACACAGTATATAACATTTGCTGTCAAAATACCCACAAGCGAGTTATAAAGTTAGAAGACAAAATAACATGCACGGTGTCTCATCGGCACCATCACTGTGACCACCCGCCACTTTGTCTGGGGAAAGATTTGTGCTCTGCCGGTTTTTCTAGCAAAATAAACGTGTGTAGCTTCTATATGCCAGGGACACGGCTCTCCCTACATTAAAAAACACTATCCATAGTTCAGTGCGCAGCGGTTAAGTTACTGTTCAACAAAAGGAGCATTAAGGCTACGGCTTCACAGTAAAAGCATTTCACTGGCTAAACATTAATAGCATTTCACTGGACAAACGTGAGTTGACTTTTATTTTGAAGTACGCCTAACAGGAAAGTAGATGCTCACAAAGCCCCTTCACTATCAGCATGTCTTCTGTTTTCACAAGTTCAATGTGGTGAAATAAGAGGACAGAAAGCGTTTACTAACGTTTATGAACGTTAGTGGCATTAATTTTCGGTTACAGTAAGGTTGTATGCATCAAACTGTACCGGAAGAGATATCTACTAGGCCAAGTGTCACCGCTGACTATTGGCTTGGCATGCCTACTACAGCGATTTCGGCCCGTTTCCTCTGAAAACATGTGTACAAGTGAATATTTCAAATAAATTGCGTCTGAACGTGTTTTTTTTTTTTTTTTTTTAAACAAAAACGGGAAAACTGTCACGTGTTCACCGTGTAAAGGGCCCCTCAGGCTGTATCTACTTTAAAGATGACCAAAGCATTTTCCACTATTCCATTATACAAGAACTAAGAAAATCATTTGGAATGCTGGCCCAATATTTGAGCAATGCGACTTATTATATAATATAATATTACTAATACAAAGCAACAAAAAACAGAGCAAATGAAAATAATTATTTGTGGGGCAACAAGCAAACAAAATGTAGACTGCTTATATAACTACAACAGAGGTTGTGTTCTTTACTTATGATAAAATTGGAAATATAATACATAGCGGTTTTATTGAAGCACACTTACATCAGAGAGGTGAAATTTGCTGCCAGATTTATCAAACACTTCAATGATGATTTCATACACTCTGCCTGTTTCCAGAACCCAGCTGTCTCCTGGATGAATCTTAAAACCTAAACAAATTACAGAGAAGACAGAGGTTAGCTACATCTTTCAAGAACTGAGACTATGAAATATTTCATCGTGTTTTCAATGATACGGGCATAATAACAGACCTAGGTATGCTGGTTCAACCACATACAATGTGCTGTTGGGTAGGCGAGACACTCCTTGCATTCGAATGCCTAGGTAAAAGCTACTAAGGAAAATTAAGCCAGACACACTCATTGACAGTGACAGCTCCAAACATACACTCTTGATTTGTTTGCCAAATGCACAACACTACTTCTAGTTGGCATTTGAATCAGGCTGTCTGCTCACAGATAGAGAACAAGATTTGACATAAACACCCCTTCATCGCAGCAGTTACGGTTAGACAAAATCCCACACTATATATTCTCAACTCAAGGAAAAGAACATGAAACCATTGTAATAACTGCTACAGAGTGCTAAGTACGATTTGTCGGAAGGATACTCTTATGATCCAGCACCACGTTCATGTGTCCCAATTGAATTGCTGTAACTGTGGAGATGCTTTGATCTAGACTGGCCACAGCAACTTCTGGGTTTCCATTAGTGCCCACCACGCTGTTCTGAAGGTGCAGTTCATACTGATCACTGGGCATAGAGACCTCTGAAAAAAGAAAAAAGAAAAAGAAAAAACACAAACAGAAATGAGTTTTAGGGCTGGCATTTTCCATACTTGTCAGATATGAAACTGGACAGATGATGGCACAGTTGCTCCACTGATTTAGTCACAGTGGCCCTCATTTATCAAACTTGCGTGGAAACTGGTGCAGATTCTGGCGCAAATACCTCCCTACGCCAGGTATCGCGTGGGATTTATCAAACAGTCGTATCTCGCCAATCTCGGCGTACGCCACGCAATTATTGATAAATGCAGCGGCTGAAAACAATCGTACCACGCCCCTATATTTTCTCAGTTTAGAGGCCTCACCCAAAGGTTTTGCGACATGGATATGCGCAATACGGCACTTCCCTGAAGTAGAAATTGACAGAATAACAGCGAAAGTAGAAAAAAAAGAGTTTCATTTCGGAGCATTAGCCTACAAGCAGCATCAAATAACGACAGAAGGCAGCAGTTAGGAAGGACATAACTGCTGCGGTCAACAGCGTTGGTGTTGACTCAAAATCGCCACTAAAAAAAGCGTGTTGCTGTTCTGAAATGCAACCAACTGGGGGTGCGGGGCTGCGGGCATAATATAAGTGGTGGAGGAGAAAAAGACGCACCAACTGTCCGATAATGGTCCCCATAAAATAAATAGAGGTCTGCAGAGATTTGAATGATTAGAATGTATTGGCCCTTTTAGATAGCACTACTCAAAAGGGTTTTAAAAACTAAAAATAACACATTTAGCGTTTTACTGTATGACAGCATGCGCTTGGCACGAGTGGTCAGCCCGGCCGTCAGCTGCACAAGCCGACCCGGCAGCGATCAGCTGTGAGAGCGCCCCCTGACCTGCTGAGCTGCTCCACCAGCAGATCGGAAAAACGTGCCGGTTAAGGTGGAAATAAATCGCTCGCTTTAGCATCAATGACACATTAAAAGAGGAACTAACATCTACAAAGTGCGTCAAATAAATAAAATGTTAAGCTGATTGTTGTGCCGTGTATTTTTTTGTATCATAAAGAGCAGTGTAGGCCTACTACATATTTAATACTTAGGCTAACATTTTGAATGAATGCAGCCCCCGTGCCTCGGTGTCCCCCCAGCTGCTCCAAAACGGAGACAACTGCCCTTACGTGTGCGCACTATTGAATCAGCTCTCCTACTCAGTTGCACACCATAAGCTGCTCATTTTTAAGTGATTAATATCTTTATTTCGGTCTTATTTGCACTGCATTTGTATTATCTTCTAATAATTGTCCAACAAAGTCATCGGCTACCCGGCACAGCCTGCACTGCGAGTCTAAGCTGTTTTCAAATTTGCGTACACGAGCTGAGAGCTGGCGTGGGATTTGAGCGTACCCTACGCTCACGTCCATATTGATAAATGCCGAGATTTGCGTGGAGATGTACGTACACCCATTTTTCTGGTCTACGCAAGATTGATAAATGAGGGCCAGTGAGAGACATCGATGACTAAACCACATTTGTTATTCGTATTTAAGGTATCAGGCCGAGCTGTGAGTTTAAAGCTTCTGAAACAGTACATTAGCTGAAGTAAAAGTTGAATAATGTACTTTATTTGGCGGTAAACAAGAGTCAGACCTGTGATGGTGCCCTGTCTTATCTTCAGGACTTTATATCGGATGGAAGTTCCCGCCATTAAGTAGACATCGTGTGCGGGCATCAGCAGGATGTTCTCTAAAATCAGCAGCCTCACCTCCGCTGCGCCCACATCCTGTGACACAGAAACCATAGCAACAGGACAACACAACTTCAGCTTCCCGCCTTAAAGTGCACGTGGTTGAAGTCTGCATCTCAGGAGATTTACTAAGATCATCTTATTTCCTTTTTCAAATTAAAAAAACAGACCAGGCTGTCTTTGGCTGTAACTATAAAATGAAATATTTCAAGTCTCTTTTGGTGTCAGCTGCAAACTAAATATAAACAATACATATTGTATTTATTTGATTTTTTTTTTACCTCTGAACAGCTTACCTTATACAATGGCTCTTGTATTTTAGCCTTCAATTTGGCATGTCCTGTTTTCAGTCCTGACACCAAAATAATATCGCCCTGTTTCCCAACACGCTCCATTTCAGATATATATCCAGGGGGTGTGTACGTAGACTCTGAGAATTTGAGTACCCTTGAGGGAGGAAAAGAGAGGAAGAAGAGGAATCAGGAAGCAAATCCGCAACATGACACTACTTTGATAAGACTGTATCTTTTATAGTTGTATGGTTAAACTGTTAAATCAATGTACTGCAGGTTGATTGTCTACTTTAGGTTTGGTTAAACAAACAAGACTGCTAATTGAAGTTTGAATGGAATATTAACACAGGGGAAACCTACCGTAATGAATTGTAGGAGTCAGAGAGTCCATTCACATCTACATCTTTCACTAAGGTCCAGTCAAAAGTTAGACCTGAAAGGTCGCTGAAGGTGTTTCCTGCAACAGAAAATAATACAAGACTCTTCTTTTAGTCATACAACTTTGAACTTGGGAGTTTTAAGGCTCAGGTCACTAAACTTTTTTCTGAAAGCTCTTGGAAGTCAAATGATCTCCAAACCAAACAAAACCCAATAGGCATTTCATCACAGGATACTTGCTGCAGTATTTTCAATCGACTCCATCTGAGGAATTGAAAAATCACTTTTAAACTAAAAGGAAACAAAAACAAAACACCAGGCCCTACAGTCATCGTTGGAAAGAATCAGTCTGTAGCTACAGCTCATTAAACCGAGTGCTCAGCCTCAAATGGACCCGGTCGAACAGAACAAACAGCCACCTCACAGTAGCAGCCTGAGGGGTTAGAAAATGCTGCCTAGAGCCAGAGACCTCATTACTCTGAGAAATCCTCAAAGCAGCAGAAAAAAAACAATATGGAGTGGTCTCCCTACAATAGCACAATTGTGTAATATTACATGTATCGATGTAAAGGATGCTTATTAATCTTAAGGGGCTATTTATTATCAATAAGACCAGTAGCTTATGGCGAAAAATCCATTATACTGTGGTAAGCTAGTACAAGTCACCTTCAGAGTCCAGTGCATGAATTTTGAGTACCAGTGGTGAGTCCTCAAGATGAAGCTCTCTAGTGGTCGACACTATCTGGATCTCCTTGATGATGTCGACAATAGCGTCACAGCGCAGTACTTGTCCTGTAACTGCAAATGAAAGAGGGGACAAAATATCACATATACAGTATATACTGTATAGAGTACTACTACTATAATGTACTTTCAACAAACATGGAAAAGCGGAGAAATAAATGGCTAGGTGCTTTAAAGCCCAGTTCAGACTAAAGATTCGCCTTGCAACTGCTTGCGACGAGACGGTTTTAGAACGTTGCGGGGAGAAATCGCAGCAGTGTGAACTGCTCGTTGCAGCGCTTTGCAAGGAGTCGCAGAAGATTCAACATGTCAAATCGCAAGGTCCAGTTTTAGAACGTCCAGGCCAGCTCGTTGCGAGCAGTTGCAGTTGCGTCTCGTTGCAAGGCCAATCTTTGGTCTGAACTGGGCTTAATAGAACCAGTCATTTAAATAGGCGGAGCAGTCATTTTTGTTGAAGCACACAGCACAAGAATCTTCTTCCTGTATCAAACAGATACTCTACCAAATGTGTGGAAATGGCCAATGAGAGTGAGGGATCTGAATCATTCTCTGCTGCTGGCAAAATGCTTTACAGCTAATATCCAGTGAAATGTTGTGGTTTCTCTGGTCTTGTAAATGGGCTGTGGCACGAGCCATGAGATTATATCAGATTCTGTTTTGGCAAATCTAACACAGCTACAGTTTGTTAGACCGCATTCAAAGCCAGTGACTGTGGTCTGAACAGATGGTCTTACTTTGTTTTTGTTTTGTTTGTTTAAAACGAAACAATTAGGATGTATGGTATGGGCCAATGTGTCTGTTATTCATAATAACAAAGCTGATGCTTACAGCTAACAGTAACGAAGGCAAGACATGACATGCCGCATTTCACACAAACAAAAAATGGGAAGGGTGAAAAAATGTCTTGTGCAATTACACAATTTCCATAACTTGCAATTTTTAGGGGGAACAAAGCACATTTTTACATCATCAGCATTTTAAACAAAGACCATTGTATATTTTATAGGAGATTACTTTTTAGGACATTTCAGTAGTATTTCATACTGTATATCTGTTAGGAAAATATATTTCTTATTTTAATGATATTATACCCCCCTCATTAATTTGCATTTACCCATTGTATAATCATTTAAACACTTTATATATTCTTCACATTTGACTTTAATAAATGTTCTCACTTCATTCTTGGTGCTTTGGAGACGAGGAGGTAGAACAGCAATACAACTTAAGCTGATTTTCCCATAAGATAAGCAACATTCCTGAAGCCAACAGTATCTGCTAGAAAAAAGGCCTTTCTGGCCAAGCAAGTTTTAGACACTTTCTCGAGCCTGTTTAGAGATAATATAATGCCTCTGTTGTCGAGAGAGGACGCACTTTCTTTTTGACTTTTGCTGTGTCTGCATCAGCTGTCCTGTGATATCACTTCATTAAACATCCTCTGAGAACTTGGAAACTTTTCTCCAGTCATTCTTTATTTTTGCCTTCCATATTTCCGAATAAACAAACACGTATTTTTATTGTTGTTATATTCCACATACTGTACTTACACCTTGTTCCGTGGCTTTACCTACTATTACTAATACAACTGATCTTTAACGCTATTATAGTATGTGTATTTGCTTGTCTGCTTCTCCATTGACTCAAAAAAGTTCAGAAAATGTACAAACGTGCAACGGGACAAAATTATGCACAGATTATTTTTTCCAAACTCACGCATTGCAACAGCTCTAGAATGAGCCACTTTTGTTTAACAATTGTTAAATAAATAATATAGTGTACACAGTGTACTTACCAACATCTTCAGCCAGAATGATGCTGGTCAGTCTGGAGGGCTGGGTGGAGAGAGCCTGAAGAGAAGCTCTTCTGGAGCAGCCTCTGCCGCTCTCTTCATCCACAGCCCGGACACTCGCGACCTCTGGTCTGGTGGACGACCTGGAAGGAAATGACCAGACAAAAAAATTAATTAACGCTATCTTTCACTAACTCAGGCTTGTGAAATGATGAAATAAGACAACACAATTGATACTATTACAACCTCTATAGTAGAAATGTAAGTTGATACAGAAAGAAGATTAAAACCAAAGTATTTGAAAAATGTAATTACAAAAAAATACATAGAAACAGGTCATGTAAAAAAAAAGTTGCGAATTTGGGGTGAAATAACATGTTTATACTTGGGTTTGGAGCTGCAGCTTTACTGTTAAAGTTGATGGATTGAAAAGTTGAACACAAGACACGAACAAAAGTATAAAAAAGTACGTTTAGAAATCAATTTTTAACTCCATGGTTTAGCCGTTCTCCGGCACCCACATATCGCCATGACCTGACAACAGTTCATACAGTAGACTTGGCCATGTGGCCTCAAATGCCCCATGAAATATGACACCCGCATGCTTTACTACTCACCATCTGTAGCAACCTTCAGTGGTTTCCAAAGTGTAGGAAATTTTTGTAGTTCTCGCAAGCGGTAGCAACACTCTGGGGATGTTGAGTTTCGAGGTACCGTTAACTTGAATAACGGTTGTTAATAATAGCAATACAAACGCTGATAATCCGGACGAAATCATTTCCGCAGAGATTTCTTGGCACCGGTCGAATGAATGAGCGTTGTGTTTCTGAACTAGCTAAACTTCCTCCGTCCCATTAAGTTATCTGTTTTGAGCAGTAGTTTTGGTTGTAGTTGTGGCTCTGAGACATACGTCTTTTCGGGAGATAACATCACAACTTAAGCTCTATCTGAACTCACACACGCCGTCTTCCGTCTCAGTTTCAGTTCGAGTCAGGAGATAACGGAAACACCGGGAAGCCACATGATAATAACAGACAGCAGTTACAATGTCCCCCCCTCCCTTGTCCTTCGCTTTGTTTATGCTGTCAAATGCTTCGAAACACACAGCGACTAATAATTTGTACTCCCCAGTTGTATGTCAATGTACACGGTTAGCAATCGACAGCTTAGAATATGTATATTTTGTACAAACAACCGCCATTAGCAATAATTGGATTTCCAGTGAGCATGTCGGGAGCATGAGTGAGAGATAACGTCACAGACGACGGCGGGCAACCGGAGGCATGATGACGCTCGTTCTTAAAGGTATAGTTTGTTATTTTTATCAGCAGTTGATTATGAATTGAGTTTAATTGAAATTAATTTATTTTAATTTAATTATATGCCGTTTTTATCTCACTATAACCAAATAATGTATATTCAAATCGAGTGTATAATTGAATCCTGTTGTAGTAGACTGGTGTTGTATAATATATTGACAGTTATTTTAAATATTGTGTTCCTCTCATGTAGCCTAGCTAGGCCTACTGTATGTAGGCTAGTTGTGGCCAAAGCTTAAAACACCACCACGCAATCCAATATGATATACCATTATGAAGGGTGGCCTCAGCAATGAACATACATGCTACCTGATAACTTAGCCTACATTCTTGATATACAGTTGCTGTAGCAACTACTTGTAAGTGTCTGAGTCATCCTCTGCCAATAGATCTGTGGAAAATAAATTAAAGTCATTAAAACACTAATCAAAAATTGGCCTGTACTACTAGGCTACACAATAAATGTCTGCTCTGAATGAGGAATTAATTTTATGTACAGCAGGGTATTTTAAAGTTGGATGAGAGAAGAAACTGACTGATTTGTTTACAGTAGCCTATGATTGGTTTTGGATATACTATAAATCAAGGTGAATGACCAGACAAAGCAGACCATCATGACCGTCTGGCTGTCATGCATTCTTGCTTTATGTCGTGTTGATGCAACCAGAGTTGTCTGTCTGTCTTCAGCATTCAGTCAAGAACATGCAGTGTATGACTTTTCACCCCTAGGTGTCACTGACTGCTTCCTGTATGATTCTCATCCAGGCGTGTAAGAAGAAGGGATGGGTTCCTCATATATTACATATGTAAACAAATGGAAATGTCACCAGCGCCCTTCAACCAAGCAAGGCTATGTACCACATTAACAGTGGTTGAAATCAAGAGCATCTAAAATGTAATTCCCCCTTTGTTTGTATGTGTGTGAGATCATTTTCTGGCATTAAAATTGGTCATGAGTTCAAATGTGAATTACTAACAGAATGTTAGTCATGTAGGCTATTCTCAGTGCAATTGGCTGCAGTATTTCTGATCCATTCTCTCATCCACTTTGAAGTTATAACAGCAATTCTCCTCTTGTGTGCCTCTAGTTTCTGGAAACAGAGAAATGCGCATCTTGATTAGAAGTTACACTTTGGTTTTGAAGTTTTGTTTTTTTGCATAATGCTGCTTGGTGCCAAGATGACCTATCATTTGAGACAGAATGCATCAGCATTCAAAGCCCAATCACTGACTGGTGCTGACTTCCAATAGGCTGGCTTTAATGCCAACAATAGAGTTCCCACTGCAGAAATCTAGACATATGATATACTGTATTCACGCTACAAGGGTAACATTGACTGAAGTGATAGCTGGCCCAGCTTTGTTTGACTTTTTCAGGCTAATTTGAGTTGAAATAAAATGGCATATATTTATTCAGTGCACTGACAGGTATTGAACAAAACCTGAGAAGAGGGTACAACTTTCATTTATTTTTGACAATGCCGCTCCTTGTGTATTTCAGTCCTACATTTAGTGTCATTGTTGTACTGGATCCATGAGCAATGTGAGTACAATTGATGTTAGGTGTGAATTATGTAATGTCTGAGAACATGGAAACCAAGACCTGTAAGTCACGCATTGTGTCTGTAGTACTTAACATGGAGGCTCATATTCGTTTGAAGAACCACACTGAACTCATTCAAAGGGAAAAGTGATGGTAATAGGGTTGTTATTGGATTGGGCCTTGGATAGCTCTGTATGCGATGTATTATGTATTAGGTATTTAGAGCTTAGGAACAATTAAGTACATCCTATTAAAAAAAAGTGGAAGGTTCTCAAATGGTGGACATAATTTTTTAGTTGTTCTCACTAGCCTGCATAATTGGTGAGTGAAACTATCATAACCTTTAAAAGTGAATGATTTCAGTACATTTAAAAAAAAAATCCACAGAGGTTGACCTTTTAGTTTCCATTGTTTTATATATAATGGAAACCCCCTTGTATAGATGGCAATGGTGGCAGCATTATATACTTCACTTACTGTATAACCACCAAAGCATTTATTGAACTGAAGACATGCAGAAACCCCCATATGGTATACATCAAATATTTTCCAATGTCACACATGGCTAGCATTCTGATCGGTGTCTCCTCATCTGGCACGCATCAGCAGTCACATCCTTCCTGCTGTAAATTCGGAAACTTTTTCTTGGCCACCATGCTGGGTTTGGTCCAAACAAGTGGGTGAAGGAGGCTATAGCACTTATTTTAAATGCTTACTCTATGGCAATGTTCTCAACCGGTGCCTCCACTCTCAACATAAATGTAATAGGCTTTGGAAGGGTCACTGCTTCAATTAGTTTAGGGAGGCACACAGCTTAAAGGTCCCCTAGGTGTGAGGCACAGTAAAAGCAAACTACTGAAGGCGGGCATAATGAAAAGGTGTTGCTATCCAGGGAAATCCTTTGGGGATTAGTTCAAATGATCACCACGGCACAACTCTGTGTGTGATAGGACTACTGATGTCCAGAGGGTCTTGACTGCAGTTTTTTTCTCTCTGTGATCTGTTTTATTTCCTTATATATTCATCACTTTCAGATTAACCTAGTCCTCGTAAAGTAAAACAGGGCCTTCATACAGAGCTGTCATGTAAGTATTAAATCCCTTTACACAATTTTAACTACATGCTTTAAATCCCCTTGCCATTTCCATGGCTGAGTGGGTTTGTATTAGCAGGTCTATGGGATCATGATCATGATCATGAACAATGGAGGTCATCTTGCCCCAATACTTCCATGTGCCCCCTTCTTTAATGTAAACATAAAAACTATTTATTCTCAATTTGAATAGATTGAACTTCATTTAAATTTACCTCAAGTAAAATTATTTCAGTAATAGTCTATACATATATGATGACATTAGAATATTTTAACTACCTGGGTTTGATATCACACTGTGCACGTTTAAAATATAAATATTCAATGCAGTAGTGAAGCAGAAATAAGCAATGTTGCCTTTTCATAGCTAAACCTGAAGCTCTTGTAATGTGGGGCTGCTGGCCCACATTAGACATGCCTTTTAACTAGACCCTGGAAAGTCTTTACAAGACCCAGGTGGGGAGTCACTTTCACCACGTTACATTTGGGTCTTAATTTTATTTTTATTTATTTGTTTATTGAACAGGGACAATGTACAGCACATAAGCAGTACCAGATTTAGCTATAAGCTAATTTTCATCTGTAGTCCCTGGGCAGGAAACAGAGTATTACATCTCTGTAATTTCCCTTGGTGTAGCCCCCCAGCCCCCTACAGAGCCACAGTTCCCTGTCGTTGCTGGTTTACTTTAGACCCGCAGCAGTGTGTTGATAGAAAACATATTTATAACATACAAGTAGATTTTTCTTTTAGAGCATTTTCAACTCATACTGCTCATTAAACACATATGAGGTTTTTGTCACTGTCACTGCCAAAATACTATGATTAGAAGATTAAAGCTGTACCTAACTTATTCATATAAATAAATGTAGGTTACATTTCAAGCAATTGCCAAATGAGTTGACACAAAGTTGATTAAGCTTATCAGCCCCCAAAAATGATCTCTGTAATTCTCAGTATGGCAGTGTTAACAGTCTGTGGGAGCTCAGAAAAATCCCAAGAAGCCCCAAAGAAATGTTTCAGTTGTCGATTCTATACTGCTAAGCATAAAAACTTAGACATAGAGTGGAAGGTATAAGGTCCATGCGCCATCACCAAAGGCTTATCTCATTTACCCGTAGATACACAGAGAGTGTAATTACTTATAATTCCTCATGTGGGCAACATAAGTTACACACTATAACTTTAAAAATTTAAATTTGACACGTTGTATGTGTGTGTTCTTGCTGCTAGTGTTCTTGCCTAATCCTTGCCCAATGCTGTAATGAAATGATGTTTATGGATGGTTCCACACTCCGGTGAAATTACTCTATATTACTATGAAATGAACAGATAACAGACTGAGGTTTACAATATATTACTTTAGACCACCCCACACATTACGGCTATGACCTAACAAAGGTTACGACACTACAAGGCGTAATCCACCTGTTTAAATACAAGCAGAAGATCAGGACAATGTATCACACAATGAATGGACAGATAACATTAAGGGCTGCTGTATTAGGAGGCCCAAGTACACAATGATGTCACCATCACTGGCATCAGTTTTAATGAAAACCGTCAAGTGTGTTAAGGCTATGCTCCCATCAAAAAGGACTGAGGCAAGAATGACTTCACTTTGCTCGGAGAACAAATAATAAACACAGTGTATTCAACTGCTAACTCTTATTCAATATCCTTTGCGTGAAACAGAGGAAAGTGCCCATTAGCTACTTTATTATGAGGCAGGGTTGCAGTCAGTGGGCTCGGGCAATTAGTAGTGGCATAAGTCACCATTCAAACATGCATGAATGGGAAATTACAACAGTGTGAGGTGCAATTACCTCTCCCAACTCAGTGCGTGTCAGATGACATTATCTCGCAGGCTCAGAGCCATTACTGAACTGAGCATTTCTAGCCCAGGCAGAGTCAGCAGAGGTCAACTACTGTGGGGGGAAACAGACCATTTGGTCCCTGCCTGTGTCATGAGGACATTTTTCCCTGAGTCAGAGGGCATCAAATGTTCTAAACCTACAAGGCACGTGGGGGCATTTATGTTTTTTGTATTCATTACAGAGCTGATTTATGGTTATGTAGAGACTGTTGGAAGTGTACAATTCTGTTCAGGAACCAGTGCATGCTATAGGTCTGGACAAAAGTTAAGAAACCAATCTTATATCGACATTACCACATGAGTTAATGAAAAAGGCTCTAAATTACCACATTTTTAGTTGCAATTTGTGAGAAATGTTGTTAGCTGTAAAGAACAAAACAAAAATTTTCATTTGACTCATTTTAGTTAAAACAGAGTCACTGATCATTTTGAGCGGTCTCTTGAACTTTTCCATAGCTGTAGTTGTTGAAATGGCACAAGGGATAATCTACCTTTTCCATGGTAATTGCCTTAACAGTGTAGACAGTGTGTTGTGAGCGAAATGAGTGACCACAGGTAATGTTTATTACAATTTATTATTTGGAAAACATCTGTGTAAGAAAGGCACATGTGAATCCTTACAGCCTTTGATGGTGTTTTTATTTGCCTATAGGGTCAGCAGCTTATGGGTGCGTGCTGCTCTGTTGTGTTTGAGGAGGGCAGGGCAAGCCTATACAGAAGAGTGACAACATGGCCAGCTCCGGGGCCACTTAGCTCATAGCTCATGTCACTTAGCTCATGCATTCAGGTTATTAATGATCATAGGAGAGGGTCAATCACAAGTTGAACCCGGGCTCAGGTCAGACTGAGATCACATGTAACACTCAAATAGGAAAATCAATACAGCTGTCACCAGTATGAAGTTATGCAAGGCATGTGAGTGGCTGTAAACATGCTTAGAGGATGAGTGGGGTGTGTTATCAACTCAAAGAGTTGTTATGTATAGCATGGGGTTGCAGTTCTTTTCATGTTTTGATCCATGAACTGCTCACAGCAGGTCATAAATGTAAAAAAGACAGTCATTTTTAAGCTCATTTGAGAATTAGGTGTGAGGCAAACATTTCATTCAAACATCGGAGTATCTAGGGGCATCTTTACAGCGTGTGAATTGTGTGCAGCAGTGCATTGCTTTCATTATAATAAAGAGGCAAAACTACTGACTCCTCTCTGTCACTGATTAGTCAAGGGAGACCCCTTAAACAAAGTGGCCAAAGGCCCCCGTGCCCAGTGTGCCTGTCTGATCAGTCTATTCATTCATTCACTGGGGCAGCTTTTGTCTTTATATATTCTTAGTAGTGACTCAATGACCCTGAAGATCAAACCGAGAGCCAACTGCCGCTAAAAAACGTATTCACTGAAGTCTGTTTAGAAGAAAGATTTGTACAATTGACTGTATTGAATTTCAGTCATTACAGCTGTAATACAATCCATCATCAAAAGGCTCTGTCGACAAAGGGCAAAAGACATCATGAGATGTCTGATGATGCTTGTATGAGATTGATTTCTCAGTGTGGTTGGCATTTCCAGGACTAATCAGCACATCAGTCAATCATTTGGCGTCACATTGGAAGCTGTGTATAGCTTCAAATATGGGCAACTGAGTTAAGACAATAATAATTTTGAATTTACACATAAGTACAAATAGATCTACACAAGAAAAGTGAAAAGTCAGTGATTTTCATTCCATGCCACTGTAAGTCTATTCTTAGACCATTACAAGACCATTGGCACTAATATTAATTGGTGTGTCTCCTATGTGAACTTCCAGCATGTATTTTCCACTGACAACACACAGTGTGTTAAATCATTGCTCGCATTTTGGATAATTGTTATGCGGAATAGGGACCAGGCATCATTTCGAAAGAGTAAGGAACTTTGTCCCGCCCCCCACCCCCCAAAAGAGAGGGAGCGGAGGGCTCTCCCAGCCTCCCAAGTGCGGAGCGTGAGGGCATAAACTTTACGCACAAAGTTTCCTTTCGGAGCACAGCAGCGCTGCAGGGTCGGAGACGCAAGGTAGGCAACTTGATTTTTATTGATAAAAACGATCGATGTTTGTGCTATGCACGAACTGATAGTCCACATTGAGCGTTTTGATTTCCACTTGACGAATTGACAGCGTGTGAGTAGGCTACAGAAACAAGCATTTGGATTAAGATTAATACTGTAATACTGCTTTTTTCTTCCTTTTTTTACCTTCTCTGATAGGCTTTTTTTAAACAAATGTAACGCCTAAATTTAGTTTCCTATGCCTATCCTATCATACACCGACGAGTTAAATAAAGTCTTTAGTTATAATTTATAGGCCTATGTTTTATTCAATGTGTAGGATATGTCTGTGACAAGTACAACATGCTGAGAAACTGTTTGATCAAAACGAATGCTGCTGAATTCCTCAATTTCACAACGAAATCTACTGTAAAGAAGCTTTAGACTAGAGTGTTTCGTTAATTCACTTCAATTCACTATTTGGTGATTGACGGTTCAGCGTGTTCGCTCGGGGGCGGAGGAAAGAAGTAGCCTAGTTGATGCGAGGGGAAAAAAGTGTTTGCACGTGGGTGTGTGTTTGAATTTTGGGCAACTTGGATGGCAGGGCACACATTTGCACTTTGAAATGCTAAGCAGGACATAAACAAACAACACTAAACAAACAACAGTAGACTATTCTTTATTTTAAATAACAAAAACAGGTTCACTTTTATTCTCAGTCCAACAGGTTTCCTTAATACCAAGTGACCTATTTCTGTGTTTAAATCCCCCCCCCCCCCCCCTTAATTTACTATGACTGCAGAGAGTTTTTGTTATGGTGCCTTCAGGGCTGAGGTCAACAAACCATGTGCATATTAATAAAGATCTGCAAGATGGTATGATTTGGTACCTGCAGCACACAAAGACATCATTTATGCTCTTAATGGAGCTGCATATGTCGCTTTGCCAGAGTACTAATATAAAGGAAGACAAGGCTACATAGGTTTTTTTTAATTTATTTGGAAGACCCATGGATGATTTTTAAGGTCTTTGGATCTCATTTTCATGACTTTTTATATAGGTACATCGCATAGGCTCAGCACAAAGGTTGGAATTAGATTTCCCAATGTCAATGTGCGGGCAAGAAGGTGAAGTTGCAATAACCAGGTTCCCTATATTGTCTATGTATTTTTTTCTAAAATGATCACGAGCTACAGCTATACCTACATGCTAAATAGTGTATATTGCAGCTTACCTTCACTATCACAAGGATAAGCTGTTTTTTTATTGAAGAATAAGTCATTTGTAAAGCTCTTCCATCCTTTGCTTTCTGTAGCTGCCCCTCTTTTGGTGGGAATCTATTCCAAGGACATGCAGTTTGGGAACAAGTGTGATAACAATATGCGGTGAAAAGCACCATTAAATCTGGTGTGAAACATTTCTGCAGTGAATGTCTAGGAGTTTGTCATGCAAAAATTATTTTGAGTTGATCTCTCATTTTGAAGCAGACTTCACATAGCATGAAATGTCACATAACAAGTCACTTTGCCATTGGCACAGATGCAAGCAACGTGGAAAAACAGGAAAAGTAAAATAGAAAACACCTGGTTTTCAATATGCTCTCTAGGATTTGAAGTCACATCACTCACTTACAGGATCAGGCCTGTCACACTCTGTCCTTATGTATAGGACTTGGGCTATAGTTTACACTGGATGATTTGTGTGTTTTTCCTTCAAGAGCACGCTTTGCTGAAACAGGTCATGCTCCACCAGTTATTATAAGCAGAAAATTAACAATGAACTCAAATGACTCTAGAGTATTTGCAAAACATTCCCACCATATTCCGGCTAGGCAAAAATAATGTTTGAGAATGGACTAACATTTGCTTGTAAAATGATAACACAGATAAGGAGTACTCTGCGCAACATACTGTTTTGGTGTGGCAAACTGTAACATTGTCATGGAAGGGAGGTTTTGTTATTTCAGCATTGTTTTCTCAACAACTGATCATTCTTGTTGGGCTATTACTGTACACATTTCCCTCAGTCAACCTTTCCTTTGGCCACATATTCACGTGCAATAAAATAAAACCCCCAGCTCTCTCGTCCTGTGATTCCAGAGGAGTAGGCAATGGCATGGAAAATGTACTCTCTGCAGGTGGTAGAATTAAAGCAGACTGGTTATTAAGTTGAAACGAGGGATGGGAGATTTTCACATGACTCATAATAATGTGTTGAAGGTGGGGATTTTTTTATTATCAGGTTACTCATGAATTTTGAGCCATGTTAAGAGATTTAAGAACAATGATCATGCATTGGGACAATATTGTGCATTTTTTGTATTGTCCCATAGGCTATAGTTGAAATGTGATTTTTGATAAAAACTGTGAACCCCCCTCAAAAAATATATAAAATAACAGGTTACTTATTTATTGTTTAGCTGATTGCCTTTGTGTAATGTGAATATACCAATAACCACTGTTTCTTTTCACAGGCCACACTACTACACAACGTTGTTTTATCCACTGGAATAAAATCTAACCTAAAAAGACACTTTTAAAAAAAGACTTGAAATATTTCATTTTTTTTTTTAATTATTAAATTCTGATGCAAAATGAACATTCAGAGGGTAACACTGTTTTTATGTGGGATGATTTTGTGCATGGACACCTGTCTAAGCCAGAAAGACTGCACAGGCGTGGACTGCCCCGCTCTGCTTTCAGACTGCATCAAAACAGTTTTAGAGAAGGGTGCCTGCTGTCCTACCTGCACACAAAGGGGCTGCACCTGTGAGGGTTACCAGTACTACGACTGTGTCCAAGCAGGCTTCCGGGAAGGGAAAGTCCCAGAGGGAGAATCTTACTTTGTAGATTTTGGAAGCACTGAATGCTCCTGTCCCCAAGGAGGGGGAAAGATTGGCTGTCGTTTTATACCGTGTCCAGAAATTGCCTCCAACTGCATTGATGTATCACAACCTAGAGATGAATGTCCACAATGTCGGCGAATTGGCTGTACCCATGGCAACAAGAAGTATGAGGCCGGACACTCCTTTCAGATGGACCGGTGCCAGGTTTGCCACTGTCCAAATGATGGAGGAAGGTTAATGTGTTCACCCATCCCCGGTTGTGACCTTCGTAGTTCTAATAGGACCATGGTTACGAGCACTGAGAACAACAGCCCTTCGAGAGACATTAACAGCCGCCATGACAGCCGACAAACGAGTCCTGTTGAACCCTTTTCAAAGCTGCAACTGGGAAACACTCTGCCACTGTATAAGCCGGACCCGCCCGGTTTTGGCACAGAGGATTATGACTATAAATTGCCAGGCCCAACGTCTTCCACTATCCAAGATCTGGCCCGACCACTACAAACCACTACAGTACCACCACCTCACCTAGAGTCAAGCTCCTCTTCCCTCAGCTCCCATGATGACGGGAGACATGAACTGAGGGAGAGACAACAACATCATAATCCAGAGAGGAGAAGCGAGGCTTTGGTCAAACATAACATGGATCCGACCTCTACAGGGGCTCAGAGCGAAACGTCAACATTGCTTACAACAACAACAAGCACTCACAGGGTGACCACAGAGAACAACAGGCCACAGCAGGAAATGAGTGAGAGGACCATAAGACATAACAGCGAGAGAAACAGAGTGGCACCGGACACTGTAAGAGACACAGCAAACACCGCCCGTACACACAAGGGGGCCGGGCGCTCTGGCCACCATAAACATAGTCAAGGCAGCCGCCTGGGGAGTCATGGCGGCTCCCGTTCTGCCGGCCACAAGGGACAAGAGAAGGTGTCAGTGGAGCGAAGGCAGCCGCTTGGTGAAGAGGAGCAGGACTCACACCCCACACTGCGGTCCAGTCCCACCGACAGAGCTCCAGTCAGCATGAGGGAGGAAGGGGAACAGCCTCAAAGACAGCCCCAAACCCTCTACAACTACCAGGATGTGCACGGAGACACCGAAGGTAAGTTAGCACATTATTTAGAGTTATTTAAGTAAACCTTTCACGTTCAACATTATCAACATTGGCTGTTCTGGATGAGTAAACTGATTGAAAGTTGAATTCAAAAGAAATCCTAAACTTATAATGTTCTGATTCATTCAATGGGGCCTCCATATGAATACATCATAGCAGGGCGATTTATAGCCCACTAATGACAATGTTACGTTGTTGTTGTTGTTGTTGTTGTTGTTGTTGTTGTTGTTGTTGTTGTTGTTGCTGTTGTTGTTTGACATTTTCCTCCTTCTCTCACATCCTGTGTTTTGAGGAGCAATTCATAATCATTCTATTCTAGCTGGCAGAGGTCCAGCCAGTCACAACAATTGTCTATGGAAAGTCTGTTTTCCCTAGATAGCACTTATCTACCTTATTGAAAAGACAAAAGAACTATACTTAGCATGTACTCATTTTTGAATGCGTTCAAGTTGAGAGAATTCTATATTTATTTCTCTGGAGGGTGGTGAATAGCGAGTAATGTTGCCAGGCGCCATAATTATTCACATCATTATGTGTCTAATATATCTGATAAATCCTGCTAGAGCAGCTGAAATTGCGATTTCTCCCTCTGCTTTGCTCCAGAAAGAGTTGGGTTGTTGTACATCCCGTCTGCATCCTTCACGTGATTCTTAGCATGTTCCAGAACATATCAGCAGGCCCCGTTCAGGGTGAAAAGGCCGATCTACAGTACTGCAGGCACTAAGAGAGAGAGAGCATGAGATGGAGTGATTACAAGGGTGACAAGAAGATGAGTTACACTGCACTGGATAGTACAAGAGAGAAAACCCAAGTCTTATTTAAGACTGTAAAGTTAGGTTGCATACATATAAAACACATTTTTTTTAAAGGATCAATTTGATTTCATTCAGTTCCATAACTTTTGATGATTAAGAAAGATGATGCAAGGGAAACCTGAACTAGATCATAATTTCCCCATACTTTATGGCTTTATGGCATGAGGAAGTCCCACTATTTTGTAAGGCTTCGCTCTGAATTGAGTGAACTAAGTTATGATGAATGCATAAGCCCTGTTATTTCATCCTTTACACTACAGTAAATTACCAAAAAAAAGGGTCAGGATTCTGAGAACAATTTTTATTCTTGGTGGTGTTTTGTCCAGTAAACTGAAATCTTGTGGTGTATAGTTAACCATACTTAACAGCACTATGATGTTTGTTGAGACCTGTCTGGACTTTTCTTTCTATTCAGCACCTGGCCTCCATAGGTATGTATAGTAGTATATACTGAATGTGTGAGGTCTTTCCATGGGAATGAACACCAGAGGTACCCTGTCAAATTCACTTAACAGCATAACGTTGGGGAATACAGGATAAAAATTGACTGTTTGTTGCGGTTTGCCGTTAAATATTTTGTTAAGGAAGGTTACACTGGGTAAAATGATAAACTGTGCGTGAACGTGCTTGTGTGACTATAGGAACTATTTCCATTTATTTGGGGTAAAAAACAATATTATTTGCTTTGACATACGTCCACAAAGGTTTTCCACACATTCCCTGAGAGCTTTGGGATAAAGTCCAGCTATTCAATTGTGTGAATTTAAGCTTCATGGAAGACAGTGTGAGTTGAAAGTTAAAGTAGGATGGGTTTTTCTCCTGGGATAAGGAGTTCCAACTAACTGGTTTTGTCTACTCAGTTTGGGGAATGGAATGACACTGGGAGGGTTCACTGGCGGAGGTCATTGGACTACAGGAAGACTTTTCAGAGCGGTGACATGTTAGAGCACATACAGGGGAAAAAACCCAGCTGATAAGGGTCTTGACTAATGCCCGTTATCAATGCCATTAGCAGAGGATGCCAAAGTTGTTCGGAGAGGAAAAGCGAAAGCATGAACAACAAGGACACAACCATTTTTCACAAAACATAAATGGACCGCCTATGCAGTGGAACGTGGCCCAAGATAAATGTTTTTTTTTCTCTCAGTCAGTAACTCCTGCTCATTTTGCCCCTGTCTCGTTTCCGACCAGAGTGTGTGCTCAGGAGGGGGGAGGGGATTGTTTAGGCTTTTTGATGCAGGGCTGGACCTGGTTTAGGATTTCTTTGGGGGTTGTACCTGTAAGCGGCATAATACCCATGTGATGAATGAGACCACTGTTGTGGCTTGATTGCCAGACGCTACTCACTGCTCTCCAATGAGCCGCTGTGATTATCCGTCTCCCGGGAGGCTGCTGGTTTCCCAATCTTTCCCAGTGATCACCTCGTCTGAAGCACACCTCCACACATTCTCCTCTCAGTAAAGTCCTGTCCTACTTTACCCAGCAGCACCATCCTTAACATTGAACTAAGCTATTGGAGAATATTGAAGACTGAAACATATCAATTATATGAAATTAACTGACAAAGGGCTTGTTTTCATCAGACTTTCTGTCACAACATGCTGCCTATGCGAGAGGGCTGAGCAGATGTATAATTTTCCTTAGGATGAAAAGGAAGGGTGAATTCCACAGTCGGTCATGTGAGAGTTCATACTTACTGTATGAACTGTACCTAAGATATATAGTGTATGGTGAATATAACTCACTCTGGTTATTCAAGGTTGCCTTCCAGGTCATTTCCAGGAATTTTGGCCTATCTCCCATCCGCAACACGCCCTTACTGAAAAATCACCCCATACACATGTCACCCGTGCCTGTGAATTATTAAAAAGAACATTTGCTCAAGATGCATTAAAGCCACTCAGAAAAGAGAACCACTATAAGTCAAAAGTGATTGTTACACAATGACAGATCTGCCTCTGTTCATTAATATACAGGCAAAGTGTAGATACAGAAGACTTACAAGCTCATGTTTTCTCCTCCAAATGTGAGCAGTCATAATGTTGAATCAATATTCATGGTTTTCAAATGCAGAACAATTTTGATTTCTATTGGGACCAGAAAAGCAGCCAATTAGGTAACATTATACCAACATTATTTTCTTCATCAGGTCCAAAATCAGGAATTGTACAGTTTTCATCTGGCACATTTCCTGTGTTCTGTTTTGCGAACACTGCTTGGAATATATAAGGGTTAATAAGGTAATAGGAAACAGGTTAAAATTACAAGACTGTGGCGTGCAGTGGAATATAATAACTGATTTAAAATGCAAAAAGATTATGTGCCAATGTAGCTTTACTAAACATCATAGGTGTCTGCATGCCATTTTTAGAAAACAAAAGCTATTAGTCCCAATGATTGAGTACAACACTGGTGAGTGGTGAAATGTCCTGGCAGTGTTGTAATGTTTAATTCAAGTTATCTATCCACAAGGAGGTGTAATTGGATTGGAGGTTACTGTGTTAAACAATCAAATACTGAGGCAAGCCCTCTTGGCATCCATCAACTAACTTTAACCCCGCTGAAGACTACAAAGATATGGATCACTTGAATCATGGTCTCACAATCTCAAGGAGATTAAGACTTAAATTGCCGATAATGAAAACATGAATTGAGCGTTTTGGAATGAATGAAGTCACCGTGACAGCAGGAGAGCCCTCCCTGTTATGTCACAGCCAGCTGTTCCTGGACAGTGATTATGTGTTTCAAAAGTCACGATATCTCTGCAAGTACTCATGTTAAAGGTGAGAGGAACATAGTAACACCCCCTCCCACGCTTAACACAGGCCTGAACACACGCAGGCACACATAGACACACTCAAACAACTGAGGTGCTTTTAAGCTTTCAACATCAATCATCTGACATGGTCTCCCGCATGAGTTTGTATGTCACGGCCCCTTGGCATGTGCTGTGATTCATATCGTCTGTCCTGTTCTCTGCAGCCCACGTCTATTGTAAATCACTGTCTAGTCTACAGAAGTAAAGACACTGGGCCTTGATTAGTGGCAGTGCACTGCTATAGGACACATCCAGACATGTTGAGAGTTGCCCTTTTTGGTTGTTATTCTAGCTCCATATTTTTAGAGGCTGTGATGTCACCAGTTTTAGATTTGGACAAGAGCAAAGCATCTGGTGTCCATTGGCCAGATATAATGACAAGCCTGGGACTGAGAGACTCCCCTCTGACGCCTTTTCCAATATTTTTGATCTCCATTGTATAAGCAAATTTAGTCAACTTAGATAATTATTGCGCATTTGGATGGAACAGGTTGCAACACAAGCTTAATTATAAGGGCTGTTAAAGAGACAGGAAGACACTCGGTAAGACTGAGATGTAGTTTAGCTAAAATTGTTTATTGTTGTTTTTATCCATGATAGCTATTTTGGTGGTACGCAATCTCCCTTCAAAGTCATTTCTACTGAATCCTTTGTAAATATGTTCGATAACTGTATGTCTTTTGACACCGTATACATCCCACATTCTGGAGGGACATATGGAGCAAATTTGGGGTAATGTTCATGCTGAGTGAACCTGGAGAAAATGAATAGGAAAGCGAAAGGAGGAGGGTGTATTATTGTGTTCTCTGTATTTTAATATAGATTCACTCAGGTTCAAAGGAACTTGTTTACCTACACGACTGGCACAGATACTGTAGTTATTCATCAAATTCATTACTAAACCTTTAAATTATGCACTCTGCGGCAGTTACTTGCATTTGTATGAGTATTTTCCTTGGTGCTCCTGTTACGAAGTAGAAGGTAGAACAACCTAGAGCATCCGTGCTGGCCTTCATCTATTTAGAATTGCAGTGAGATTTTTTTGCTTTTTTTTTTACCACTGTATGATGCGCACACTCATTTAAGGCATACCTTGAAACTGAACACGTGATCGTATGAGACCTATTAAAGTCTTACGAAGGTTTTTCATGCCATTTTCAGCCATGATAGCGGCAAACTTGACAAAGGGTCTGGTCAGTCTGACTGTGTGACAGACGGTCAGTTGGTTCACCACTTCCATCCACACTGAAACATCTCATAGCAAATATAAAGTGAAATGTCAATTACATTTTTTAACAGACGTTCATAGTTTCCAAACCCTACTGACTATGGTGATCCCCAAATTTGTTTTATTATCTTCATCATCATCAGTAGATCCACATTTTAGTTTTTTAGCTAAATGTCTTGGCAAATGTTGGATGGATTGCCCCGAATGTGTTACTCACAGTCATGTTCCCTACAGGATGAATTTTCATAACTCTGGTCGTCTTCTGACTTAATCTAGTGCCATCATCAGGTCAAGATTTTATTGTGTCTAATACTTTGGTTTGTGACTGAATACCTGCAAAACCAATAACATCTCAGCTGTTTTTTAGTGTTATTATATTATTATTATAGCATAAGCATGAATCCAGCAGTCATCACATAAGAGATAAGAAGATGATAATAAACTTAGCCTAAACTAAACATGCAACATTAAATGTAAGAGGGTTAAAGCAATATATTAATATTAATATTGTCAAAATACATGTTACACCGCTCTACTTTCATACATCACATAGTGAGCGTGGTTCATAACACAGGTCACTCAATCACTCTGCTCTGCTGTAATTGGCAGAGAAACTTTTCTTGTATCCCACAACCCTCAAGAGAAAGAACTCTGTGTGCACCGGTGGCGTAGTGGGTAGAGTGCGTACCATATTGGCTCCGGCTTTCTGTGCAGTGGTCGTGGGTTCTTTATTGCATGTCATTCCCCCGCTCCCTCTGTCCCCCCATTTCAACTCTGTACTATCTAATAAAGCTTGAAAATGCCAAAGAATAATCTTAGAAAAAAAGAAGAGAAAGAACTCGACAAAGGGGCTGGTCTCTCTGAGAGCATAATGTTTACCTGGCTACAATTATCATGTTTTATCGTACTAACGGATCTGAGGTGACACTAGATAACTCACTGCTCGAAGAACGCTGCATGTTTATGTGGTGATGTAGGTACAAGGGAGAGGAATGCTAATGGCAGTCACCGCTAAAATTATTCAACCGCTTACTTCTGATTTAAGTCGGATCAGGATTAGACTTGATGAGCTGATTTGGAGGTTAAACACTAAATAGCAACAAAAAAAATTGCGTGTTCCGTATATCCAGATGGACTGATATGTTGCACTGTATGGTGGGACTGACTGTAACGACATGGATGTCATAAGTTGTGTTTTCCACTGTGCTGCAGGAGCCACATATCAAAGGTGGAATGCACTGCCCTGTTATTCAAGGAACACTTATACATTTTTCCGGTAAACTGGATCATGTGTTTTTGCTCCGTCTGTTGTTCCCTGACCCAGTTTGAAATGAGGTGCTAATGTGTTACTCTTTCACTCGGCTCCAACTCTGATTAGCCTGGATGCAGCAAAAAAGGACAATATTACCCAGAGGGTAATTTTAAAGTGTCTTGGGTTTCATACTTCATACTCCCTGCCAATAAAAAGTGAGAGCAGAGTCAAGGAGCCTGAAAATCAAAACACAGCTTGTAAGTCTACTTTCTATTCTCTGCATGTAGTCACCCAAAACCAGTTTATTAAGTGTCCCATCAAAGATGAAATTCAGTTTCACTTCAGATACCCTGTTACCAGATTTAAAAAAAAAACTTTTTTTTACAGCATCTCACTGATGGGATTTCTGTGATGGTAAAATGTTAACTATCCTCTTTCAGCTGAATTCATACGGTAACTCTTATTACATTTTGTGATCCCTCTGAAACACTGGCGGCTTTGAGTGACACTAACTCTGCAACTGTGTGTCTGTGCTTCATTATAGTGTCTGCTAAGGATCTGGTGAAGACCTGCTGTGAGACAGGAGAGAAATGGGCTTCGGCTAGTGGTCACTGCAACAACATGGAGCCACCCACAAGAGATAGACACTCCATCTGCTGGTAAGGCCATTATTAAACGCCCATTCACATCATTTAACCCTGCAGGCAGTAAATCATCTTAAATGGTCCTCTGTGGAATGCTGCACTCTTTTTCTACTTCATTGGACTTATCAACAGGGTGAGTTTGAAGATTTATTATTTAAGTGACAGAGAAATGATCATATTTTGCTATTATTAGGGTGTTTTCTTGCAATATAAATCACTTTTAAGTTCAGTTTTCTTTGGAAACACTTCAAAGTGTAGTGAGCGATTCTGGAGAAGACTTCACACACTTGGTGTTCACAAGAGAACACATAATCACACACAGTAGGCCTACGTATAGGCCTACAGATAGGGAATAAGAGGAGATATTCACTGATTTTGAGAAAAGGTGATTTCGACAACAAGCATTCTCCGGAATCGCTGACGCCACAATAAATGATCCTCAGAGGTTTGACTGGTACATTATTTATTTTTCTCCTAGTGATATTTTTAGCGACTTCAAAGCACAGTTCAGCTCTGTAGTTGCACTCATGGGAAGAATAGCCAACCCTACAGTTGCAGTCCAAACCCTTCTTCAGTCCTTTTTTTCCTGTGTGATTCTCTCTGCCAGGACGGCCCAACAACAGTGCTGCCTCGGTTCCCTGGGAGAAAGTCGGTGTTTGGCTGGAACTAATGCAGCCAGAGCAGGAGATGTGTGTCAGGAGGTTCCCAGCGACAAGTGCGGCATCGATTCCTTCAAGGCCAGTATACTTGTGATCAGATAACCCCGGCAAAGGGCAAACACAGGTCACTGGGTTTCAGAGTCAAACTTAATGACTTTGTCCATTTCAAATTAGGCCTACTAGAGTCCAAAATAAGCAATTGATGAATGCATTAGTCATAGTAGAATTTCCTCTGAGCATTACTGCTGTGGTGCCAATTCCCTGTCTGTTATTCGATTAGGCTACCTTATTTAATTTAAACAAAATGATTAGGAGCTTAATTTCACCTAAAGATTCCCACAGTACTAAAGCTTTACAGTACTATCTTCAAAGTGTGCAGGCCTCAGCAATTGCAAATGTCAGATGTCATTTGTTTTGGCCTCTCTGACATTGTGGAAACACGGCCTGGTAATTGATGTGGTAAAACAGTAGCAGCAGTAGACACAAGGCTATTATGGCGGTTAATTGGGGTCAAGTCACGGTAACTTTATCGTGTTTGTCCAGATTCCCAAAGTCAGTCGTTTGCCATCCGAACCCTTTGGTGGAAGGATACTTACTCACCTACCCAGAGGCCCTTGAGCAGCATGGGGCCATTATCAAACCTATGCCACAGAACAGCTGTTAAATATATTGGCTTTCACCACTTTTCTGTAGGACCCCTGTAGATTTAGTAATGTAAGCCACCTACGGCCGCGGTATATTACAGCGGTCATTACTTCAGTTTTATGTTTCGCTATGCCCCCTTGCACTCCGAGTGGTGATCTTGCTGGGAGATACAGGGAAACAGAGTGAGAGGCTGTGAGCGAGGGGCTGAGCCGCTCCAAATTCATGCTTGTAGCTATCAAAGTTCAATTCAACAAGATCAGTCACAGTCTCCAGTCACGCTATCGGATCCGTGAGACCATTTAGACACGGAGGTGCTTTGAGCTAAATGCTAACTTCAGCACGCTAACACACTTACAATAAAAATGCCAACATGCCAAGTTTCAGCAAGTAATGTTTAGCATGTTCACCACCTTAGTTTAGCGTGTTAGTATGCTTACATTTGGCAATCAGCACTATATGAAAGGATGATGGGAATGATGGGAATATTGTTAGTTTTCTAAGAATTTGGTCAAAAAACAAAGTATTGACCCGATCACCTGTGGTTAAAGTAAATTCACTGAAGTACTGTAAAAGTACAATTCTGCAAGACTTTTACTTAAAATTAGTATAGGTTCTGTAAGTTACTCTATACTTCTACTCCACTACAATTCACAGGCAAATACTGTAGCCTACTTTTAACTATAACACACCTACGAAAGCACTCCTCTCCAGTACATATTTGAATGCAGGACTTTAACAATATACAATCTATCTGATGGTTTGAGTACAATATAATACAGACCTCTGAGTGCAACCTTTTTCTTTAAAATGTATTTTGAAAGGTTTTCTAGGTACAACAGCTACCTTAAAAGAGCTACAGTACATTATACAATGACTCCATGTTGACAGACTAACTGTGTGACCTACAGGAGTGCTGTGACTGCTGCTCTCTGGGGATGCAGTTCCGTAGTGAGGGCCATGTCTGTGAAGCCCAGCAGTCCCTGGGCTTCCGCTGCATACACGTCTTTCTGACCTGTTGTGAGGGGCAGGAGGCCATAGCTGGGAGTCAAGACCACTGGCACTCTGTCAGAGAGAGGCCCACTCTCAACCCCGCTTCCCCACCCAAAAAAGGTACACTTTAAAGGAGAAGTAAGTGATATGGTCCTTTTAGTTAACTTCCTGTCAGTTATTGCAGTTTGCAGTCCCCGCCGTCGTCCCTACGTCAGCACCACATGAACGTCTTGGTCGGATAGTGTTGCGATGGAGAGCAACGAGTCATCGTTCATGGGCACAGAGACCCGCCTCTTTTTAGCGCTCTATCTCCTGATTGCATAAATACTAGCGGGATGCTCAAAATTGTATCTGACAATTACTGGAAAGCTGAATGACTGGGAGACCTGTGTTATGAACTGTGCCTAATGTTTAAGTGATTGCTGTATGAATATAGAGTGATTTAACACTCATATTAACTCAACATATCACTTACGTCTCCTTTAACAGATATTCACAAACAAATACACCAACCTGAAATGCTACTGCAATGTGCGCTCCATGCTAAAGGAGGAGAATGTTGTTGGGTGGGTGCATGTAATACACACCGATGCACTTCAACAAAAGTCAATTTTCTTTATACGAGCTGTTGAAAGAAAGCATTGTAATAAGCCCTGCTGAAAAATGGCGTACCTCACTGGCCCCCTAGAACAAAGTATAATAGCCCAGATCACCTCTGTACTGTAATTCTAAGAGATCTAGTGCCTGTCTTGTCTGCTGGTCTGGCATTGCATTCAATCCTTTTAAAGTGAACCACTGTGTCATTGGTAGTATCCCTGCACTTATTTGGTTTGGCTACAACAAAATGGTGCCAAAAATGTTTTCTGAAGCACTATCTGCCTTGGCGATCAGGTGCTTTTCCATAAAGATGTTTTCTTCTTTATGGTGTTTATTTTCACCTCATAAAAAACATTTGGCTCATCTTATTCGGGATTAAGCAAAGAAATAACAGTGAGACGTCTGCCAGCAAGCAACATATTGCAAAAAGAAAGACATGAATTATATATACAGTACATCTACATTTTTCTTTCATCGTAACTTGTATTGATGCTTGTTGTGCATCTTTTTATGCCGCATACATGTGTATATTTTTAAGATCTAAGCCAGGGCGTTGCAAACTTATTTAGGATTTGAATAATGTGGTGGGTGGAAGAAGTGGTTGATGCTGTGTATTTATCCCTGCAAAATTAAACATTACAACAAATGGGACCAGGAAAAGAAACCCTCCTTATAATTGTGGCCCTTGTGTGTCTGCCCTGTAATGATTCCATTTCAAAAGGTGTTTTTTTTCCTTAAGGGGTGTGATGAAGAGGAAATAATTAAAAACTTTCTATGGAGTTTTATATCATTATACAATTTTCTCTCCATGTGTTGAAGTATCTGACAGTCCGTACCCTAATGAGGGCTTCTCCCTGGGTGAGGAGAGGGATGGAGAGAATGCGGCAGAGGGTCCTGTCGAGGTGGAGGACATGGATGAGTGCCTGATATATCAGGGCAACATCTGCCACCACAGATGTGTCAACACGCCCGGCTCTTTCCGCTGCGAGTGCTTCCCGGGCTACGTGATGCAAGAGGACGCTTTCACTTGTGCACAAGGTAAAAAAGTGTAGACCACCAATCTTTGTCTTTGTTTGTCACCCCAGCGCCATATAGCAGACATTTTCCACCGATGCCAGTGCACAGCAAAGGAGCTCCGTGTGCCATTTGCTCTTTGAAAAAAAAAAAGTATTTACGGTTCTGCGTTCCTCTCAGGAAGACCACATTTGTTGTAATTTGTCGACACCTTCACACTGTATCATTTTCCAGGTCCCTTTTGAGTTCCTTCCTGCCTGCGAGCCCTGATACTGCTTAATAACAGTTATTTTAATCCTACACTAACATCCCTTTCCTGAAATGACAGAAGTGCTCGACTTATCGCATCTCTGGGCTGCCGTCAAAAAGCTTTTCAAATGAGGAAAAAAATATTTTCACCATTTGGAAAAAAAACTCTGATGTACAGTTTGGAAGTCTTATTGGGTAATGCTGTTTGACGTCTCTGCAGTGCACCCGACTTCAATCAACGGTGGCTTTCACCAACACGAGCCTGCCTCGACAGGATACTAATTCCACAGCTCGCTGCAAATTACAGTGAGAGATGGGGCTCACTAATAAAACCAAAATGTTTGTCTGCGGGCAATGTTTTTTCCTGTCTCACCTTCACTGCTATTACAACTTTCATCCGTAGCCACAAGCCTCATATCTTTGGATAAAGATGCAGGAATTGTACACAGTCTGAGCCTCTAACTAAGGCCTCTGTAGATGGAGAGTAGGAAGTCTTGATTACAGTGTATAATTCCTTGCTGCTGGGATGAGATTTTACATGTGTGTGCAGAGACGGTGGATGAGGAGAACAGACTGAAGGAGGACGACAGAAGGGCAAGGGAGTCCGCTTCAACCATTCCACCGCCCAGCCAGCCCCCTGTCCAACTCAACCCCTGTGAAGGTTAGAACTGTTACTGTTAATGAGGGAAGGGAGAGGGAGCTTCAGGCCTGGCGGACCCAAAATGTGAACTTTCATTCATTTAATGTCGAGACAATGCATTGGGATAGGTTAAAATGTCTAATTTATAACCAGGTGATTACTGACATTAAAACAATTATTTTTTGTATGACAATTTCTTTGAATCAAAATGCTAATTCGGCAATATCTAACTAATTATGTGTAAATTTGCATCCTTTTAAAAATCTAGATGTTTGATTAAAAATCTTTATTTAATTTTTACAACATAATTGAGTCCAGAGTTTTTACAGAACAGATTTTGGAGACAGCCTTTTTTCATTTTATAAATAAAAAAAATACTACCGGTATGTACAGGACTTTAAAATGCATTTTCTGCATGTGCAACAAAATGTATCATAAATCAGACAATTAACAACATATGAACAGATACTTCTGTAATAACCTTCTGCATAGTGCTAAGAATGATTATGGAAAGTTTAGTTGATGTAAGTGCTTTAGAAGTTTACATTGTTGGTTCCAAGTATTAAAAATACAAATGTTGAGAAAATGGCCTTAAATATGGTTGTATAGGAGAAATATACAGACACATTTTGGTCCTTTATTGATATACTAGTTTTAAAGAAGAAAAGTTGTGGAGGTAAAAAAGCCAAAACTCTCAAAATTAACCTCTACTTAAAAAAACATTGTTTTCCTACTGTGTCTTTACCTAATCAGAAACTAGCATCTTAATTAAGTCTAATCTGTTCAGAGGCGAAGCCAGCGCTGGCTGCTATGGATTGGCATGTTGTTTTTTCAATCTCACGCCTTCCGTGACATGTAATTGTGCTGCAAATGTCAAACACAAGCAGTGAGATGTTATCAAAGGTTAGTTTGTTTTCAGCATCAGCCACTCATTCGCACGAGCTCTCCATATCATACTCGTTGCAGGGTCCCTTTTTTGTTTGTCTCGTTTGGTTTCCATGACACCAGGGTGGAGGTCTGCTGCATTGTGGGCCAAAAGTAGGAAATACAATACGATCAGGTCAGGGATCACCCTGGAAAAAGGAAATGAGCAAACGACCATTCTGTAAATAGTGTTCTTGTCTCCAAGCCAGCATCACAGAGTTCTCATGCGGTTTCACCTTAATTACAGTTGTTTGGAGTTGTCCAACAGTTTATTTCATCTGACTTCACTGTGCGGTATTCATTTCCAGGCAACAGCCCGTGTGAGCAACACTGCACCTCAGTGGGCGGAAGGCCACAATGCTCCTGTTTCCCAGGATTCTCCCTTATGGCTGATGGGCGCACCTGTGAGGGTAAGGAACTAATAATTAGATATGACGCCGAAAACATTTCCTTACATCAAACCAGACTTGCATATGGATTTTTTTTACATACAGTCATAGAATCCAAAAGATGTGGGCATTTTTTTAGCCCTCATTTCAGTCCTTTTTTCAGCCAGATACATTTGGTTCCAGTTGAGGAGAGTCTCTTCTTGGCAAGAATGTCTGCCACTGATATGTCATTTTTCTCTAATCAGCGCTTGTAGATGTGCAGAGGAGATACAGCCCCTAATCCCCTTCATTCTTGTTCCTGAACTGAGTCTCTCTACCGGGGGGGATCATCCCAACTATCCGTGCAATATCAGGCTATATCTTACCAACTGCCTCCCCCCTATACAGTAATACCCTTATTCCCTTCTCGGAATGGTGCTGGACTGATCATGAGGCTGATCAGCTGCCGCTCTATGGCTCTAATCTGTCTTCCCGGGGATATATATCTTGAAATGAAGCCTTAGCCACTGGTCTGTCTCCTGCTCGACAGCAGCAGACTGTGCCAGTGACACGGAGAGTGGCTTTTCATGGTGACACATTTCTCATTGTGTGGACGGATGTTACACCCAGTGGCCTTGGCCCTAATCCCTCTCCCATAGGAGGGTCCAACCTGTCTCTTTAAGCTGCTTCTAACGGCTAATCGCTAAACACACTGGCAGACAACTGCTCAGGCGGTATTTCCTTGTCTGCTTTTTTTCCAAACATATTCATCTGGCGTCTTCTACTTTGCTCTATTCATGATTATAATAACCTTATTTTGTTTTGTATAGCACCTTTAAAAACAGTGGTGTATAAAGTGCTTCGACAGAGCACAAAACAAATATACATACCCATATAAACACATCATTGTTATAGGGAAAAAGGGAAGATGGAGCAGCTCTAAAGGACAAAAGAAAATGTGAAAACCAAGCCTTATTATTCATTCTCTTTCCTCATACTGACACATTTGTCTTCTATCCCTTTTTTTTCTTGTTGTAAACATCCAGACTTAGACGAGTGTTTGTCAGCACATACCTGCCAGTTGAATGAGCGCTGCCTGAATACTGCGGGGAGTTACATCTGTCAGAGAGTGATCACCTGTCCTCAGGGACACCAGATCAACAACGACATCTGTGAAGGTACACCCCATTCTCATCAGCATTAAAGGTGGAGTCAGTGATCCCGGAATACGCTTGTTGTCAAAATCAGTGAATACTTCCTCATGAACCACTACCTGTCCGTAATGTGTATGTGCTGGAAAAAATCTGATGCTAATACACAGCCTAGGCTCTGTAAACTGGTTCGTCAACAAAGGCTATGTAAACAAAAGGGGCTAGGCCCAGCTTCCAACATGCCCGTTTACACAGCCTAGGCTCTGTATTAACACTGGACTGACAACAAGCATTCTTCAAGCAATCGCTGCCTCCACCTTAACACTATACACTTCCAGCCACTGTGAGTTTGTTGCAAGTACCAACAGGAGAGCATTTGTATTACTGCATGTTCACAAAGTAAGGAAAGCGCATTTTTCAGGCAAACAATCACTTTTACCGCCCTTGAGAGTAACCATTGAAAATTAGATTTTTCTTAATTCTTCACGTCGAGTGATCATGCAATTTCACATTTGAGCTCACAGACAAGAGGGAACAATAGGAAATGTTCCTCCAGAGAGCTCTTTCCACAGTATTTGCTTTGCTGTTACCTCTCAGAATGAAGAGCTGCCTGGCTTGTCTTCGTGGGTAGCGCCAAACTTTGAGATAACAATATAAAAACCTCCCAATGTGTCTCATTATTTCCATGCACCATAAATTGGGCCTGTGCAGAAGTCTCATCCATAAGGCAGCACCAGTGTTCAAGAAGAAGGACCCCTAAGAAGAGTTTTGAATGTGCCGGAAGTGCGTTGTGCCTTTCTGTGTTGGGTTTCTGTGGACTCCAGCTAGGAACTGGGCTAATCTGCAGCTCCTTGTGCACTGTTCAATCAGGCAAAATGAGCATTTAACAAGAATGTTTAACGGTGAGCCTGCACACAGCTGCCACTTAGGCCGTCGGCAATCTCCGTGCTGTGCTACCTACCTATTCCCTATCGTTTACTAAGAGACTGTGATTAATCGCTCCTTCTCCCTCCTCACAAATGAAGCAGTCACCGTAAAGGGTGAAACTGAATTATGTCCCTAACTTACTCTCTTCAGTTTTAGCGGTTTTAAATTTAGACTCTGAAATGTAATCTCAGTACTAGCAAACTAGTGAATTGACAGTGCCTATGATGAATTTCTATTGCAGCTTTTCCTAAATGTAAAGAATGTTGGATATCGTTCATATACAGAAAAAAAGAAATTTGGAAAAAAGGCAAAACAGCCCTGGGGCGCCCTTAGCTCAGTTGGTAGGGCCTCCCCCCCGGGCCGGGCCCAGGGGGGGACGCCCGCGGTCGTTCTCTGCATTTCACTCCCATCTCTGCCCCATTTCACCTCTGTCTCTCTGCACTATCAATAAAGCATAAAAATGCCCAAAAAGTATCTTAAAAAAAAGATCACAATCACAATGCTAACATGCTGATGCTTTGTACGTATGCAAATGTTCACCTTCGTAGTTTAGTTTATTAGCGTGCTTTGATAATCACTAAACCCAAAGTACAGAATGTCATTCGTTTTCAGAGGTCATAAAGCATAAGTTGGACAACTTAATTATGGCGCTAGATGAAAGGTCAGAGGAGTCCCAAAGATTTACAATTCCTCCCGAGGAGGCCATGAATGCCCGTTCTAAATTTTGTGCCAATCTTTCCAAAAGTTGTCAAGATATTTCACTCAAAACAAGAGTCATAATCTCATGGTGGTACTAGAGGAGAAGTCAGGGGATCAATAAAGTCAGTCTGTCTGTAAGTGATGGTTGTTGTATTGTCCCAAACAGGTCTCTCTTGAGAATGAGACCTTGTGTCTCAATGAGAATTAAATACCTGTATAAATTAAAGGTTAAAAAACAAATCTGAATTGTACAAATAAATAAAAAACAATCTGGGACGAAGTGACAGACCAAATGACTGAACAGCATATAATATTTGCCCTGCATCGTATCTTGATGGCATTTCAGCCAAACCTATTCATGAAAAAAATCATGCACTGTGTTGAAAAAACTGCTAAGGGTGTAAGGGGTTAAATTCTCAAATACCGCAAGTGCACCCTCTGACCTTGGGTGGTTCCTTGAGCCTCTGTCCTTGACTCTGAGGGAGGTAACTGTCAATCTCTCACACATTTATCCTGCTTCCTGGCTTTCTTTCTCTCCGTCTTCGTCGGTGTCAGGCTCACTCAGCTCTCCTCGACTCTTCCAGACTTGTGTCAGGATCAAGATGCTCCATCACTCTGTGCTGTTTAGAGGCCTACCTTATATCAGCAGGGCTGCCTGCCAGAGCTGGTTTAAGCCTCTGTAGGACAATTACAGTGGTGAAGGCAAAACACGAATACATTATCAACACACACACACACACACACACACACACACACACACACACACACACTCACACACACACACACACACACACGCACGCATATGGACCACATTTTGTTTGAGATTGAGATTTCCCTCCAGCTTTGGTTCATAATAAGGCAACAGGTGTGGAGGGCTGATTGACAGGAGGTCAATCCCTTAGTAGACAGGTGTTGGACTCTGGGGGAATATATTGCAATGGTGATTCAAATACCTAACAATAAGACGGCCGGAGGCTTACTTCTACTGGTTGGATTCATTACATTTATTCATCTAGTTGAAATTAAGATATCTAAAAATAAGTCATTCAGGTTATTCTGGATGTAACACTAGTGATACAAGTAAAGATAATATTTCTGTGTTGTTAAACAGTTTTTCCTCTTGATCAACTACTAGTCAACTAGACTACTGATAGGGAATGGTTCTATAATAGATGAGTGAAAGTGAGTACCTGCCCTATCTACCATTTATCCACAGTGCCATCCAGTGGTAAAAGATGGCATTACAGGTTTGTATCTTGCACTGTACTGACTGAATTTAATCATGTTTGATTTGTGCTTTCCTTCCAATTAATCATCTATTCGGTCCTCATAAGCTCCTTTATTCCACTTCTTCTTCCCTTAGATATTAATGAGTGTGTGCAGCAGAGCCATAACTGTGGACCCGGCTTTGAGTGTGTGAATACCCAGGGCTCTTTCAGGTGCAACCCCAAACCACAATGTCCTGTGGGCTTTAACCAGGGCGTACAGGGCAACTGTATTGGTAAGATGAATCCATTTCTTAAATAATTATATAATTGTTCCCAAGTTTTGCAGTTGATCCTAGTCTTGCGCATAGTATGGAGGCCAAAATGCATGGAGATTTCTTTTCTATTACACATTTTTTTGTGGTTTGAATTGTGCTAAAATAGGGAAAGAAAAATAAATTGATAAAGTGTTCGGTTGGGTAAAAAAAACATTCCATATGAAGATGTGTCACTGTATATGTGATAAACAAGCAGACAATTCTGCCTTGTTTTAGTCAACATTCAGTATTGTTTTTTAGAGATTCCCAATCTTGTTCCTATAAGCACCGGTGAGTAAACCAGGCCAAGCGCAAAATTTCCCCACAGGTGAATCATAGTCCACGTAGACACACTGCTAATATAAGCCACACAGGGCTGCATGCAGTGACAGAGGGGTTAAATGCCACACAGACAGGAGATCAGAGAGGGTTGCTGTTAGGGGCTGCGGAGGGGTGGATAAAAGCCCATCCTCTGTCCTCCTCCAGTACAAACCGATGCTGTGGAATTAGCCCCCAGGGGCAGGAACTGGGGCATGTCGAGGCAGCCGACGCCCCTGTAAAAATGAAGTGTAAAAGAAATGCTCTGAGAAATGAGAAAATTGAGCAAATGTCAGACACACACACACACACACAGACACACAACAAAGTAATCCGAGGGAATGCGACCGTGTGATGTGTGTTTGCTTTGATATCACAGTGTGGCTAAACAGTTGCCCTCTGGTCCCCCGGTGCCCGGCCTTTGTGCCATTTGGTACTTCCCTATTCTTCTATCTTTTTTCATAGAAGACATCTTAATTTTCTCTCTCTCTCTCTCTCTCTCTCTCTCTTTATCTCTCTCTATCTCTCTCTCTATCTCTCTATGTTTAACAGACATCGACGAGTGTGGCGATTTGGCCCAGCCATGTAGCGTGGGATTTAACTGCATCAACACAGTGGGGTCCTACGTGTGCCAGAGGAAGATAACATGTAGCCGGGGCTATCACGCCAGTCCCGATGGATCCAGATGTATCGGTATGGCTTGTAGTTGAGTTGAGTGGTCTCAGCAATTCCGGAGAATGCTAGCTGTCACAATAACTTTTTTGTCAAAATCAGTGAATATCTCCTCACAATCCGCTACCTGTCCTTACTGTGTGAGCGCTGAAAAAAAAACAGTGTTAATACGCAGCCTAGGCTCTGTAAACTAGCTCGTTGCTAGCTAACGGTGGGCCCCTTTGTTTCCATACCAGTGTACAGTGTGCCGAGGCTGTGCAGCAACACCAGATTATTTTCAGGGTACATACAATACATTTAGGTAACGGATCAAGAGGAGATATTGACTGATTTTGTGAAAAAGTTACTTTTGACAACACGCGTTGTCCAGAATCGCTGACCCCATTTTTATGTTATGAAGAATAGTATTGTTTTTGTTGTGTTTTTCCCCAGTGCAGCAATCACTTTATTTCACACCCAGAGCATATAGTCGAAAAACATTTATTTCAACAAGTCATGTTCATTCATGAAGTGGTGGCAGCTGACTCTTATCATTGTCACTATTATTGATTTTTTTTAAAAATCTCTTTACAATTCACGCGTGTGTCTTGTAGATGTGGACGAGTGTCAGAGCAGTCTGGATCGATGTGGAGAGGGCCAGCTGTGCCACAATCTGCCTGGTTCCTATCGGTGTGAATGCCAGACGGGCTATCAGTTTGACTCCTTCAGGAGGATGTGTGTGGGTAAGTTGCTCATGGTACACAACATCACCATGCAGTTGAAGCACACATGCAGCTTTGTGCATTTTGCCTTTATCTTCCTGTCTCTTAGTTTCCTCTTCTCCTTCCCTTCTTTACGCCCTACATCACTTTTTCACTCTTTTTGCATTACTGTGTGTAGCCAACCCTCTGCTTGGCCTGCCCACTCTGCTGCTCCTGTTTATTATTCTGCTGCTGCTGGCTCCTGCAGTAGCGAGTTGGCCGATCACGTCTCCTGCTGCAGAGAGGACTCTGTTCTTCCCCTCTGTTTGTGATTCACTGTGTTGTGACTCTCATGATAATGGGCTCTGCTCAAGTGTTTAGACTATCAGCAGGCAGCTGGTCCCCTCACAGCACACTCTCACTCACACGCACACACACACACACACACACACACACACACACACACACACACACACACACACACACAAGCACGCACACAGCACAGGCATGCACACGTACGCGGCCGTATGGGGCAACCAACCCACTCATGCTTGGTTGGATCTGTGGATCTGGGTGCAAAACCCCATAGATGAAGTGCAATACACACTTTCAGATGTACGATGACCCCGCTTCTTCCTCTCAGATGTAAACGAGTGCTGGCGCTACCCGGGCCGCCTGTGTGCCCAGACCTGTGAGAACACCCCAGGCTCCTACGAATGCTCGTGTACCTCTGGCTTCCGCTTATCCGCCGATGGAAAGACCTGTGAAGGTGTGTGTGTGTGTGTGTGTGTATTAATGTCTGCCTGCATGGGTGTGCGTCCATGTGTACGTGTCGGTGCATGCGGTTGTGTGTTTTTGTGAATCTGCGCGTGACAAAAAATGCCTGTGTGTGAATGTGTGTGGTTGTTGGTGTGCCAAGCTTGTGTATGTGCATGACAAGTGCAGATTCCTAGACTAAGCTGATATTAAAGCTGGCCACCACACAGCACATTGCTGAGGAGGGATGGCAGGTAAAGGTATTAGTGTATTATAGTGTATATCATCCCATGCCTTCAAGCACCAAACAGTAAAAACATAATTGGCTTAATAACAACATCTTGTTTATATGTTAGGATAGAAACATTGAAATTCCTTTGATCAAGTGAATTGTGACAGTAATGAGCTCTAACCTCTAATCTCCAGATGTGAATGAGTGCCTGGCCAGCCCATGCAGTCAGGAGTGTGCCAATGTCTACGGTTCCTACCAGTGCTACTGCACACAGGGCTACTACCTCAGGGAGGATGGGCACACCTGTGAAGGTGGGGCATGCTCTTTACGCCTCACAAATACCGTATTTACACCAAACTTATGTTTGGACAAGTTTGATGAATCACTTTCACTTGATTGACCTCCTCTTTGTCACCCAGACATCGACGAGTGTACCCAGAGCATTGGCAATCTGTGCACCTATAAGTGTGTGAACGTTCCTGGCAGTTACCAGTGTGCTTGTCCTGAGTATGGATACACCATGTCTCTGAATGGACGCTCTTGCAGAGGTAACCCCTCCCCCTCTTTAAAAAATCACATGCACACAATACACATGCTCTAACTGTACTGTTTCATTGCAAGTGTACCGCATATGGTTCTGCTCTAAAATAGATTTGTTTTACTCTGCGCACATTTAACTCTACATTGAGTCTACAGTATGGTAATGGTTTTGCTCAGATAAACATAATTGGTACTTTTGCAGTGGCTCAGTAATTACACAGGCTGTAAAACTTTATTGGCCTAAAAATTTTGTCTTGCTAATTTTTGCTTGAGCAGCTTTTTACTCCCACAAGATATCGTTTTTGTCTTACATGTTTCTACAATATGGCTTGTCCTCAAATTTCAATTGTCTTGTGACGAGCACCCATTTTCTTTGGCTCCAGGCAGTTAAGCAGCCCCCCCCCCCTTATGCATTAACTGTGTGTTTTAGATATCGATGAGTGTACCACGGGGGCCCATAACTGCTCGCTAGCTGAGAGATGCTACAACATACATGGAGGTTACCGCTGCCTTTCTCTCAACTGTCCACCAAACTACCGCAAAGTGTCCGACACGTAAGTGATACTGTAATAAACTAATGTTTAATGTGATGCCTCACTGAATCATATGAGACTGAAAACGGAGGCATATGAGGATAAAGGATAAAAAAAAATCCATTCAAAGTAGATCAGCCTATAGGTAGCATCAATCAGTTTAACTACCTTGGTACATGTATATTCTTAGCTTGCTTTATCACTCTTTTTGGAAATATTAAAATATTTATTGACAAAGTATTACTGTAGAGGCAACTGATTTCATGATATTTTATATTGTAGCGTTAGGCTTTTTTATCCTGAGTTATTATATCTTAACATCTCTGAACGTCTTTATAAGACAGTACATCTAAGGCCTATTTTAGTCTTTATTGTAAATGGTAAATGGACTGTTTTTTCACAGACCCAAAGTGCTTTACATTGTTTTGTACACATTCACCCATTCACAGACACATTGCAAGCTAACTATCGGGAGAAATCTAGGGTGTCAGTGTCTTGGCCACAGGGACACTTCGATATGTGGCGGGGAGGCGGGCATTGTAGCCATTGTAAAGGACTTCCTGATTACCCTGTTGTTTCCCTGTGTCCCCTGTGGTAGGCGCTGCGAGCGGAACAGCTGTCCTGACTACATGGATTGTCAAAACACTCCTCTAAGAGTCACCTATTACTACCTCAGCTTCCAGTCCAACATCATCATCCCCGCTCAGATCTTCCGTATCGGACCTTCCCCGGCCTACTCCGGGGACAACGTGATAGTCAGCATCACACACGGGAACGAGGGAAACTACTTCAGCACCCGCAAACTCAACGCCTACACGGGGGCCGTGTACTTGCACCGACAGGTCGAGGGTCCCAGGGATTTCTTGATCCACGTGGAAATGAAGCTTTGGAGACAGGGGACGTTTACCACTTTCCAAGCCAGGATCTACGTCTTCATCACAGACAACTTACTCTAACTGTTGGAAGAGATGTTTTCTTTCTGTGGCCACTATATGGACCTTCACTCAGTTCAAGAGGACTTTTTCCCATCACTATTTAACAATGTCATAAAGTATACACACTGTTTGTTGTCATGATTGGCCCCAGTATTTAATCTCGGTTATGCTCAGTTTTAGTTTACATTAAAATATTGACGGAGGATTGGCCGAATATTGAGAAAGAAAGCTGCTTCGTGGCAGTTTCTGAGTTCACTGGGGATCGCATAAAAACCCTGAAATGGATTGAATTGCTGTTATTTGTGTCATTCATTTCAAAGGCTTAAAACAACCATGAAAAAAATGCCATGCCATCCTTTTAGAAAACCACTTGAATCAAACCCACAAAGTAATCATTTTGGAGCTACACATATATTTATTATGCCACCAGAATGAAGCAGTTTGTTTTATTATCCGTGCCCAGCTTTCTTATTTTTTCTGCTCATGTTATCAGATGTGTAATTGTGTAATTTATAACACTGTGGTGAGAGCAGGAGTAATTGTTTTTGGAAGTTGTTTTTCCAATGCGGTGCCTAAACAACTATGTCTCTTTTCTTTTCTTTTCTTATCCTGTGCTGCTGTTACTGTTTTGTCTTTGAAGTATTGTATATTATATATCTTTATATTACTCTATATTTGGTATTTTTGTGTCCCTGTAATCGGACACATTATGAATGGATGTATTATATTTTTTATGCTAGATTCATAAGCTGCAGTATTTTAGTAAAATATATATTTAAAAAACAAACAAGAGTGTTGGTGTGCCATTTTCACTGTTCATCATTGAGTACTGTATGAACATTATTGCTCCGTGGAGTTGTCAAAGTGTATATAATCCATTCTTGTCAGGGCATGTCACACAGTAAATATCCGTGCCTATTTACATACCCGTTCACACTTCGCTAGGGAGTTCTACATGTGCTCCATCAATCAACACATGCCGGCTTGAAGCACACACACATACACATGTGCACACACACACACATAATTATGACAGCCAATAAAAGCAATGATTACGTAGTGTTTGAGTTCTGGAATAAAATGATTACCGTCTTATTATATTTATGTTTAACGTCCTGTAGTACTTTCTGCACAGCTGAGCTCCCTCTAATGTTGGCTGTAACATAGAAAGAGTTACACTCCCACCCACAGGATGAATGCAGTCCTACACCCTAAAAGATTGGCTTTTTTCCAAGACATTAGCAGCGTCTTATAAAACAGAACAGTTTAAAAAAAACGTAGGTGAGGTGCACCAAATTCTCATACATTGTGAAACAATTTGAACCAATCAAAGTATAAATATTTCGAAAAACAAAGGAGTTGTGTTGACCTTCCTTTTAATAAGATCTACTTTAAGCAATAAGGTAATCTTCTGCCACTGCTCAGAGTTCAGTGAACCTCCTCGACCTGTTGTAATTATCGGAAAGGGTGTGTGCGTCTCCGTGACAGCTGTATTAATGCATGTTGCACATCCAAACAGAGCTGCTCGCCAGCTTTTTTTGGTCTTCGAGATGAGTTATATGGGTTGAGGTCATTTCAACAAAAGACTCTGATATCTGTGATTTCGGCGCTAACTTTAGTATGGTGGTAAATAATAAATAAATAGATAATAGCCAAATAGCCCCAAAAGAGGCAGGACGACAGCTTTCTCATTCCTTTAAGTCTATAGACGTTCCTTCAGTCATAATAGCAGCAATGTGTGTGTGACTAAATCAAGCACCCTAACACACCCAGTGACTTGAGATTCCACTCTTGGTATGTACAATGCATAACGAGCCCTAGAGCTGTGATTGATGTCTCTTTCCCCTAATTAGCTTTATCTGCTCTTCAAGATTAGGTGGTGCTGTGTTTCAGGGACAGTGAATCAAGCATCCCAGACAGGGGAAGATACACACATCTATTATGGGTTTAGGGACACTGACAGGAAGTTTTGAAATCTCTTGGACAAAGGAAGAGGGACTGTAAGAGGGTAATAGTTACAGAGGACACAGATAAAGTGCCACTAAGTCACTGAACTAAATATGAGCAGGGCCTTCTGTGTAGCCTCTGTGTTATAGTTGCTAAATACACGCTGGTAACAAATCCTATTAAACACATTTTGAAACTCCACCTGGGCCTTTATGATGCTGCAGCATTTCAGCATTAAGGGAATTTTGTCTTTGGTTGCTTGAGATATGAAGTGCGGTCTAGGAAAATCTGGGTTAGGAAAATTAATGGGGAATGCGTTCCCTTCAGTCAGTAGTAAATGATAACATGCCCTCAGGGCAAGGTACTCATCCAACATTAAAACAGTGAAGAAGCCTTTTGAGCTGAAAACAGTACAAAGTGTACTCACTAAAACTCATGATTCACAATCGTGTAATGTACTGCAAGGGGCTTTACATTGTGCACAGCTTAGGTCACACTGTATCCCTTGACTCATATGAGGAAAAACTACACAAAAAATGAAACCTTAACAGTGAAAGTAAACAAACTGAAAAATACAGAAAACTGAATACAGTTCTGTCGGACTGTATAAACTGTGTGACTACAGTCAATAGATTAACAATTTAAAAAAAATTATGATGATAATGGTGATGATGATGAAAATAATGATGATGGTTTTGATAATTATGTTATACAAAACAACCACTCTTAAAATGCCACTCTGGGGGTTAGAACAACTGCATGCTAGTGTGCAAGACTCTATACAGCTTGCGTATGGGTGGAGGTCGGTGGAAAGGCAGGGTGGGGATGGAGGGGTGGGGATGCAGGGAGGGGGGGAGGGAGTTACAGACACGCTCGTCTTTGATAGCTCAGGTGGTCATCACCTGAGGGGGAAAAGAGTGTTAATGGGCATTCTCAGCAGCAGACAAGCACAGGCTAGCGCTCCCTCTCTCCTGGCTGCCATAAACAGGGGGAAGTATGCATCATTAGATTAGGCTGAGGCTAACTACCTGCAGTCAAGCCCACTTCATACAGTAGCTAGCAGTGTGCAGGGTGCACAGACTCAACCTCCGGCCTCCTGCTGCTCAATTCTATTGGCTGGGTATTTTAGCACAGCAATGGGATTGGTCAATTTGTGCAATTATTACCTGAACCACAGAAAGGGTTCTTACTGCAGATTATGTTATGTGTCAAACCTTTCTATTATAAGCAATTATACTGACAATAGGGTAAGATATTTGGCAATTGACAGATCATCTTAATTACATTAACAAACAATAGTGATTCCTAAAGGTGCCCAGATTGTGAACAACATATAAGCTGAATTTGTTCCTGCTTCTGAAAAGTACAGAGCAAGATGTTATGTTTGTCTTAACTCCTATGGAGAAGAAAATGGAAATGGGAAAAGAGAGAGAGAGCAGAAGAGAAGAGATTCACAGAAAGAAAGACAGTGACAGAGGAATTTGCCTGAGAGGAGAATGAGGGGAGGTATGTAAGGTTGCCTTTCACTTAGAGGCACCTGATAGCTCAGCCTAAGTGTCATCTTATCACACTTCAGCAGATATTGCACCCACTCCCTAATATTTCACTTTTTAGAAAGGAAATCTTCCAAAGCTAACCAAGCCATAAAAAAACATCATTTTTGCCTCCAGTCTGACCCCTGCGAAGGCCCAGCGGAGGAGCTCCATGTCAGACTATGGGGTGTTGTACCCCCGGGGCCCAGGTCCAGAGGAAAGTGAGGCTCATCCCTGCTGGAGTGGATTGACCTGAGGGGAAGCTCTTCTCCATAGCTCCCTGGGTGGGAAGATTTACTGCTGTCTTAATCACAGGGTGACGCCTTTGCAACAGGTTCTCTGACCAATCAGAAAAGACCCACAGATGATGCGCTGCCTTGTTAACTGCCATTTTGACAGAATGTAATGCCAGATATCTTTGGCATGTGTGACTTTTGACACCACAACCCGTTTGTTTGTTGTTGTTGTTTTTTGGATGTACAGTATTGACTCACAAATAGTATACTGTATATGGAATGTGGCGCTAAAGGGACAATTCACAAAAATTTACCAAAAGCTAGTGGTTTGAGTAAATATTATATACTTTAAGTGTTATGATATAATTGTTTGAGATTCTGCTAGAAACCCAGTACAATGGAAGTGAAAATAATTTGGAGTCAGCGTTTCTGAAGAACGCTTGTTGTCAAAATCACTTTTTGTCAAAATCTGTTAATATCTCCTCACGTTCCTCTACCTGTCCGTACTGATGAAAAAGTCCCAAAGAAAGCCAAGAGGGAGAAGGTGAGATGCACACAAACAAGTTTGAAAGTGGACCCTGCGTTATAGATACCAAGACAAGTATGAATTTCTTAGCTCAAATGATGACACTTTTTTTTAACCCTTCTGTTGTGTAATGGTCAAATTTGACCCGTTTCCAACTTCAGACATACAAAAAAATATTTTAGTTTTTTAAATTGGAACAACTTCTTATAATATCCTCAGTAAATGCTTTATAAACACACAGCATTTTTTTATTTTTTTTTATTTTTTACCATTTAAGTCAATTCTGAGGTCTCTAAACAAAAAAGACATCTGACATCTGTGGTGTTTCAGGTAAATTATGACCCGGGAGAAAATAGTGGCTGTTGCATTCATCCTTCGTTGCTCTGTGGATTACATTTTGCTCAAATAAGATATTATGCTATTTTGGGCAACAAAAAAAATCTATTCCACACATTTTTTACCTTTTTATTAACATAATTTTGACCTGTAACACCACAGATGTCACAATGGTAAAAAAAAATATATTCTAAAAAAACCCACAAATAATTTATTCTAGAAAGTGTGTTCTGATATTAGTCTATTGTAGTCAGATAACATATTATTGCCTCACTAGAAAATACAATGAGTGAACTGACATTTTTTTCATTTATGTTTTAAATTTAAAACAATGTGTGTATGGATATGATTGCATAATAAGTTAGTTATGAAGTGAAAAATGATATTGGATAAGAATCATTGTTTTGGTATTATTTTGGTATTATGACGGGACAAAGATTTTACTTCTCTAGTGAAATATCTAAACATGATGAATTGCCACAACATTAGTGAAATTCCTTTGGCAGGAATCCTAATGACTGATGTAACCTGACTTTAGCTCTCAATGACATTGACATTTTGGGTTTTGAGTTAAAGAACTCAACAACTGTGACATTGAAACTAAATTTAGTACAAGTAAGAAGGGTCTTGGAACAACTTCAGGCTGCCAGACCATGCACAACCACATAGGGCAGCTGCAGTGAGAGCAGTGAGAGAATTTCTTGATGCAGAGGGGGTGCAGCAGATGCTTGCCCCAATTTTGTTTAAGCCTGAATACACAGTTTGCAAAGGTTCATTTTGGTTTAATTTACACTGTGATATGTTTGGATGAGATTGATCAATAACGTTTTGAGAAGATATGCACCTTATCTACCAAGAATACATCACATTATCACAATCATTTCATGAGAAGAGGTCAAAGATAATGTATGGATGCAACTTTATGGACGACCGTGACTGTAGACCCTTTGTCTTGTTTGTCATTTGGTTGAACTCTTGAAAATGTGGTACCAGGGATATGTTGACCTACTGATAATATTAGAACAAACAACTTGTATTCAAACTAATTTATACCAGATTTCACAAAATGAGTCTCTTTGATAATGATGCAAATGATAAGAATGATTCTGCATCTTCAGACCAAATAAGACCATCTGTACTCTAAATTCTTTATCTATCTATACGTACCACCAATCCCCTGAGCTGAGATGAAAACGGGGGCCACCCGAATTTAAGGGGTGAAATTTCACAATATTCAGCAAATGAATTTGCAAGATGCAACAGGTACTGTACTGCTTTCATGACTGTCTGCATACCAATGTGACCGCAGTCTAACTATTACTCTCTTTATCTTTGCCCCCTCCGGCACCAGGTTAGAAAACCCCTGTGTTCTCTCTCCAAAAAAGACTTCTCTTTCAAATGTGTGGGAGATGTGCACATTTGTTTGTATTTAACCGTATAGCAAGTTACTTTTTATATAGGGTCTGTCATCTATATGAAGCAAAGTGAACGCAGGACAATTCAGCCTTTTCTTAAATGATTAGAAATGAAACCCAATAGTCTGTCTGCTGTGGTACTAAAGACAACATTCTCACTCAGTTGTGCCTACCACGAGCACTGGAAGTTTTCTGTTTGACAGACTGATGCCTTTTTGTTTGTCTGGCCTAAATCCTGTTGTATGTGGCAGTGAACAGTTTCATCTTGACTGACAGCTTCTCAATATTCTTATTCATAAACACAAGCAGCAATCAGCATAAATCATGTCATTCATTGTGCTTTATATGCTTCAAGAAATATTTCTTTTTAACGACAGGTTGATTTGTTGTTATTTCTGTCTAATTGTCTTACTTGTCACTGATGCACACGCTCATGACTCACAAGCAACACGCCCAGATAATGGTCTCGTTGCAGTGGGAAATTTCCCTAACTGTTCACAATAAGTTGCAGATAGCCTTGGGTTCTATAAGAATGCCTGTTTGCACTCAAGGCGATCATTCTAGATCCATTCTGGAAAACAACTTCATCTGACATGGAACCATTTTTCTGGCTGACAGGCAAGAAAGCCAGAGTGGAAAATGTCATCATGTTGAGAGAGTGTCACTGCAAAGGTATGACAGATCTGGAGCACTCGGGTCCAGTCAGATCTTCTCTGAGTTTTGGGCTGTAAAATAATCACACAAAAACAGAAAAAGTAGTTTGCCAAAATAAGAATTTGGACCAGCCTGTGGAAAGATGGCAGGAATCCATGATTCAACTTCTCCATCTGCTTTTAAAACCACTGAGTCACTGTTAAGGCTCTCTGTGTTGACAACCTTGCCCTCCTTTTTATCTCCTGCCACATGGCCCAACGTTACAGGTGTGCTTTCCCACAACTATGGCAAATCACCATCCACCTGACACATCCACCTGACCTTTTAGTCACCTATAAATGGCAGATTCCAGGGCATAGACTGTGAATAGAGCAACGTTCCAAATCCGAGATGAAGACATGCCTGGTCTTCACATTGGTGCTGATTCTCTGCCATCTTAGCAGAGCTCAGATATACAGCAGTGACAATGACGTCTTGCTTCAAGCTCCTAATGTTGAGAGTGGGGAAGAGAAGGCTGAGACATGGAGGCCAAGGACTGAAGATGATGGAGATGAACAGGAACCAGAGTCTCTGTCTGACATCTGGGCTGAGCTGAGGGATCTGAGAGACATGGTGGTGGAGCAGAAAGTTCAGCTGAGGCACCTGACGACCAGAGTAACAGCTGCTGAGAGCACAGTGGATGTCCTACAGGAAGAAAATAAAGGTACGCGGTCGACCACAACATATCACTGGACCAACTTGCAAACTGTGTGGGGCTTTCTGGCTGTACTAAACTGGGATTGAATCGTACTTTAATGACAGACACTAAAAAAACAACAAGGCAAGGGAACTTCATTTATATAGCACATTTCATAGCACATTTCATACACACAACCGTTTCTGATCTGCTGCTACATCATGAAACATCCAAACCTCTCAGGTCTTCTAGGACAGGTTGACTTTCAGTCCCCAGAGTCAAGGCTAAACATGGAGAAGCAGTTTTCAGTTGTTATGCACCACATATCCGGAACAAACTCCCAGAAAACTAGATGTCAGGTGCAACTCTCAGCCCTGTAAAATCTAATCTGAATCTTTCTGTTTCCCTTTCAACCTATTCTTTTTTTCTATTCACTTGTTTGTATTGTCTTTTAAATGCAGTTTCTTGTCATTTTAAACATTTGTCTGCCTGTTTTCGCTCTTTGTTTTTTATTATCTCCTTAACGCAATTTCAATATTTTCTCATGTCTTTTGAAGTATTATATTTTCTCATTTTTTTTGAAGTATTTTAATGCCCCTGTAAAGCATTTAGAATTACCCTGTCTAAATTGTGCTACATAAATGAATTGGCCTTGCCTTAATAGAACCTTCACTTTATAAGAGAATAGATGAGATAGATGAGTTAGACTTTATATACAGTATGTAGTTGAGCTTACATCAGCCCTGTTGTTACAGCCATGGAGGCCAGGATGACCGCTGCTGAGAGCTTGGTCGAGGAACTGCAGATGGAGAATGACGGTAAAAATGCACTGTGTTCGAATAAACTGAGGTGTTTTCTGAGTTGAATCTCTGACTAATAAACCTTTACATTGTGTTTTCCACTTTCCTATCAAATCATTTTCTGTCACTTTTATAGGTCAAGCTACAGAGCTTGCAGTTGCTCAGCAGAAGCTCAGCACTCTGCAGCAAAGACTGACAGACAGTGATCACCGCATGCTGGAGCTGGAGAAACAGCAGGAAGGTAAAGGTTAAGGGTATAAGGGTGTATGATTTGTGTGATGAATTATGTGCATATTGTTATGAATGTGTTTCTCTGGATTTCAGGGCAAATGACAGCAGTACAGGAACTTCAAAATACCAATGGAGGTTAATAATCTTTGCTCCTCTTTGCTGTGCATATGTTTTGTGCCTATGTGAGTATTTGCGACAAGAAGTACAGAAATAAAGTCACAATTCAATGTGTGATGTTCTTCAACTTTGGCCACAGTGAGAAAACTGGCATTTTCTGCCTCCCTTCTGGCATCTGGTGAAGGCAACACATACAACGACGAGTTTGTTCCACTCATCTACAGAAATGTCTTGACAAACATCGGAAACCACTACAACCCAAACACAGGTAGTCCAGTAACGCTTATTCTAATTGAGATATCGGACTGCTGTCTTTGATCATTTCACTTCTATCAGTTGTGACTGTTCTTCTCCTTCCGTGTTTTAGGTTACTTCACTGCCCCAGTAAGCGGAGCGTATTACTGCAGATTTACTGGCCACATTGCACACTCTGATGACAATCTGATAATGAGACTTGTCAAGAACGGACAGCTCATAGTAACTTCAGGTGACCGTCCCACCACAGTCACAGACCCGGAGGACAATGTGTCTAACGGTGCAGTGTTGCAGTTAGAAGTGGGAGATGTTGTTTCAGTAGAGCATTTTGGGTATGTTTGGGATGACCAGTACCACAGAACAACCTTTAGTGGCTTTCTGATCTTTCCTCTGTAAGATATTTAAATAAATAAATGAAGAAAAAATAATAAAAACTATGGAAAACAACAATTTTATTTACCTTCATATCCTTCTCCTATCTCATACTGCTTTTCACTATTTGAACAGAAAAACCGGTGACAATTAGGGCTGGGTATCTGTGAGGACTGTGATATGATACGCATCACAATACACGGGTCACAACAATATGATATAAAATATATTGCGATACGATGCATATTCCGATATAATGCGATATTCCATATAATTCACTGGAGATGTAAAAGCAGGGCTGACATATAAGTTTCTGTGCACGCACGAGCTGGGTGGTCTTCATACATGACATTGTATTATGTTGATAATTCAGCAGACAAATTGATTCAAAACTATATATTTCAAAATATTAGTTCAATATTTTTATACTGCCAGCTTCTCATTATTCTTATTCATAAAAACAAGCAGCCTACAGAACAAATCATGTCATTCATTGCGCTTCATACGCTTCAAAAATATTTTTTTAACAACAGCTTGATTTGTTGAAATTTCTGTTTAATTGTCTTATTTGTCATTAATGACACGCTTATGAGTCACAAGCAACACACCCAGATAATGGTCTTGTTGCAGTGAGACATTTCCCTAACTCGTCACAATAACTTGCAGGTAGCCTAGGGATCTGTAAGGATGCCCATTTGCTCTCAATGCCTTTTATTTCTGGCTGACCGGTAAAAAAAGCCAGAGTGGAAAATCTCATCATGCTGAAACAGTGTCACTGCAAAGGTATGACGGAGAAAGAGCTCTCGAGTCCAGTCAGATCTTCTTTGAGTTTTGGTCTGCAATATAATCAAACCAAAACAGAAAAGCGTTTGGCCAAAATAAGAATTTCGAGCAGCCTGTTGAAATATGGTTGGACTCCATGATGCAACTCCAACATCTGTGTTTAAAACCACTGAGTCACAGTTACTGCTCTCTGTGTTGTTGTCCTCGCCCTCCTTTTTATCTCCTGCCACATGGCCCAATGTTACAGGTGTGCTTTCCCACAACCATGGCAAATCACCATCCACCTGACACATCTGACCTCGAAAGCACCTATAAATGGCTGATCCAGTGCAGAGATCGTGAGCAGAGCAACGGTTAATTTCCAATTCAGAGATGAAGACTTCTTTGGTCTTCACATTGGTGCTGATTCTCTGCCATCTTAGCAGAGCTCAGATATACAGCAGTGACAATGACGTCTTGCTTCAAGCTCCTAATATTGAGAGTGGGGAAGAGAAGGCTGAGACATGGAGGCCAAGGACTGAAGATGATGGAGATGAACAGGAACCAGAGTCTCTGTCTGACATCTGGGCTGAGCTGAGGGATCTGAGAGACATGGTGGTGGAGCAGAAAGTTCAGCTGAGGCACCTGACAACCAGAGTAACAGCTGCTGAGAGCACAGTGGATGTCCTACAGGAAAAGAATGCAGGTACAATTTCATAAAACTTCATAAGGAAAATAGATGTAGCTTTGCTTACATCAGCCCTGGAGGCCAGGCTGACCGCCGCTGAGAGCTCGGCTGAGGAACTGCAGAATGAGAATAATGGTAAACACGCACTGTACTCAAACAAACACAGGTCATTTTGCGTAGGATCTCTGATTTGTAAACCTTTACAATGTGTTTTTCCACTTTCCTTTCAAATTTTTCTGTCATTTTTATAGCTCAAACTACAGAGCTTGCAGTCGCTCAGCAGAAGCTCAGCACTCTGCAGCAAAGACTGACAGACAGTGATCACCGCATGCTGGAGCTGAAGAAACAGCAGGAAGGTAAAGGTTAAGGGTAGCCTGGCACCGCCCGCCTACCTACATTCGCTCAATTTTCATTTCCCTTCAGTAGTCAGTCTGGGTCTGCGGTATATTTGCGGGTTTTTCCGGACAGATTTATGCCGGTCCAATCAGCGAACAGAAGGAGTGGCTCAGAAGCCGGTGCATGACATGGTTGGTTGGCAGATCCAGAGTGGCACTGGGCAGATCCAATAGTTTTAAACTTCAACAGACTCCAAATGAGTTAAGGTTTGTCAATTGAGCGATTCCAGACCTTCTGTACAAATGAAATGAAGTAGGATGGTCTGGTAGGACCAGGCTAGGTTAAGGGTATAAGGGTGTATGAATTTTGTGATGAATTGTGTGCAAATGGTTATGAATGTGTTTCTTGGGATTTCAGGGCAAAAGGCGGCAGTGCAAGAACTTCAAAATACCAACGAAGGTAAGTCATCTTTGCCCCTCTGGGCATGTGTTTTGTGCCTATGTGAGTTCGTAAGGTAAGAAAATTCACAATTGTTCTTTTCATTTTGAACAATTTGTCTGCCTGTGTTCGCTCTTTGTTTTTTATTTTCTGTTAAAAAATGCAATATTTTCTCATGTCTGATTTTTGTAATGTATTGCAATGCCCCTGTAAATCACTTTGAGTTACCCTATGTCTAAATTGTGCTATATAAATGAATGTGCTTTGCCTTGCCTAGCCTTGCCTTAGAAAGCTCACTTTATATATGTAGTTGAGCTTACATCAGCCTTGTTGTTACAGCCATGGAGGCCAGGATGACCGCTGCTGAGAGCTTGGTCGAGGAACTGCAGATGGAGAATGACGGTAAACATGCACTGTGCTCGAATAAACCGAGGTATTTTCTGAGTTGAATCTCTGACTAATAAACCTTTACAATTTGTTTTCCACTTTCCCATTACATTTTTCTGTCACTTTTAAAGGTCAAGCTACAGAGCTTGCAGTTGCTCAGCAGAAGCTCAGCACTCTGCAGCAAAGACTGACAGACAGTGATCACCGCATGCTGGAGCTGGAGAAACAGCAGGAAGGTAAAGGTTAAGGGTGTATGAGGGTGTATGACTTGTGTGATGAATTGTGCGCATATGGTTATTAATGTATTCCTCTGGATTTCAGGGCAAACGGCGGCAGTTCAGGAGCTTCAAAATACCAACAAATGTAAGTCATTTTTTCTCCTCTGTGCATGTGTTCTGTGCCTGTGTGAGTTTTTTACAGAAGGAAATTCACAATTGAATGTGGGACGTTCTTTAACTTTGGCCACAGCGAGAAAACTGGCATTTTCTGCCTCCCTTCTGGCATCTGGTGAAGGCAACACATACAACAATCATGCTCCACTCATCTTCAGAAATGTCTTGACAAACATCGGAAACCACTACAACCCAAACACAGGTAGTCTGATCACGCTTCTAATATTTGATGAATCAGGATTGTCTTTAACAATTTTCACTTCTTTGAGTTGTGACTGTTCTTTTCTGTCTGTGTTTAAGGTACCTTCACTGCCCCAGTAAGCGGAGTCTTTTACTTCGGATTTTTTGGCCAAATAAAAGACAAAGATTCAAGTATGATAATGAGCCTTGTCAAGAACAAACAGCGCATATTTACCTCGGGTGACACTTACACATCAGTCACAGACCCGGAGGACAATGTGTCTAACGGTGGAGTGTTGCAGTTAGAAGTGGGAGATGTTGTTTCAGTAGAGCATTTTGGAAAAGTTTGGGATGACCAGTTCCACAGAACAACCTTTAGTGGCTTTCTGCTCTTTCCTTTGTGAGATATAACAATTGAAAAATAAAATAAAAACAACAAAACAAAGTTTTGCATTCACCTCTGCATCTGACTTGTAATATTTGTCCTATCTTCTACTGCTCTTTCCCATTTGAACAGAAAAATTAATG